>NC_138206.1:4616143-4632072 GCF_964194415.1 Vipera berus
AGAAAAGTTGAATTTACATAGAATATAGATGAGGGGGGTCACATTATTCTCCAAGGCACCTGAAGGCAGGACAAGAAACAATGGTTGGAAACTGATCAAAGAGAGAAACAACCTGGAATTTAGGAGAAACTTCCTGACAGTGAGGACAATTAAACAGTGGAACCGCTTGCCACCAGAAATTCTAGGTGCTCCATCACTGGAAATTTTTAAGAAGAGGCTAGACAGTCACTTGTCTGAGATGGTATAGGTTCTCCTGATTGAGTGGGGGGCTGGACTAGAAGACCTCCAAAGTCCCTTACAACTCTATCTCTATCTATCAGCATATAATCTATCTGTTTAAATAAAACATGAAAATGCAGGATGCTAAATTGAAAACAGATACAGGTACTCCTCGACTTACAATCATTCATTTTGTTGTTGTTAGTTGCGAAGTCGTGTCCGACCCATCGCGACCCTATGGACAATGTTCCTCCAGGCCTTCCTGTCCTCTACCATCTTCTGGAGTCCATCTAAGCTCACTCCTACTGCTTCAATGACTCCATCCAGCCACCTCATTCTCTGTCGTCCCCTTCTTCTATTGCCCTCAATCTTTCCCAGCATTAGGCTCTTCTCCAGTGAGTCCTTCCTTCTCATTAGGTGGCCAAAGTATTTGAGTTTTAGCTTCAGGATCTGGCCTTCTAAAGAGCAGTCAGGGTTGATCTCCTCTAGGACTGACCGGTTTGATCGCCTTGCAGTCCAAGGAACTCGCAGGAGTCTTCTCCAGCACCATAGTTCAAAGGCTTCAATTCTTTGGCGCTCAGCCTTTCTTATGGTCCAGCTTTCACTGCCATACATTGCAACTGGGAAGACCATAGCCTTGACTATACGCACTTTTGTTGACAGGGTGATGTCTCTGCTTTTTAGTCTGCTGTCTAGATTTGCCATGGCTTTCCTCCCCAGGAGCAAGCGTCTTTTAATTTCTTGGCTACAGTCCCCATCTGCGGTGATCTTGGAGCCCAGGAAAATAAAATCTGTCACTACCTCCATTTCTTCCCCATCTATTTGCCAGGAATTGAGAGGGCCAGATGCCATGATCTTGGTTTTCTTAATGTTTAGTTTCAACCCAAGTTTTGCACTCTCCTTCTTCACCCGCAACAAGAGGCTCTTTAGTTCTTCTTCACTTTCATTCATTTAGTGACCATTTAAAGTTGCAACGGCACTGAAGACTTACAATCCTCATACTTAGATCACATGACATCTCCATGGTCATGTGATCAAAATTCAGTCACTCGGCCTTCCGGCATGTATTTTGCAAATGGTTGCAGGGTCCCTGTGTGTGTGTGTGTGAGAGAGAGAGAGAGAGAGAGAGACGTGATCTCCATTTACAACCTTCTCACCCAGCTTCCGGCAGGCAAAGCCAATCAGGAAAGTTGGATTCACTTAAGAGCTGCAGTGACCCGCTTAACTTCCATGGCAAAAAGTTCATAAATCAGGGGGAAACTCACTTAACGACGGCCTGGCTTAGCAATGGAAGATTTAAGCTGAATTGTAGCCTTAAGCCGAGGAGTATCTGAAATGGTGTATTCAGGGTCTTCCTCAATTGTAGCTTCTTTCTTCCTTTATTAAAAAGCCACTTCTAATTTTCTGCTTGGCTGTGTCTCTGGAGAGATGGCCCCAAACTTGACGCATGACTTGTGGCTTGGAAAACAAATTTGTCCCAAAAAAAAGGCTTTAAGGTTAATACAACAAGGGCAGGAAAGCTAAAGGTTGACGCCAGAAGCGGGAAACTCATTAAAATGAAAAACTAGAGTAGTATAATGTTATTTTACACAACAGTTACTGCTTCCCTATTACGTTACATGAGGTATAAAGGCCGTATGAGTCGCTAGCCGTCCTCCGTACCTTATATTTTATGTTGTGGGTCTGCTGCACAGACTCTTTCCTTTCACAGCCCCAGGAATTGAACAAACAATTCAGATTTGTTTGAAAGAAAAGAGAGAAGATGCACAAATGCCAAGGGATCCAGTTGCAACAGCCACTTTTCATTAAGTGCCCTGGTGGCATGTAAGAAGAATTAGTTTTTTTCAGTCCCGCCATGGGCGCCATTTTGACTTTTTTGACCTCGCTCCCATGGGGGGGGATACCCTTTGCTTTCTTGGGTCCAACACACACACACACACACACACACACACACGTTCCTTTATTTGAGAAAACTCTGTCTCAAAAAAAGGATGTTTTTAAAAGTGGACAGGCGATTGTGTGTTAAAAGGAAAACAGAGTTTACAGTAGGGAAATTGCCATCACAAAGAGGAGGAGGAGGAGGAGGAGGAGGAGGAGGAGGAGGAGGAGGAGGAGAAGGGAGAAGAAAGAGAAAGGGATATAATGGATAATGTTTTGTCCCCACATGAATTCCTTCCTTCCTTCCTTCCTTCCTTCCTTCCTTCCTTCCTTCCTTCCTTCCTTCCTTCCTTCCTTCCTTCCTTCCTCCCTCCCTCCCTCCCTCCCATTACCCTTTCTTCTTCTCCTCCTCCTCCCCTTTTCCTTTCTTGCTCCTTCTCCATCCCTCTCTCCTTCCTTCCTCCCTTCACTTTTCCTTTCTTCTCTCCTTCCTTCCCTTTCCTCTCCTCCCTCCCTTCCTCTTTCTCTCCATTCTCCTCCTCCTCCTCCTCCTGTCCTTAACAGGATTATTTTTCTCACCTGAGAAAACATTGCCTTAAAAACAAACAATAACTCTTACAAAGATCAACGTGTAAGTCAAAAAGCAGAGAGAAAAGAACTTCGGGATTTAAATAAAGCTTGTTGCAGAATGCATGGAAAATTTAGGCACGTGGATTAAAAAGATATAAAGACGGGCCCCCATGTGCTTCTTCCATTCCACAGACGCAAATGGTTTTTGAATCAGGAGAGGAATACGGTCCATGGGGCCGGCCTGTAATGGAAGCTCTCTCTCTCTCTGACACTTGTGCAGTTGCGGTCCCCACCTGAATTTAGAAACGATCTCTTTACGGAGAATATTATCCAGAGTTTCTCCCAGCTAAGCAAACAGCCAAGGGTTAAAAAGCACCACAGGAATGTATATGCCTCGGTTCTAAATCCTCCGCAGCCCCTGATAAAAAAATGCAAAAGTCTACTACACCTACAGCAAAGGCAATCCTTGACTTACAACACTTCGTTGAGTGACCGTTCAAAGTTACAATGGCATTGAAAAAAAGGACATCGTTTTTCACACTTAACGAGCGTTGCCGCATGCCCCTGGTCACGTGATCCAAATTGAGACGTTTGCAACTGACTCATATTTATGATGGTTGCAGTATCACAGGGTGTGTGTGTGTGTGTGTGTGTGTGTGTGTGTGTGTGTGTGAGACGTGAGTCCCCTTTTTGCGACTGTCCGACAAGCAAAGTCAGTGAGCAAGCTAAGCTAAGCTAAGCTAAGCTAAGCAGATAAGATAAGATAAGATAAGATAAGATAAGATAAGATAAGATAAGATAAGATAAGATAAGATAAGATAAGATAAGATAAGATAAGATAAGATAAGATAAGATAAGATAAAGTAAGCTAAGCTAAGGTAAGGTAAGTTAAGGTAAGATAAGATGAGATGAGATGAGATAACCTTTATTGTCATTTTTACTATGACCACATTTGCCCACATTAAAAAAAAAAATCTGTTGCCTGCTCTCAAAAGCAAGTATATATCTACCCATACACATATGTAACACATGCTCTATACATACATATACACGTATAGATATACCCACCCCATACATAAATATACATGTAAACATTAATCACTGTCCATCTTGGATACTTAGCGGAAAGAGGAAGCGTGGGAGTTCACAGGGTTAATACCGTATGGGGGGAAAAACTGTGGCTGAATCTGGATGTTCTGCTTCGGATACCATGAAGCCCCCTCCTCCCGGAAGGGGACAAGGAAAACAGGTCGTGAAGAGGAGGTGTAGCGTCCCAGACAATCTTATACGGACCCTGCTCAAGCAACGCTTCTGTGCCAAGTCCTGGATGGGAGGGAGGGAAGGAACTGCCAATGATCTGTTCTTACTGTCCTCACCACTCTCTGCACCGCCTCCCTTTGGAAGGGATGCTTCCAAACCAGATCATAATGCCGTATGACAGGATGCTCTCGATCGGTCCCTCGGTGGAAAGTGGTCAGGTAGGGGGAAGGAAGATGTGTGTTCTGTACCAGCCTGCTACCGGCCCTGCAGAAAAGGCAGGGACAACCCCTTTTTCAAGAAGGCAAGAGGCTGGAATTACGCCTGCCAAATTTATTACCACAAAAACAAACGGAACAAGACAAACAACGGAACAAGACAAACCAAGAAACAGGAGCTTTAAGAAACATGAACTATCCGAGCGGTTGCCTTCAGCAAACCAGCCCTCCCAGACATTCCCCTTATATAGAGTTCAGGGCGTGGCTTCTCTCTGCCTCCTTCCGAGAAGCCCCATTGCCTTCCTCTGTTTACTCCTAATTGACTGCCTCCTGCGTCGGGCGTCCTTGAACAGGGCCAGCTGTGGGTCATCTTCATCCACGCTGTCAGGCTCACACAGCTGGGTCTCCGTGGTGACCAAGTGGGAGGGGCCTGGCTGAGGGCTCTCATCAGCAAGATCTTCAACACCCCCCTCCTCCTCCTCTGAGTCGTCAGACCCAACTGCCGAACCCACAGGCTGACCCTGAATCACAACAATGTGCTTTTTTCATGCGACACAAGAAATGCAGGCGCTGCTGTGCCGGCTTCACCTGTGTCTCGCTGTTGAGCGACCGAGCTAGTTGATTACTACCAGATGGAGATGGAGAACGAGATAACATGGTGGAAGTGGAGCTGGTGGAGAGGGAGATAAGGCGGAGGTGGAGGTAGAGATGGAAAAGGTGATGGAAAGAGAGAGAGAGAAAGGAAAGGAGGGAGAGAGGAATTAAAACATACTTGGGCACGATGAAATCAGACGATAGATGAGGGGGGGAAAAAGGCTTGGCAAGGTAGAAGGAAGAAGAGGAGGACAACAACAGAGAAGATTGATTAAGGGGATCAAAAGATTACATGAGTGGCTTGGGAAGAGCTACAGGTTACTGCTGGAGACAAATCATCCTAGTGAGAACTTGGCCAAGCCATCAGCAGGGACAAGCCAGACTTAGTAGAAGATTGATTTTTTTTTTCATTCAGTATCCAAGATGGGTGGGTTGTGGGGTTTTTTTTTCTTTTCACATTATAAAATGTAAAAACCAGATATGCATGCACCTTTTTGAGAGAACGCCAGAGTTTTTAAGAGCCCTGTGCAAAGATCAACCAGCTTATAAATCAGGGGTCTTCAAACTTGGCCCTTTTATGACTTGTGGACTTCAACTCCCAGAATTCCTCAGCCAGGCACGCTGGCTGAGGAATTCTGGGAGTTGAAGTCCACAAGTCATAAAAGGGCCAAGTTTGAAGACCCCTGTTATAAATAAAACTGATTCGTCCAAACTAAGGATAACCCCCTCTTTCTGGGGTGACTCCCCACCCCCCACTTTTCGGACTTTCCTACAGGTGTCCAGTGTGGCCTCCAGAGTTCAGGATCGGCCATTTCCCGCTCCAGGTTTTCCTTGAATTTCCAAATCTTACCCAAACCAGACGTGAGAAACCGCTCCTACTTTTGCCATCCCTTTCTTGAACTTGGCTTGGGGAAAGTAAAAATGGAAAGCTGGCAACCCGGTGAGAGATCATTAAGGCTGCAGGTGGTCCTTGATTTACAACCATTCATTTAGTGACGGTTTGAAGTTTCAACAGCACTGAAAAAAGGGACCGGTGACCGTTTTTCACACTTACGACCGTTAGAGCATCCCCATGGTCATGTGATCAAAATTCAAATGCCTTCCTTCCTTCCTTCCTTCCTTCCTTCCTTCCTTCCTTCCTCTCTTCCTCTCTCTCTCTCCTGTCCTTCCTTTCTTTTACTTTCCTTTTCTTTTGCTCTCATCCCCTTCCTTCCTTCCTTCCTTCCTTCTTCTCTCTTTCTCTCTTTCCTCTCTCTCCCCTTTCCTTTCCTTTCCTTTCCTTTCCTCTCCTCTCCTCTCCTCTCCTCTCCTCTCCTCTCCTTTCCTTCTTTCCTTTCCTTCTTTCCTTTCCTTCTTTCCTTTCCTTTCCTTTCCTTTCCTTTCCTTTCCTTTCCTTTCCTTTCCTTTCCTTTCCTTTCCTTTCCTTTCCTTTCCTTTCCTTTCCTTTCCCTCTCACCCCTGTTCTTTTTACAACCACTGCAGCATCCCCCGTGATCACCTGATCAAAATCCAGAGGCTTGGTGACTGACTCATATTCATGACGGTCACAGCATCCCGGCAGGGAGGGGGGGCCTCGCGTGATCCCCTTTTGCGACCTTCTGACAAGCAAAGCCAATGGGGGAAGCCAGATTCACTTAACAACGGCTACAACGTCCACCCGTTACTCCTCGACCTGCTCTCAGGTGCTTTGGGCCTTGCGCTGTCCGAAGGTTGGCCTACCGATCTTTGATTCTACCCCCCTCCCAATTTATAGACAAACTGCTCCGGGATTTGGGGATAAACTCAACAGTACAAGCCAGGAAAATCAAGATACTGCGAATCTGAGCCGATGTTTATCCTGTGCATTTTTCCTTGGAACGTGGAGTTGCTTTGCGGTCAGCTCTGTATGTTCGTTCCTGGAGAAGACCCATGCCACAACCGCCTGGAGTATAAACACTTGGAGGGCAGAATTCCCAGGCCAGCATTCCATCAGATAGTCTTTCTTCCCTCCTTTTTTCCAGAATGGCTCCTTGAAGGGGTTGGGGATTTCTCCACCATTGACGCATCCGCCTTCCAAATTCAGCTGCTGGAGAACCAGGAGTGACAGGCCCAAATCTCTCTCACACAAGCTGGGCTTGGCCAACGAACTCTAGGGTCTGCTCTAGATGTTTCTTTAGTCTACAGCAGGGGTCTTCAAACTTGGCCCTTTTATGACTCATGGACTTCAACTCCCAGAATTCCTGAGCCAGCATGGCTCAGCTTGGAAACCTCTCCCTTTTCCCTCAGCATGCCTGGCTGAGAAATTCTGGGAGTTGAAGTCCACGAGTCATAAAAGGGCCAAGTTTGAAGACCCCTGGTCTACAGCTACAGTGGACAAGGGGGTGCCCTTACTAGGCACAACCGGAAGGCTTTGGAAACTACATTTCCCATCTGTCCCGCCAGGAAAAAGCCATTGGATATGCTTAGTAGCCTCCGTGACAGGGTTTCTCAACCGTAGCAACTTTAACGGAGCTGGATGTAAACTCCCAGAATTCCCCAGACGTATCCTAGATTTTATTTATTTTCAGAGGGCCAGTTTGGTCTATTGGCTAAGCAGGAAATCGTGAGTTTTAGTGCCGCTTAGCTACAAAAGACGGCTGGGTGACTTTGGCCCAATCACCAGGTGACAGTGAGTTCTAGTGCTGCTTTAGGCACAAAAGCTGGCTAGGTGACCTTAGGCCAATCAGCAGGAGACGGTGAGTTCTAGTCCCTCTTTAGGCATGAAAACAGCTAGGTGACTTTGGCCAATCACCAGGAGATGGTGAATTCTAGTTGCGCCTTAGCGATGAAAGCTGGCTGTGTGACTTTGAGCCAATCACCAGGAGATGGAGAGTTCTAGTCCTGTCTTAGGCCCAAAAGCCAGCTGGATGACTCAGAGCCAATCATCAGGAGACGTTGAGTTCTAGTCCCGCCTTAGGCAGGAAAGCCAGTTGGGTGACCTTGAGTCAATCACCAGGAGACAATGAGTTCTAGTCTCATCTTAGGCATGAAAGCCGGTTGGGTGACTTTGGGCCAATCACCAGGAGACAGTGAGTTCTAGTTCCACCTTAGACATGAAAGCCAGCTGGGTGACTTTGGGCCAATCACCAGGAGATGGTGAGTTCTAGTCTCACCTTAGGCCCAAAAGCCAGCTGGATGGCTTTGAGCCAATCACCAGGAGACAGTGAATTCTAGTCCCGCCTTAGGAATGAAAACTGGCTGGGTGACTTTGGGCCAATAATTCTCTCAGCCCAGCCCACCTCACAGGGCTGTTGTGGTAGGGAAAATAGAAGGAGGGAGATGTGTTCGCTGCCTTGAGTTATTTGTGAAAACAGTAAAGAAGGGATATTTTTAAAAACCCGAATGAATGAATGAATAAACCCTTGAACACATTGGCCTCGCCCCTATCAGTCAAGTTAGGTTCAGGGTCCGAATTTTGATCACGTGACTCTGGGGATCCTGTAGCTGTGATGATGAAGACTGATCGTAATTCACCTTTTTCAGTGCCGTTGTAACTTTGAACGGTTGCTAAACGAGCGGTTATGAGTCGAGGGATAGCCATATCACCAACGGGGAAAGTCGCAAAGCAGTTCCAATATAATAATAATAATAATAATAATAATAATAATAATAATAATAATAATAATAATAATAATAATAATAGCAACAACAACAACAGCAACAGCAACAACAACAATAAAGTTGGGAGGGACCTTGGAGGTCATCTAGTCCAACCCCCTGCTCAGGCAGGAAACCCTATACCATTCCAAACAAATGGCTGTCCAGTTTCTTTTTAAAAACTTCCAGTGTTGGAGCATTCACCGCTTCTGGAGGCAGGTTGTTCCACTGGTTAATTGTTCTGTCAGGAAATTCCTCCTGAATTCCAGGTTGCTTCTCTCCTTGATTAGTTTCCATCCGTTGCTTCTTGTCCTGCTTTCAGGTGCTTTGGAGAAGAGCTTGACTCCCTCTTCTTTGGGGCAGCCCCTGAGAGATTGGATCACTGCTATCATGTCTCCCCTCATCCTTCTCTTCATTAAACTAGACATGCCCAATTCCAGCAACCGTTCCTTGTATGTTTACCCTCCAGTCCCCTGATCATCTTTGTTGCTCTTCTCTGCACTCTTTCTAGAGTTTCGACATCTTTTTTACATTGTGGTGACCAAAACTGGATGCAGGATTCCAAGTGTGGCCTTACCAAGGCCTTGTAACGTGGTATTAATACTATTTTCACTTGCTCACCATTGGGGGAAAAAAATGAAATGAAAGAAGGAATTTGCATGCAGACCTTGACGCCAGCAAAGTATTTGTGGGGGGGGGGGGAATTCAGTTTGCTGGCAAACACTTGACCTTCACTTTTCTTTGGGATTGGCTCACTGTCAAAGCTCGCTGCTTCAGGACTCGGGTTCCCAATATACCATGCAGTTATTTGCGGTTCTTAATGGTGTCCTTTGGGAAGATCGGGCCGACAATAGTTTGGAAGAAAGAACAAGACAAGATCTAGCCAGACGGGGAAAGAGGAATTCGTAAATTGAATTAAACGACAACCTCGGAATAAAATATGGGGGAATCCTTTCCAACCCCCCCAAAACACAGGTTAAAACCAGTGGAACTAATGGACGCCATGCAGATGTCTAGGAGAAAGAAGTGGAAAAAATTACAGAATATAGAATAACAGACTTGGAAGGGACCTTGGAGGTCATCTAGTCCAACCCCCTGCTCAGGCAGGAGACCCTATCCCATTTCAGAGAGATGGCTGTCCAGTCTCTTCTTAAAATCCTCAAATGTTGTTGTCAAGGCTGCAACTGAGTATGGCTACAGCCATTTTCCTGGGTTGCCCCATAGAACGGAGTGGGGAGGGGGCTGCCCAGGTGCTTCGCTAGTCATAATAATCTTTTGTCCCGTGGGAACCAAGGTCATCGGTTGCTCCAGAGTCTGCAGGCTGGGCGTTGTAGAAAAAGCCCGCCAAATGATTGCATTGGGGAATGTAGTTGCTTGCATAGTTTTATGGATGGGGTTTTTAACTGTGCATTGGGGAATTGTTACGTGTGTATCCAGACTTGGTTTCACTCTTGACCGTGCCAATAGTTTGTAACTAATAAACATGTTCTCTGAGGAATTTGCAAGCCTCAGAGTTCTGCTTTATTCGTCTCTGTCTGTCGGAACCATGACTGTTGGAGCACCCACAACTTCTGGAGGCAAGTCATTCCACTGGTTAATTGTTCTCACTCTCAGGAAACTTCTTCTTAGTTCTACGTTGCTTCTCTCCTTGGTTAGTTTCTATCCGTTGTTTCTTGTCCTGCCTTCAGGGGCTTTGGAGAATAGGGTGACCCCCCACAACTATCAGACTCCAGTAGCTAGATAGGTGGATAGATGGATGGATGGATGGATGGATGGATGGATGGATGGATGGATGGATAGATAGATAGATAGATAGATGGATGGATGGATGGATGGATGGATGGATGGATGGATGGATGGATGGATAGATGGATGGACAGACGGATGGATGGATGGACGGACGGACGGATGGATGGATGATAGATGATAGATATATACTGTAGATCAGTGGTGTCAAACTCAATTTCATTGAGGGCCGCATCAGCATTGCGGTTGCCCTCAAGGGGCCGGGTGGGTGTGGCCTGGGTTGGCGTGGCCTACTGGGTGGGCGTGGCTAGAGTGCGTATGGCCTACTGGGTGGGCATGGCCAGCTCTACATCCTTCGCATCGAGGGTGCCTATGGGGGCCTGGGCAGGAGTGGGACAGATCTGAGGGTCTCTGGCAGGAGGAGGGTCTCTGGGCCAGGGCCAAGGCAGTGGGGGCCGTTCCCTCACTGTTTCCAGGATGGCTTCGCGGGCCACATGAAACCACTTCGTGGGCCGGATCCGGGCCCCGGGCCTTGTCTTTGACATGTCTGCTGTAGATAGATAATAGATGATAGATATACGTAGATAGATGATGATGGATGATAGATAGATAGATAAATAGATAGTAGATAGATAGATAGATAGATAGATAGATAGATAGATAGATAGATAGATAGATATGGATGGATGGATGATAGATGATGATAGATAGATGATAGCTAGCTAGATGATAGATGATAGATAGACAGACAGATGAGAGAGAGAGAGATGAATGGATGGATGGACATGATAGACAATAGGTAAATAGATGATAGACAGATGACTTATTTATTTATTTATTTATTTATTTTTGCGACTTATATGCCGCCCTATCTCCCGAAGGACTCAGGGCGGCTAACAACAATAAAAACAACAATACAAAAGTTAAGAGAAATTAAATAAACAGCCCCAAAATAAATTAACTAAAAATTAAAACATTTTAAAACCCGTCGTCAGTCCAGGTCAGCCTGATGAAAAAGGAAAGTTTTGAGGTCGCGGCGAAAGGACCGGAGATCCGGGGCCATCCGGAGCTCAAGGGGGAGTTGGTTCCACAGGGCTGGTGCTCCCACAGAGAAGGCTCTTCCCCTGGGGGTCGCCAGCCGACATTGTCTAGCCGACGGCACCCTGAGGAGGCCTTCTCTGTGTGAGCGCACCGGGCGATGGGAAGTTCTTCCTGGCAGCAGACGGTCCTGCAAATATCCCGGGCCTAGGCCATGGAGGGCTTTAAAGGTAAGTACCAGCACCTTCAGGGACGCGGTGGCTCAGTGGGTTAGGACGCTGAGCTTGTCGATCGGAAGGTCGGCAGTTTGGCGGGTCGAATCCCGAGTGCCGCGTAACAGAGTGAGCGCCTGTTACTCGTCCCAGCTTCTGCCAACCTAGCAGTTCGAAAGCACGTAAAAATGCAAGTAGAAAAATAGGGACCACTCCGGTGGGAAGGTAACAGCGTTCCGTGCGCCTTTGGCGTCTAGTCATGCCGGCCACATGACCACGGAGATGTCCTCGGACAAGCGCTGGCTCTTCGGCTTTGAAACGGAGATGAGCACCGGCCCCTAGAGTCGGAAACGACTAGCACGCATGTGCGGGGGAACCTTTACCTTTACCTTTTTACCAGCACCTTATAGATAGATAGATAGATAGATAGATAGATAGATAGATAGATAGATAGATAGATAGATAGATAGATAGATAGATAGATAGATAGATAGATAGATAGATAGATAGATAGATAGATAGATAGGTAGGTAGGTAGATAGATAGATAGATAGATAGATAGATAGATAGACAGATAGATATGGATGGATGATGGATGGATGGATGGATGGATGGACATGATAGATGATAGAGATGATAGAGATGATAGATAGAGATGGATGGATGGATGGATGGATGGATGGATGATAGATGATGATGATAGATAGATGATAGCTAGCTAGCCAGATGATAGATGATAGACAGACAGATGAGAGAGAGAGAGAGATGGATGGATGGATGGACATGATAGACAATAGGTAAATAGATGATAGATAGATGATATAGATAATAGATAGATAGATAGATAGATAGATAGATAGATAGATAGATAGATAGATAGATAGATAGATGAGAGACAGACAGACAAACAGACAGATTCTCCCCACTCTGTGTCCTGTTCTCTGCCTCTGCCTTCCAACTCTAAGATCCTATTTTAGTCCTGACTTGCTCTCCAAAGGAGATCCTCCTCAGAAACTCCAGATGACCCAGCTGCACCCTCTGCTTTTTCACTGCCCTACTGACACAAATAGGTCCGGATCCAACAGGTGTGACTCAAAAAACCCCACCCTCCCCAACTCAGTCTGAATTTCAGTCCCCAGATATTTCTTTTACCTCATGGCTTGTCTGCTTCTTTTCTTACTGCAGTTTTATCTGTGGTTTAATTATGGGGGAGGTTGTTTATTCTTACGTTAGGCCATTTTATTTGTGCAACAGATGTTTGATTGTTGACATGGCAACGGACACGAAGTCATGCCTTTGGGATGGAGACCAAAAAAGGGGGGAAATTGAAAATTCAAGAAAGAAAATCACTCAACCATTCCAAAATTTATAACTTTGCCCTTACTTTGGCTGAAGGCCAAGGGACAACACATGGCTTGGACTCGCCTTGATGTCTCTTCAGATCTAAGCCTAAGTTAGAACAATTAACCAGTGGAACAACCTGCCACCAGACATTGCAAATGCTCCAACACTGGAAGTTTTTAAGAAGAGACTGGGCAGCCATTTGTCTGAAACGGTATAGGGTTTCCTGCCTGAGCAGGGGGTTGGACTAGATGACCTCCAAGGTCCCTTCCAACTCTGTTAGTCTATATTCTATGTAAATTCAACTTTTCTCCACTGATTTAATTTAATTTAATTTATTAATATTTCTATACCGTCCTTCTCCCGGAGGACTCAGGGCGGTGTACAGGGCAAGAATAAAGAATTTCCGAGAAACCTATTTCCTTATTATATATGATTTTAGAAGTCCTGGGACAATAAACCAGTGGAACAGCTTGCCACCAGAAATCATGGGTTGCTCCATCACTGGAAATTTTCAAGAGACTGGACAATCACCTGTCTGAGATGGTATAGGTTTTCCTGCTTGAGTAGTGGGCTGGACTAGAAGACCTCCAGGGTCCCTTCCTCTTCTCTTCTCTTCTCTTCTCTTCTCTAGAATAGAATAGAATAGAATAGAATAGAATAGAATAGAATAGAATAGAATAGAATAGAATAGAATAGAATAGAATAGAATAGAATAGAATAGAATAGAATAGAATAGAAGAAGAGAAGAGAAGAGAAGAGAAGAGAAGAGAAGAGAAGAGAAGAGAAGAGAAGAGAAGAGAAGAGAAGAGAAGAGAAGAGAAGAGAAGCTGGAAGGGACCTTGGAGGTCTTCTATTCTAGCCCCCCCACTCAAGCAGGAAAACCTATACCATTTCAGACATATGGCTGTCCAGTCTCTTCTTAAAAACCTGCAGTGATGGAGCGCCCACGATTTCTGGTGGCAAGCTGTTCCACTGGTTAATTGTCCTCACTGTCAGGAAGTTTCTCCTTAGTTCCAGGTTGCTTCTCTCCTTGATCAGTTTCTAACCATTGTTTCTCGTCCTTCCCTCTGGTGCTTTGGTGAATAATGTGACCCCCCTCTTCTTTTTGTGGCACCCCTCAGATACTGAAACGCTGCTATCGTGTCTCCCCTATTTCTTCTTTTCTTTAGACTAGCCAGACCCAAGTCCCACAACCGTTCTTCGTATGTTTTAGCCTCCAGGCCTTTGATCGTCTTAGTTGCTCTTCTCTGAGTTTTTCCCAAGGTGTCAACCTCTTTTTTGTGATATGGTGGCCAGAATTGGCTGCAGTATTCCAGGTGTGGCCTCACTAGGGTTTTATAAAGCGGTACCATCTCCTAAAGGCATACTGTCTTTTCGTTTTCGCCGTACCAAATGAAGACGAGTGCGGAGCAAAAGGAACATGCCAACAGTCCTGAAAACCACACAAGAGCAGGGCAGGTTTTGCCAAAGAGGCATTGCCTGCCAAAAGGACCAGCCAGATCACGAGGGAGTCCCAAAAGAGCAGCAGATGCTTGCTGATTTATCTTATTATTGTCTCATTTTTCCAGCCAGACAGGGATCTTTCCGACGGGGATCCTGCCAAAAAAACAAAAACCAAAAAAAACGTGGATGGATTGCAAGACTTTGCACCTCGACTCTGGTTCCCAGAGCTTGTGCAAAGAGCTGAGATCCCAAATAGGGATTTTGTATCCCTCGCTCAGGCTGCAGTTGTGAACTCGGTTGAAGATAAGACAAGACAAGACAAGACGGGACGGGACGGGACGGGATGGGATGGGATAAGGTGAGGTGAGGTAAGGTAAGGTAAGGTAAGGTAAGGTAAGGTTGTCATGATTCCAATAAATGAGACAGTTCAAACAAAATGCAAGCATTGTTTATATGAAAAGGCTTAATAATGAAACAAAACATCAGCACTCATGGAGGGATGCCAGCATCTGAAATCTCCTCCTCCCAAACCCATCATAACACACACACAATCCCCACCCTTATCTACATGTCATAAACCACATTATCCAATTAGTTTTACATATAAGGTTTCACTTCCCATTCTGTACACGGGCTTTTCCAATCTTCTCACAACATCCAGGTAGATTTCTTTCCCCCCCCCCCGCCAAATGAAGCAATTAAAGTAACAGGCTGTCTCTTATATTGTCATTGCAAAACATGTCAATGTTTGCAGCATTGACAAAGGTAAGGTGAAATATAAGATAAGATAAGATAAGATAAGATAAGATAAGATAAGATAAGATAAGATAAGATAAGATAAGATAAGATAAGATAAGATAAGATAAGATAAGATAAGATAAGATAAGATAAGATAAGATAAGATAAGATAAGATAAGATAAGATAACCTTTATTGTCTTTTTTTTTTGCTGTGGGCACAATTTGCTTAAAGACCACTGCAAAAAATTTTTTTAGCACCGGTAGTCTCCAACATCCAGGATTGAACTCAGAATTTATGTCACTCAGCGAGGAAATTGGTGAAGTGAGTTTTGTCCCTTTTTCACTTGTTAGGGGAATCACCTCAGTTGTTAAATTACTAACACGCTTGTTCAGGGAATCTGCCTTCCCCAGGGACTTTGCTTGTCAGAAGGGCGCAAAGGGGAGGTCATGTGACCCTGGGACACTGCAACTGTCATAAATATGAGTCAGCTGCCAAGCTTCTGAATTTGGATCACATGACCACAGGGATGATGCAGTGGTTGTAAAAAGAAAAGAGGTGAGAGAGAAAGGAAAGGAAAGGAAAGGAAAGGAAAGGAAAGGAAAGGAAAGGAAGGAAAGGAAAGGAAAGGAAAGGGAAAGGAAAGAAAGGAAAGGAAAGGAAAGGAAAGGAGGAAGAGGAAAGGAAAGGAGGAAAGGAAAGGAAAGAAAGGAAGGAAAGGAAAAAGGAAAGGAAAGGAAAGGAAGGAAAGGAAAGGAAAGGAAAAGGAAAGGAAAGGAAAGAAAGGAAAGGAAAGGAAAGGAAAGGAAGGAAAGGAAAGGAAAGGAAAGGAAAGGAAAGGAAAGGAAAGGAAGTGGTAAGGAAAGGAAAGGAAGGAAAGGAAAGGAAAGGAGGAAAGGAAAGAAAGGAAAAGGAAAGGAAAGGAAAGGAAAGGAAAGGAAAGGAAAGGAAAGGAAAGAAGGAAAGGAAAGGAAAGGAACGGAAAGGAAAGGAAAGAAAGGAAAGGAAAGGAGGAAAGGAAAGGAAAGGAAAGGAAAAGGAAAGGAAAGGAAAGAAGG
>NC_138206.1:4632272-4714772 GCF_964194415.1 Vipera berus
ACCTTTTTCACCATTGAATTTCTGCCTAAACTGTGACCTAGGAGCGGTGCGCGTGTTGTTCTTCCTCTCCCAGGGCAGCACCAGGAGAAATTACTCTGATGAGAATCGGCAGAAATCAAAATAAGTTGATTCAATGCTCCGCGTTCGACATCAAAAAGTACTGAAATAACATTTCTGACTTTCTGTCCGGTTTGCGAAGGGGGGGGGGTCAGGGATAACCCGCAGAGATTTTTCTCAAGAGCCACCCAAACACAAAGAAAAGAAAGAAACGTTGGTGAGGTGGAATTTGGATAGTCTACTGCGGATTCGAAAGATGGGAGAAACGGTAACTTTTAAGTTGTTTTTTTTTCCCCCTTTCAAACTCTTGTTTCGTGGATGCTAAGATTTCAGGGGGAATTTGACGAAGAGGGAAAATGTTCAATTAAATGCAGCCAATTTTCTGTCACTGGAGCTTTGCCTCTGGATCAAGGGTTCTGGGAAATTTTAATGAACAGATTCTGCAGGCTGAAAAAATTTTAACCCCACCCCATCCATTTTAGAGTACGATTATAGAGATAGTCCTTGACTTACAATGAAACTGGGAAAAGTGGCTTGTGAACATTTTTCTCACTTAAAATTGTTGCCCCTGTTCCTTCTCTTCCATAGACCACACACACCAAGTACCTTTACCTGTTCATCATACGATTTAGCCTCCAAATTCTTTATCATCTTTGTGACTCTTCTCTACACCGTTTCTAAGCATCTTTTAAATCACGGTATCCAGAACGGGACAATTGGACTGAACAGAAGAGAACAAGAATAACAGAGTTGTGATAAAGGGAACTGGGGTTATTTAAGACTTGGAAATTATAAATATTAAATGTTAAATGTAAATATTAATGGGAAACCGGGGAAAAAAAACTAATTCAGACATGGATTGTTTATCAAGATTGAATGTTAAAATAACCAGGAGATGTATAAACTAAAGCTTATTGATAAATGTAAGAAAGCTATTTTTATTTAATTGATACACTAAGAATTGTATTAGTTTAAACATGAGACAGTAAATATTAAGGGGAAAAGAGAGGAAATATTTAATGTAGTAGTTTGAGACGTGTACTAGAGATACTTGTATGTTACTGAATTATCATTTAACCCAGCCGCCATGTTGCTTTTTAAATATTTAAATGTAAAATTAGAAAATCAATAAAACTTTTTTAAAAAAAAGAATAACAGAGTTGGAAGGTACCTTAGAGGTCATCTAGTCCAACCCCCTGCTCAGGCAGGAAACCTTACCATTGGAGATAAATGGCTGTCCAGTCTCTTCTTAAAAATTTCCAGTGTTGGAGCATTCACACCTTCCGGAGGCAAGTTGTTCCACTGGTTAATTGTTCCAACTGTCAGGAAGTTTCTCCTCAGTTCTAGATTGCTTCTCTCCTTGACTAGTTTCCATCCGTTGCTTCTTGTTCTGCCTTCAGGCACTTTGGAGAATAGCTTGACTCCCTCTTCTTTGGGGCACCCCCTGAGATATTGGAAGGCTGCTATCATGTCACCCCTTGTCCTTCTCTTCGTTAAACTAGACATGCCCAATTCCAGCAACCGTTCCTTATAATATTTTAGCCTCCAGTCCCCTGATCATCTTTGTTGCTCTTCTCTGCACTCTTTCCAGAGTCTCAACGTCTTTTTTTACATCGTGGGGACCAAAACTGGATGCAGCATTCCAAGTGTGGCCTTACCAAGGCTTTGTAAAGTGGTATTAACACTTCATGTGATCTTGATTCTGTTCCTCTGTTAATGCAGCCTAGCACTGTGTTGGCTTCTGTGGCAGCTGCAGCACAGGGCTGGCTCCTATTGAAGGGATTGTCCACCAGGACTCCGAGATCCCTCTCACGGTTGCTACTATTGAGCAAGCTACTCCCTATACTATACCTGTGTATTTGGTTTTTCTTGCCTAAATGTAGAATATTACTTTTTTCACCATTGAATTTCATTTTGTTAGAGAGCGCCCAGTGTTCAAGTCTGTCCAGATCTTAAGCCTGTCTTGTGACTCACTACAGTATTCCTTATGGGAAAACTGTGTTTGCTACTCATAGTTTTTATACTCATTGCACCTTCTGGAATCAACTAAGAGTGAGTACCAAGGTACCACTGTACTCCCTCTTCTGTGTCTGTGCATTTGATTTTTCCTGTGGCCTTTTTTAAATCCTTCACATCTCTTTCAATACCGGCTATTTCCCAGGATTGTCTGTGCGATCTAAGCTTGTTCTACACATTGTGGGCAACTTCTGGCTGGATGGAATTGTAGCTCTGTGTTCCCAGGCTGGCTGGGGATTCCTGGGAAGTAAAATCCACCCAACTTCCAGAGGGGTGGATTTTACTTCCCAGAAATCCCCTGCCAGCCTGGGAACTCAGAGCTACAATTCCACCTAGCTGGAAGTTGCCCACGATGTGTACAAGATTAGTCCTGGCCTTAGCAGTGTGGCTGAACTTTAATCTGCCTTGATCCTTGGTAACAGATGTTCCTCATTGCTTCAAGAAATGGGGTAGATATTTCCCCCCCCCCCCATTCTTGGGCTTAATTTCTGCCAAGAAGACAGTAATCATGTTTTTCCTGAGCTTTAAAGCCACATCTGCTTACAAGCTGGCACTGGAAACAAGGAGCATATTAAGGAATTTTTGCAAACTTTCTGGTTGTTGTTTTTCCCTCCTCTCTCTCTCTCTCTCTCAAGCTTGATTCGATCGTATTTCTGCAGAGCTTCTACAGGCGGTTCGCGGCTTATAGCCACCAACTGAGCCCAGCGTTTCCACTGCTACAGTGTGCAAGATAATTAAGTGAGATGCGCCGTGTTTTACGACTTTCCTTGCCACGGTTGTTAAGTGAATCACTGCAGTTGTTAAGTTAGTAACACAGGTTGTTAAGTGAATCTAGCTTCCCCATGGACTTTGCTGGTCAGAAGACCACAAAAGGGGATCACGTGACCTTTAGGACACTGCAACCGTCACAAGTACATGCCAGTTTCCAAGCATCCGAATTTTATATATATATAAAGAATTGAGGCCTTTGAACTCTGGTGCTGGAGAAGACTCCTGCGAGTCCCTTGGACTGCAAGGCGATCAAACCGGTCAGTCCTAGAGGAGATCAACCCTGACTGCTCTTTAGAAGGCCAGATCCTGAAGCGGAAACTCAAATACTTTGGCCACCTAATGAGAAGGAAGGACTCACTGGAGAAGAGCCTCATGCTGGGAAAGATGGAGGGCAAGAGAAGAAGGGGACGACAGAGAAGGAGGTGGCTGGATGGAGTCACTGAAGCAGTAGGCGTGAGCCTAAATGGACTCCAGAAGATGGTAGAGGACAGGAAGGCCTGGAGGAACGTTGTCCATGGGGTCGCGATGGGTCGGACATGACTTCGCAACTAACAACAACAACAAATACATACATACATACATACATACATACATACATACATACATACATACATATATATCAGCGTGTTGTCTGGCTTTATCTTTACAAACAATCACTAACAATTCATTTGTATAATTCCGTAGTAATCCACATATTAGCTTTCCTTGATTTTCTCTTCTTCCAATAATGTTCTCATTTATCAAGCTTAAATTAGTACATTTCTTAGCATTGTAATAGATAGACCGTTGAAGATAAACATTTTTCTAGTATTTATGAGCCAGCAGTGTGCTGCAGCTGCCAAAAAAGCCAACACAGTGCTAGGCTGCATTAACAGAGGGACAGAATCAAGATCACTTGAAGTGTTAATACCGCTTTGCAATGCCTTGGTAAGGCCACACTTGGAATACTGCATCCAGTTTTGGTCACCACGATGTAAAAAAGATGTCGAGACTCTAGAAAGAGGGCAGAGAAGAGCAACAAAGATGATTAGGGGACTGGAGGCTAAAACATGTAAGGAACGGTTGCTGGAATTGGTTATGTTAGTTTAATGAAAAGAAGGACCAGGGGTGACATGATAGCTGTCTTCCAATATCTCAGGGGCTGCCCCAAAGAAGAGGGAGTCAAGCTATTCTCCAAAGTGCCTGAAGGCAGGACAAGAAGCAACGGATGGAAACTAACCAAAGAGAGAAGCAACCTAGAACTAAGGAGAAACTTCCTGACAGAACAATTAACCAGTGGAACAACCTGCCTCCAGAAGCTGTGAATGCTCCAACACTGGAAGTTTTAAAGAAAAGACTGGACCGCCATTTGTCCGAAATGGTATAGGGTTTCCTGCCTGAGCAGGGGGTTGGGCTAGATGACCTTCAAGGTCCCTTCCAACTTTTATTATTATTATTATTATTATAGTTGTTGTTGTTTTTGTGGCTATGTGAAGCTTCTTTCCTAACTAATCACCTTATCATAGATCCTGTTTTTAAAGTTTTTATTTAATTCTCCCAGCGTCTGAATTGGGACCAGGTGACCGTGTGGGATACTGCATCGGTTGCAAGTGTGAAAAACGGTCATAAGTCCCATTTTTTTCAGGGTCAAAATTTTGAATAGTTGGAAGTCAAAGACCACTTGTATTGGTACAGGTGATCCTCGAAGTACAACCACAGTTGAGCTCAAAATTGATGTTGCTAAGTGAAACATTTGTTAAGGGAGTTTGGCTCCATTTTACGACTTTTCCTCTCACCGTTGCTAAGTGAATCACTGCATTGGTTAAGTTAGTGACACGGTTGTTAAGTGAATCTGGCTTCCCTCATTGACTTTGCTTGTCGGAAAGTCGCAAAAGGGGATCGTGAGATTCCAAGGGACACGGCAACTGTCATAAATGTGAGTCAGTCGCCAAGCGTCCGAATTTTGATCACGTGACCAGGGGAGGCTATGTCGGTCGTAAGTGTGAAAAACGGTCCTAAGTCACTTTTTCCAGTGCCGTTGTGACTTTGAACGGTGGCTAAATGAACTGAGGTAAGTCGAGGACTTCCTGTACTTCTAAACTTACAACCATTTGTTTAGCAGCCGTTACAACAGCCTTGAAAAATGAGGCTTCCAGCCAGTCCTCACTTGTACGACCGCCACAGTACCCCGTGGTCACGTGATCAGAATTTGGACCCTTGGCAACTGGCATATATTTGTGACGGTTGCAACGTCCCAGAGGTCACATGATCCCTTTTTGCAACTTTCTGACCAGCAAATTCAACGGGGAAGCTAAATTCACTTAACAAAACCATGTTACTAATTTAACGACTGCAGGGATTCACTGAAGAACGGTGGCAAGAAACGTCATAAAACACGGTGCATCTCACTTACCTATTGTCTTGCATAATAATAATAATAACAACAACAACAATAATAATCGTCTAAAATCTACTTAACCATGAGCCAGCAGTGTGCAGCAGCAGCCAAAAAAGCTAATGCAGTCCTGGATTGTATAAACAGAGACATAGAATCAAGATCACGTGGAATATTATTACTGCTTTATAAAACCGTAGTAAGGCCACACCTGGAATACTGCATCCAGTTTTGGTCACCACACCACAAAAAAGATGTTGAGAGTTTGGGGAAAAATTGGAGAAGAGCAACTAAGAGGATCCAAGGCCTGGAGACCAAACTATACGAAGAACGGCTGCAGGAATTTGGGTCTGGCTAGTCTAAAGAAAAGAAGAAATAGGGGAGACATGATAGCACTCTTCCAGTATCTGAGGGGCTGCCCCAAATAAGAGGGGATGTCATGTTATTCTCCAAAGCACCTGAGGACGAGAAACAATGGTTGGAAACTGATCAAAGAGAGAAGCAACCTGGAATTGAGGAGAAACTTCCTGGCAATGAGGACAATCAACCAGTGGAACAGAAGTTGCCTCCAGAAATCGTGGGCGCTCCATCACTGGAGATTTTTAAGAAGAGACTGGACAATCACCTGTCTGAGATGGCATAAAGGACCTATCCCATTTCAGACAAATGGTTGTCTAGTCTCTTCTTAAAAACTTCCAGTGTTGGAGCATTCACAACGTCTGGGATTGCCCCTGCTGACCTTCCCAGATGCCTTCTGAGAAGTAGTGCCTGCAGGATAAAAATCCGATAAATAAATTAAATTGTCAAGAGTTTGAGGGGGGGAAAGTCACTGGATGGCCCCAGTGGATACACACACATACACACAGCGAATGTTCGAAACACAGATTGGCAGCGTTCTGCTTTTTTGTTAAGGGCGGGAATTTCACACATACAAAGACACACACACACACACACACACAGAGAGAGAGAGAGAGAGAGAGAGAGAGAGAGAGAAGAGAAGGCCTGTATTTTTCCGACCTCCCTAAGCTGAATCCTTTCGGCAGCCTTTCCAAATACCCCGCTGAGTGATGGAAGACCACATGCTCCATAAGGCACAAACCCCGGGGTGGAGGGGGCAGGATGAAGGGGAAGAGAGCGGCTTGTCCTAAGAGATTCAAAGGGAGATTTCCCCCTGCGGAGGGGATCTCTACAGGCGGATTCCTGGCTGTCAGGAGGACATCTCATTTAGCATGCGTTCCTCTCCGTCCCTCTTCCCTGCAGTTTTGGGCCAGCGCCCTGCTGGGTTGTTTCCTGATCAAAGGAGGAGCATGGCTGATGGGGCTCAGCCCCCCCGCCCCCCCACAGTTAGGGTTACATCTGGTGGAAAGAAGGGGGCTCCTTCCAAAAGTTCAAGAATGCTCAGGAGAGGATATCAAATCAATATCTGTCTAGCTATCCAGTTATCCACTTGGTAATGTAGGCCTATTGGTCTACCCTATCTGTTATCTCTCTGCATCTCTCATTCCACCATCCTTCCATCTCTCTCTCTCTCTCTTTATCTATCTCTATTTAGCTACCTTTCAATTACTTATATCTTCCTTTATCCATTCATCTCTCTGTCTATCTATCTATCTATCTATCTATCTATCTATCTATCTATCTATCTATCTATCTATCTATCTATCTATCTATCATCTATCTACCTACCAAGCTTCGATCCATCATCTATCTATCTATCTATCTATCTATCTATTTATCTATCTATCTATCTATCCATCCATCCATCCATCCCATCCATGCATCCATCCATATTGCTGGATGTTCACTTCCTTCCATCCATATTGCTGGATGTTCACTTCCTTCCATCCAGGACATGGCGTATAAGCTCTGCTTGACTGCAATATTGTGAGAGACACTACACATCCTCTCCATGACCAGATAGATAGACAGACACACAGATAGATAGACAGAGCAGTGATAGATCAATGATAGATAGATAATAGATAGATAGATTTTGTAATACCTTTGTACCATATAATATCAACCTTGTTAACTCTCAGGACTCTTTTTTTCTGTTATGTATTCAAAATAGACTGTGATTAATGTATATGTGTGTGTGTATATATACATATATATGGAGAAATTTCCAGATAGAACAATTAATCAGTGGAACAGCTTTGCCTTCTGAAGTTGTAGGTGCTCCAACACTGGAGGATTTTAAGAAGAGACTGAAATGGTATAGGGCTTCCTGCCTGAGCAGGGGGTTGGACTAGATGACCTCCAAGGTCCCTTCCAATTCTGTTACAGGTAGTCCTCAACTTAATTCATTTAGTGACCATTTGAATGGCACTAAAAAAGGGACTTATGACCATTTTCATATTTACGATCATCACGGCATCCCCGTGATCACGTGATCACAATTCAGGCGCTATGACGGTTGTAGTGTCCCCTGGTTCACGCGATCCCCTTTTGCATCCTTCCGACCAGCTAACTCAACGGGGGAAGCCAGATCCCCTTAACAACCTCCTGTTACTAACTCAACACCCACAGTGACTCAGTTAACAACGATGGCCAAAAAGTAAAGCAGGGAGAGCAAAACTCACCTAACAAAACGTTAGTGATGGAAATTTGGGGCTCAAATTGTGTTTCGTAAGCCGAGGACTACCTGTTATCCAGTTAATTGCTTTTTTTTAAAAAAAAAGTTTCATTGATTTCCTGGGTTAACCGATAATTCAATCACATACAAGTGTCTTTAACAGAAAACTCATAAGTACCACGTTAAATATTTCCTCTCTCTTTTCCCTTGGGCATTTACTGTCTCATATTTAAAGTAATACAATTAGATAATAATAATAATAATAATAATAATAATAATAATAATAATAATAATAATAATAATAATAATAATAATAATAATAATAATAATAATAATAATAATAATAATAATAAGAAGAAGAAGAAGAAGAAGAAGAAGAAGAAGAAGAAGAAGAAGAAGAAGAAGAAGAAGAAGAAGTTGGAAGGGACCTTGGAGGTCATCTAGTCCAACCCCCTGCTAAGGCAGGAAACCCTATACCATTTCAGACAAATGGCTGTCCAGTCATTCACCGCTTCTGGAGGCAGGTTGTTCCACTGGTTAATTGTTCTAACTGTCAGGAAGTTTCTCCTTAGTTCTAGGATATAATTCTTATTATATCGATTGAATAAAAGTAACTTTCTTACGGTTATCAATCATTTTTAGCTTATACATATCCTAGTTATTTTAACATATCCTGTTAATTGCTCGTTATCTTGGGAAAAGAAGGCCCGGGCTGTTTCTAGGCACATGTAACATCTCAGCCTCTTTTCCCATCCCGGGGGGCTTAAGGGATGGATCCAGCCTGTCAAACCGTCTCTGGTGTTTGCTGATCGCCGTATCTCTCCATAATCACCTTATACATTAAGCGTGGTGACTCCCACCCAGCCTGTCCTCGTAAAAAAGCTCGAGACGGGGATTTGCAGCTAAGCCTTGTAGCCTTCAATTATCTTGACGAGCTACCAAGCTATTTGTCCCTTTGCCAGGCAGCTGGCAAAAAAAAAAAGCTTGATTCTCCCTCCGGCTTTGCCGTTTGGTGCATAGGAAAGATTTCCAAAGCCGAAGCATCTGCCCCAAAGAAGAGGGAGTCAAGCTATTCTCCAAAGGCCCTGAAGAAGGCAGGACAAGAAGCAACGGATGGAAACTAATCAAGGAGAGAGGCAACCTGGAACTAAGGAGAAACTTCCTGACAGTGAGAACAATTAACCAGTGGAACAACCTGCCTCCAGAGGTGGTGAATGCTCCAACACTGGCAGTTTTTAAGAAGAGACTGGACAGCCACTTGTCTGAAACGGTATAGGGTTTCCTGCCTGAGCAGGGGGTTGGACTAGATGACCTCTAAGGTCCCTTCCAACCCTGTTATTCTGTTAAGGACTAGGGGAGACATGATGGCAGTCCCTCCAGTATGTCAGGGGATGCCCCAAAGAAAAGGGAGTCAAGCTATTCTCCAAAGGCCCTGAAGAAGGCAGGACAAGAAGCCACGGATGGAAACTCGTCAAGGAGAGAAGCAACCTGGAACTAAGGAGCAATTTTCTGACAGTTAGAACAACTAACCAGTGGAACAACCTGCCTCCAGAAGCGGTGAATGCTCCAACACTGGAAGTTTTTAAGAAAAGACTGGACAGCCATTTGTCTGAAACGGTATAGGGTTTCCTGCCTGGGCAGGGGGTTGGACTAGATGACCTCCAAGATCCCTTCCAACTTTATTATTATTATTATTATTATTATTATTATTATTATTATTATTATTATTATTGTTGTTGTTGTTGTTGTTGTTGTTGTCATCGTCGTCATCATCATCATCATCATCATCATCATCATCGTTTCAATTTCCCCCCCCATGCCATCAGTCTGCTAAACAACTAATTCCCACCGCACTGTCTCGTAAGCCTGTATAATTCTTCTCCTCCTCTTTCCTATTGCCTGTCTCCTTATGACTATCACTTGCTTGCTTGTGTCTTACGATTTATATCGTTTTATGTCGTATCCTGGAATGATTTATGTTGATACCTTATTTTAGTATCCTATGACTGTCACTAAGGGTTGTTCCTTAGGATTTATGATGTATGTATCTTTTTGACGATGACTACAATCATGATTTATCACCTGTGGTTTGAATGTACATGGAGAGTTTATGCGCTGAAGACAAATTCCTTGTGTGTCCCATCACATTTGGCCAATAAAGAATTGAATTCAATTGATTTCTCTGGCCTTCTTCTTCTTCTTCTTCTTCTTCTTCTTCTTCTTCTTCTTCTTCTTCTTCTTCTTCTTCTTCTTCTTCTTCTTCTTCTTCTTCTTCTTCTTCTTCTCCTCCTTCTCCTTCTCCTTCTCCTTCTCCTTCTCCTCCTCCTCCTCCTTCTTCTTCTCCTCCTCCTCCGCCTCCTCCTCCTCCTCCTCCTCCTCCTCCTCCTCCTTCTTCTTCTTCTTCTTCTTCTTCCTCCTCCTCCTCCTCCTCCTCCTCCTCCTCCTTCTTCTCCTTCTCCTTCTCCTTCTTCTTCTTCCAATGGGAAAAAGATGTTGAGACTCTGGAAAGAGTGCAGAGAAGAGCAATTGAAATGATTAGGAGACCGGAAGGTAAAACATATGAAGGACAGTTGCAGGAATTGGGTAGGTTTACTTTAATGAAAAGAAGGATGAGCTCTTATCCCCAAAAAAAATGGTTCAGCTGGCGCAGAGGTCAATCAGACCCAAAACAGGAGTGAGGAACTTTTGCAAAACTTTTATTGAAGGGCTTCAGCAAAAGTATCCCAGCCGCTAACGGGGCTGAGATCCTGAACATCAGTGTAGTGCGATCTTTTGTACAATTGATCTCCACAAACAGGGAAGCAGAATTTCACAAAGCCATTACCTTGCCAACCTAGCAGTTCGAAAGCACGTAAAAATGCAAGTAGAAAAATAGGGACCACTATGGTGGGAAGGTAACAGCGTTCCGTGCGCCTTTGGCGTCTAGTCATGCCGGCCACATGACCACGGAGACGTCCTCGGACAAGCGCTGGCTCTTCGGCTTTGAAACGGAGATGAGCACCGGCCCCTAGAGTCAGAAACGACTAGCACGCATGTGCGGGGGAACCTTTACCTTTACCTTTTTACATTGCTTTTAGTCTATGTGTCTATTAATCTATGGCAAGGGTCTTCAAACCTGGCCCTTTTATGACTTGTGGACTTCAACTATGCTGGCTGAGGAATTCTGGGAGCTGAACTCCACAAGTCATAAAAGGGCCAGATTTGAAGACCGCTGATCTATGGAGTTGAACGTACCCGTCATTTTGCCCCTGTAGAGTTTTGCCTTCTTAAGCCTTCCTGGTTTCGGCTGCTTTTCTTGTGGCCAAGTCTTGTAACTGCCTGTCTAATTTTGAGTATGCGTTGTTACATTTCCTCCATTTCAAACTGACAATTTCTAGAGTTTTTACTCTTTCCTAGGATGGGGGTGGTGGTGTGCTGCTTCTTAATGGGCGACCCATCATAGGGGTGACATGATAACAGTCTTCCAATATTTGAGGGGCTGCCCCGAAGAAGAGGAGGGGGTCAAGCTATTCTCCAAAGCATCTGAAGTCAGGACGAGAAGCGACGGATGGAAACTCATCAAGGAGAGAAGCAACCTGGAACTAAAGAGGAATTTCCTGACAATGAGAACAATTAATCAGTGGAACCACCTGCCTCCAGAAGTTATGCATGCTTCATCATTGGAGGCTTTCAAGAAGAGATTGGACAGTTGTCAGAAATGGTGCAGCGTTTCCTGCCTAAGTAGGGGGTTGGACTAGGAGACCTCTAAGGTCCCTTCCAACTCTGTTATTCGGTTGCTACGTTGGGGAGAGAAGCAGCCTAAAACTAAGGAGAAACTTCCTGACAGTTAGAACAATTAACCAGTGGAACAGCCTGCCTCCAGAAGCGGTGAATGCTCTGACACTGGAAGTTTTTAAGAAGAGACTGGACAGCCATTTGCCTGAAACGGTGTAGGGCACGGGTGTCAAACTCAATTTCATTGAGGGCCGCATTAGCATTGCGGTTGCCCTCAGGGGGCCGGGTGGGCGTGGCCTACTGGGTGGGCGTGGCTAGAGTGCGTATGACCTACTGGGTGGGCGTGGCCAGCTCTACATCATTCGCATCAAGGCTGCCTATGGGGGCCTGGGCAGGAGTGGGACAGATCTGAGGGTCTCTGGCAGAAGGAGGGTCTCTGGGCCAGGGCCAAGGCAGTGGGGGCCGTTCCGTCACTGTTTCCAGGATGGCTTCGCGGGCCGCATGAAACCACTTCGCGAGCCGGATCTGGCCCCCGGGCCTTGCGTTTGACATGTCTGGTGTAGGGTTTCCTGCCTGAGCAGGGGGCTGGACTAGATGACCTCCCAGCTCGCTTCCAGCTCTGTTCTTCTGTGACTCTGCCTTGGCCTGGAAGAGGAGGGGGGGGCCTTGCGGCCAAAGGAAGAACGATGCTCTGCTGGCAAAGCCTGCGCCTTTTGCAGAGAAGTGAGAGGAAGAGAGTGACAGGCAATATGGAATGAATCATAGCCCCGGCTGTATTTCGGGCGGGCGACATTTCCAGCTGTTGCTAATTACTGGGCGAGCCAAGGGCCCTTGCCCCGAAGATGACTCTTTAACATGGCCCCCAAAGCTCCCCCGGGGACGGGATGGCCATCCATCAGCTGGAATCAAAGCCTGGAGAGAGACAGGGCGGTCTGGACAGAGAACGGGGGATGGACGGAGAGCCCCGCCGGAGCCCTCGGCATCCCAGCGCCGTGCTTGGCTTCGCGTCCGATTGACAAATCTGGTCCATCAGCGGCGGTGGGCTTT
Organism: Vipera berus; assembly: GCF_964194415.1. Classification (NCBI taxonomy): domain Eukaryota; kingdom Metazoa; phylum Chordata; class Lepidosauria; order Squamata; family Viperidae; genus Vipera; species Vipera berus. The sequence goes on from NC_138206.1 coordinate 4,644,827, forward strand.
GAGCCAAGCGCCATTTATTCCCTGGGAGCCTCAATGGGAAATCTGTCCGGGTTGCGGCCGGAGGAAATGGAGGGAGGCAACTTGGTTCTGGGGAGGGAGGGAGGGAGGAAGGAAGGAAGGAAAAAGGGGGGAAAGAAAAAAGGAAGGAAGGAAAAGGAGGGGAAGGAAGGAAGGAAGGAAAAAGAGGGGAAAGAAAAAAGGAAGGAAGGAAAAGGAGGGGAAGGGAGGAAGGAAGGAAAAAGGGGAAAGAAAAAAGGAAGGAAGGAAGGAAAAGGAGGGGAAGGAAGGAAGAAGGGAGGAAGGAAGGAAAAAGGGGAAAGAAAAAAGGAAGGAAGGAAAAGGAGGGGAAGGAAGGAAGGAAGACGGGAGGGAGGAAGGAAGGAAAAAGAGGGGAAAGAAAAAAAGAAGGAAGGAAAAGGAGGGGAAGGAAGGAAGACGGGAGGAAGGAAGGAAAAAGGGGAAAGAAAAAAGGAAGGAAGGAAAAGGAGGGGAAGGAAGGAAGACGGGAGGAAGGAAGGAAAAAGGGGAAAGAAAAAAGGAAGGAAGGAAAAGGAGGGGAAGGAAGGAAGGAAGACGGGAGGGAGGGAGGAAGGAAAAAGAGGGGAAAGAAAAAAAGAAGGAAGGAAAAGGAGGGGAAGGAAGGAAGACGGGAGGAAGGAAGGAAAAAGGGGAAAGAAAAAAGGAAGGAAGGAAAAGGAGGGGAAGGAAGGAAGACGGGAGGGAGGGAGGAAGGAAAAAGAGGGGAAAGAAAAAAAGAAGGAAGGAAAAGGAGGGGAAGGAAGGAAGAAGGGAGGAAGGAAGGAAAAAGGGGAAAGAAAAAAGGAAGGAAGGAAAAGGAGGGGAAGGAAGGAAGGAAGACGGGAGGGAGGGAGGAAGGAAAAAGAGGGGAAAGAAAAAAAGAAGGAAGGAAAAGGAGGGGAAGGAAGGAAGACGGGAGGAAGGAAGGAAAAAGGGGAAAGAAAAAAGGAAGGAAGGAAAAGGAGGGGAAGGAAGGAAGACGGGAGGGAGGGAGGAAGGAAAAAGAGGGGAAAGAAAAAAAGAAGGAAGGAAAAGGAGGGGAAGGAAGGAAGAAGGGAGGAAGGAAGGAAAAAGGGGAAAGAAAAAAGGAAGGAAGGAAAAGGAGGGGAAGGAAGGAAGGAAGACGGGAGGGAGGGAGGAAGGAAAAAGAGGGGAAAGAAAAAAAGAAGGAAGGAAAAGGAGGGGAAGGAAGGAAGACGGGAGGAAGGAAGGAAAAAGGGGAAAGAAAAAAGGAAGGAAGGAAAAGGAGGGGAAGGAAGGAAGACGGGAGGAAGGAAGGAAAAAGGGGAAAGAAAAAAGGAAGGAAGGAAAAGGAGGGGAAGGAAGGAAGGAAGACGGGAGGGAGGGAGGAAGGAAAAAGAGGGGAAAGAAAAAAAGAAGGAAGGAAAAGGAGGGGAAGGAAGGAAGACGGGAGGAAGGAAGGAAAAAGGGGAAAGAAAAAAGGAAGGAAGGAAAAGGAGGGGAAGGAAGGAAGACGGGAGGGAGGGAGGAAGGAAAAAGAGGGGAAAGAAAAAAAGAAGGAAGGAAAAGGAGGGGAAGGAAGGAAGGAAGACGGGAGGGAGGGAGGAAGGAAAAAGAGGGGAAAGAAAAAAGAAGGAAGGAAAAGGAGGGGAAGGAAGGAAGAAGGGAGGAAGGAAGGAAAAAGGGGAAAGAAAAAAGGAAGGAAGGAAAAGGAGGGGAAGGAAGGAAGACGGGAGGGAGGGAGGAAGGAAAAAGAGGGGAAAGAAAAAAAGAAGGAAGGAAAAGGAGGGGAAGGAAGGAAGAAGGGAGGAAGGAAGGAAAAAGGGGAAAGAAAAAAGGAAGGAAGGAAAAGGAGGGGAAGGAAGGAAGGAAGACGGGAGGGAGGGAGGAAGGAAAAAGAGGGGAAAGAAAAAAAGAAGGAAGGAAAAGGAGGGGAAGGAAGGAAGACGGGAGGAAGGAAGGAAAAAGGGGAAAGAAAAAAGGAAGGAAGGAAAAGGAGGGGAAGGAAGGAAGACGGGAGGGAGGGAGGAAGGAAAAAGAGGGGAAAGAAAAAAAGAAGGAAGGAAAAGGAGGGGAAGGAAGGAAGAAGGGAGGAAGGAAGGAAAAAGGGGAAAGAAAAAAGGAAGGAAGGAAAAGGAGGGGAAGGAAGGAAGGAAGACGGGAGGGAGGGAGGAAGGAAAAAGAGGGGAAAGAAAAAAAGAAGGAAGGAAAAGGAGGGGAAGGAAGGAAGACGGGAGGAAGGAAGGAAAAATAGGGGAAAGAAAAAAGGAAGAAGGGAGGAAGGAAGGAGGGAGGGGATAGAAGGAGAAAAGGAAGGGAATGAGTGATGAGGGAAAAAGGAAGATACAAGGAGAGGAAGGAAGGAAGGAGGGAGGGAGAGAAGGAGGGAGGGAGAGAAGGAGGGAGGGGGAATAGAAGGAGAAAAGGGAGTGAGTGATGAAGGAAAGAAGATACAAGGAGAGGAAAGGAAGGAACGAAAACGAGAGGAAGGGAGGGAGGGAGGGAGATCCTTGCTAAAGTTGATATTTGCTCATTTTTATAGTTTTTTAAATTAAAAATAAAAATAAAAAATCCAATAAGGCGGGTGATCCTCGACTTACCACAGTAATTCAGCTTGCAATTTGGGCCGTCAATCATGACCACGACTGTAGGTGGGCCATGCCCCATTTTACGACCATTTTTTTTTTGCAGTCCTTGTTAAGCGAACCCCTTGTTCGCTGGCTAGGGGACAGATTTTGCCAGCCATGGTGGTCACGCGCGACAACAGTAGCTGGTAACCAAGATGCAGGCATTGTTGTGATTCAGGGTCAGCCTGTGGGTTCGGCAGTTGGGTCGGACGACTCAGAGGAGGAGGAGGGGGGTGTTGAAGAGCTTGCTGATGATGGCCTTGAGGCTCCGCAGAGCCCTCAGCCGGGCCCCTCCCACCTGGTCACGATGGAGACCCAGCTGTGTGAGCCTGACAGCGTGGATGAAGATGACCCACAGCTGGCCCTGTTCAAGGACGCCCGACGCAGGAGGCAGTCAAGTAGGAGCAAGCAGAGGAAGGCAATGGGGCACCTCGGAAGGAGGCAGAGAGAAGCCACGCCCTGAACTGTATAAAAGGGGAATGCATGGGAGGGCTGGTCTGCTGAAGGCAACCGCTTGATTAGTTCCTGTTTCATAGCTCCTGTTTCATGGTTGGTGTCTTGTTTTGCTCTGCTTTATGTTAATAAATTTGGCAGGCTTAATTCCAGCCTCTTGCCGTTTGTAAACGGGGTGTCCCTGCCTTTTCTGCAGGGCCGGTAGCAGGCTGGTACAGAACAGGCATGTCACCCTGGGGCTGCGGGGTGGGAGGTGGGAAAACAGCTGTCAAGACTTCAGATCCAGGTCATAAAGTGTCTTTTTTTTTTTTTAGTCCGTTGTCACTTCAGTGGCAAAGGGATTAGCCGTAAGTCAAGGACATCCTGTCTAAGCACTACAGAAATACACTCACATCAACTTGGCCAAAATGACCCAAGTTAAAAATCATAGAAAGAAATAAAGAGAATTGGGCTTTATATACAGGAGGGCCTGAGTTTATTTTGTGTCTTTATCCGCTAAAAAAAAAAGTGTTGAAAACACATTTCTCCGGGTAGAGGGGAAAAAAAAAGACTGAATTTGCAGACTAATTTATAGCATCAAGTCGGAGGTTTTTGTGTAGACTTCTCACCATTTTTTTTAAGCTATTACTACCACTACTCCTAATCCTTCACGGGCAGAAATTCAAGACGTAAAGCTTTGCAAACCGACTGCAGAATCTCCCCAATGAGAAGAGACGGGCACCTGTCAGATAGCCGTCAAAAATCCCCCTTTATCGGTATACCTCTGCCTGTCGTGCGGTGCCAAAATAGGTGGATTTTTTTATTTTACTTTATTTTAAATGGGGGCTATAAATTCAGGAGTCGGGAAAATATAATGACGAGAAGGTGTTCTATCCATAGAAAATATGCAGCTGCTTAAGTGAATTAAGTGGATCCCATTTGACAATCAGTTTGCCACCGTTGTTGAGTGAAGCGTGCAGTCGCTAAGCGAATCTGGCTTGCCCCATTGACTCTGCTTGTCTGAAACCGGCTGGGAAGGTCGCAAATGAGGATCACGTGACCCTGGGGATGCTACTACAGTCCTAAGTGTGGGAACCGGACACGAGTCCATTTTTTTTCCAGTGCTTGTTGTAACTTTGAACCAGTCCTCACACCTAAGACTGTCACACTATCCTCACAGCCATGTGATTCAAAATCCAGCCACTTGGCAACTGGCCTGTCTTTTAAGACAGTTGCATCATGTTGGGGGTTATGGGATCACCATTTGTGACCATCCCAGATGGCTTGCGACAAGCAAAATCAACAGGGGAAGCTGGATTTGCTTAACGACCACTTTGCCTAGTGGTTAAACCACCAGGTTAGAAAACTCTGGAGATTGTGAGTTCCGGTGCCTCCTTAGGCATGGAAGCCGGCTGGGTGATTTTGGGCCAATCACCAGATGGTGAGTTCTAATCCTGCCTTAGGCGTGAAAGCCAGCTGGGTGATTTTGGGCCAATCACCAGATGGTGAGTTCTAATCCTGCCTTAGGCGTGAAAGCCAGCTGGGTGATTTTGGGCCAATCACCAGGAGACGGTGAGTTCAAATCCTGGTTTAGGAATGAAAGCCAGATGGCTGATTTTGGGCCAATCACCAGGAGACGTTGAGCTCTAATCCCGCTTTAGGCATGAAAGGCAGCTGGGTGACTTTGAGCCAATCACCAGGAGACGGTGAGTTCAAATCCTGCTTTAGGAATGGAGGCCAGGTGGCTGATTTTGGGCCAATCACCAGGAGACGTTGAGCTCTAATCCCGCTTTAGGCATGAAAGCCAGCTGGGTGATTTGGGGCCAATCACCAGGAGACGGTGAGCTCTAATCCCGCTTTAGGCGTGAAAGGCAGCTGGGTGACTTTGAGCCAATCACCAGGAGACGGTGAGTTCAAATCCTGCTTTAGGAATGGAGGCCAGGTGGCTGATTTTGGGCCAATCACCAGGAGACGTTGAGCTCTAATCCCGCTTTAGGCATGAAAGGCAGCTGGGTGACTTTGAGCCAATCACCAGGAGACGGTGAGTTCAAATCCTGCTTTAGGAATGGAGGCCAGGTGGCTGATTTTGGGCCAATCACCAGGAGACGTTGAGTTCTAATCCTGCCTTAGGCGTGAAAGCCAGCTGGGTGATTTGGGGCCAATCACCAGGAGACGGTGAGTTCTAATCCCGCTTTAGGCGTGAAAGGCAGCTGGGTGACTTTGAGCCAATCACCAGGAGACGGTGAGTTCAAATCCTGCTTTAGGAATGAAGGCCAGCTGGCTTTACTTTGGGCCAGCCACTCTCTCTCTCTCTCAGCCCAACCCACCTCACAGGGTTGTTGTTTTTGGGGAAAATAAGAGGAGGAGGATGTATTCAATAGTTTGATCACCTTGCAAGAGTAAGAAAGACGGGATACAAAATAAATAAGATAAACAAACAAGCTGGATTGATCATCCAGTAGGAAAGTGACTTTTTGGAAGTGCTTGTCAAATATCTTCAGAATTTATAACCCGCAGAAGAATTTGGATTGTTAACAATTGCAGGTTCTAACATATCTGAAAAGCTTTGAAGTGTGTGTGTGTGTGTGTGTGTGTGATACACAATGCTTGCACACCAAAACAAAGCCTAGCAAACGCCCTTTTTTTTCCCAATGCCAGAACACAGATGCTCCTCGGCTTAACGACCACGATTGAGCCCCACATTTCTGTGGCTAAATGAGACAGTCGTTAAGGGAGTTTCGCCCCATTTTATGACCTTCCTTGCCACAATTGTTAACTCAATCCTTGCAGCTGTTCAATCAGGAACACGTTTGTTAAGTGAATCTGCCTTCCCCATTGACTTTGCTTGTCAGAAGGTCGCAAAAGGGGATCGCGTGATCCGCGGGACGCTGCAACCGTCATAAATACGAGTCCGTTGCCCCTAGCCTCTGAATTTTGATCATGTGACCATGGGGTTGCTGTCATGGTCATAAGCGTGAAAAACGGTCGTCAGTGCCCATGTAATTTCGAACGGTTTCTGTTGTAACTAGAGGATCTACCTGTTTCCTAAGGAACCTTGGACGGTCTGAATATTTCTATACTAACTTACTAAAGCAAATTCAGGACACCTTATTTGGATACCACGTTGGCACCAAAACATGTTGGCTTTGCTAATATTGCAGAGCGTTGGAAGACGTCCATGTCATTTTTTTTGTAAAGCAAAACAGAATTACTAGCCATGACCGTCTTGGCTGGCATGTCTCCCTCTACAAGGTACAATAACGGCGTTCTGGAAAAGGGTTTGAATTGTGAATGTGGACCTTGTTTAACCAGGTGTCTTAGTATTATTATTATTTATTTTTTTTACCAGTGCAAAAGTAAAGGAAAGTTGAACCAAACTCTGAACTTTAAGTCTAGTGCTTGCTTAGCTGAGCCAAAATAGTACGTTTCATTTCAAGTTTCGTCTGGGCTTTTGTGGAAAATGCCTCGGTCTAGATATGCCCTCAACCGTTGGCCTTAAAAATCAGTATAGGATAGAATAACACAGTTGGAAGGGACCTTGGAGGTCATCTAGTCCAACCCCCCTGCTCAAGAAGTAGACACTATACCAACAACAACAACAACAAAACCACTGGGTATTGTGTAAAAAATACGACTTGCCTGTGTCCGAAAAGCCGTGGGAACATAGGGTGGAAAAAGTTGTCGAGAATGAGAGGGTGAAGATCTTGTGGGACTTCCAAATACAGACAGATCGCCATTTGGAACACAACACGCCAGATATTGCAGTCATACAGAACTGAAGCGTACAGCTGATTGATATCACTGTACCAGGAGATGCCAGAGTTGAAGAAAAAGAACTGGGGGAAATTATGAAATACCGCGACCTGGCCATCGAAACTGCGCGATTATGGATGAAACGTGTAAGGGTGATACCCATTGTCATCGGGGCACTGGGAACGATGTCCAAAAACTTTGCAAAATACATCAAGAAATTGCAGCTTCCTGCAATAACTCCAGCAAAGCTACAAAAAACTGCGCTAATCGGAACATCTTACATTTTAAGGAGGTACCTGGTTGATACCTAGGATGCTGGCAGCAATCCGTGTCAACCATTAGTACCAGTCAGTTTGAATGTTCAGCTGATTGAGGTTCATGTTTAATGAATAAAAGTTTAATAATAATAATAACAACAACAACAACCCAGGTACTTGGTAAGGGCTCGATAGGTAGACAAAATGCCAAATCCAGTCTGAACATCTGGCTGATTGTGCAAATAATGATAATAATAATAATAATAATAATAATAATAATAATAATAATAATAAGAAGAAGAAGAAGAAGAAGAAGAAGAAGAAGAAGAAGAAGAAGAAGAAGAAGAAGAAGAAGAAGAAGAAGAAGAAGAAGAAGAAGAAGAAGAAGAAGAAGAAGTGCTCTTCAATATCTTCATTAATGATTTGGATGAGGGGATAGATGGGGAACTCATCAAATTTGCAGACGACACCAAGCTGGCAGGAATAGCCAATACTCCAGAAGATAGGCTTAAGATACAGGAGGATCTGGACAGACTCGAACACTGGGCACTATCTAACAAAATGAAATTCAATGGTGAAAAAAGTAAGGTTCTACATTTAGGCAGGAAAAATCAAATGCATAGGTATAGTATAGGTGGTACCTTGCTCAATAGTAGTAACTGTGAGAGGGATCTCGGAGTCTTAGTAGACAATCACTTCAATATGAGCCAGTAGTGTGCTGCAGCTGCCAAAAAAGCCAACACAGTGCTAGGCTGCATTAACAGAGGGATAGAATCAAGATCACGTGAAGTGTTAATACCACTTTACAATGCTTTGGTAAGGCCACACCTGGAATACTGCATCCAGTTTTGGTCACCACGATGTAAAAAAGATGTCGAGACTCTAGAAAGGGTACAGAGAAGAGCAACCAAGATGATTAGGGGGCTGGAGGCTAAAACATATAGGGAACGGTTGCTGGAATTGGGTATGTGTAGTTTAATGAAGAGAAGGGTGAGGGGTGACATGATAGCAGTTTTCCAATATCTCAGGGGCTACCACAAAGAAGAGGGAGTCAAGCTATTCTCCAAAGCACCTGAAAGCAGGACAAGAAGCAACGGATGGAAACTAGTCAAGGAGAGAAGCAACCTAGAACTAAGGAGAAACTTCCTGACAGTTAGAACAATTGACCGGTGGAACAACCTGCCTCCAGAGGTGGTGAATGCTCCAACACTGGAGGTTTTTAAGAAGAGACTGGACAGCCATTTGCCTGAAATGGTATAGGGTTTCCTGCCTGAGCAGGGGGTTGGAGTAGATGACCTCCAAGGTCCCTTCCAACTTTATTTATTATTATTATTATTATTATTATTATTATTATTATTATTATTATTATTATTATTATTATTATTATTATTATTATTATTATGTAGTTGGAAGGGACCTTGGAGGTCATCTAGTCCAACCCCCTGCTCAGGCAGGAAACCTTATACCATTTCAGGCAAATGGCTGTCCAGTCTCTTCTTAAAAACCTCCAGTGTTGGAGCATTCACCACTTCTGGAGGCAGCTTGTTCCACTGGTTAATTGTTCTAACTGTCAGGAAGTTTCTCCTTAGTTCTAGGTTGCTTCTCTCCTTGACTAGTTTCCATCCATTGCTTCTTGTCCTGCTTTCAGGTGCTTTGGAGAATAGCTTGACTCCCTCTTCTTTGGGGCATCCCCTGAGATACTGGAACACTGCTATCATGTCACCCCTCACTCTTCTCTTTGTTAAACTACATACCCAATTCCAGCAACCGTTCCCTATATGTTTTAGCCTCCATAATAGCCTCCATAATAATAATTATAATAATAATAATAAATTTGGAAGGGTCCAACCCTCTAGTAAAGCAGGGGTTCCTACACCATTTCTGACAGAGGGCTGTCCAGTCTCTTCTTGAAAGCCACCAGTGACAAAGTTCCCACAATTTCTGAAGGCAACTCCTGTTCCACTGGTTGATTGTTCTCACCGTCAGAAAATTTCTCCTTATTTCTAGGTTGAATCTCTCCTTGATCAATTTCCATCTGTTCAGTGGTGGGATTCAAAGAGGTGAACCACCGGTTCTCTGCGTGGGTCCTGCTTCCGGAGGTCCATTCTGGGCCTGGGCAACAAAAAAATTAGCTACTCGTTCTGCCGAAGTGGCACGAACCGGCTGAATCCCACCGCTGCATCTTATTATTCCTTGTCTGTTTTTGCCCTGCACGGATTACGTGATTTCATTAAGAAAGGGAGACACAGCCATTTGCCAAATAAATGTGCTCCAAAATCCATAATCCATAATCCTGGTCTCTAGGAGCAACCAACTGACCACTGGAGAAGATAAGAATTTAAAATTGTTGGACCTTTGGACTCAGCTGGTAGGACTCGCTGGGGATGGATTTTCCAGCCGTGGGGAAACAGCTACCATGTGGTTGTGATACCTTTATACAACACCTTCTTTGTTTGACCTTCCATTCTTGGTGGCAGGGGGTTCTCAGACCCGGAGACCCAGTCATCTAAAGGCAAGCTGCTCCTCAAGGCTGACACCCCCCCCCCCCCAAAGTTTGACCTGCTTGGTGCTTTGAAGAAACAGGACAGCCAAAATACGAGAGGCCTCTTCTTCTTCTTCAATCTCAGTAGGACTTCAATAAATGTCAAGAAGTACCAGCAGAAACCTCGTGTCTTCTGGAATGCAGGTCACGGCCCCGAAATTCTGCCGGGGGGGGGGGAAGCGTGTAAACCTTTGGCCGTGCACTCAACTCCTCCTAGGGGGTGGAAGAAGCTGTGGTTTTGGGGTTTTTTTTTTAATTGCCTTCCCTTTTTCGTTGCTTGTTTAGCCGCAGGAGGTGAGGACGAATTCGAAACCGCAGACAAAGGATGAATCGGCGAAGGTCTTCTTCTGGGCAGCTTCCTGCTGATCTGCTTTCCTATTTCCTTGGGTAAGGGAAGAAGTCATCTCTCTGACCCTCCTGTAATGGGTCAAACGGGCATGTCACGTCCCCAGTGACTTGGCCATCAGCCCTGCTTATCAAACAACGTCCCGTTTGCATCAGGCTGGAATTGGGTGTGTTTTGTTAACCCAGTGGACAACGAAGTGGAGCTGTCCCAGTTGATGAGAAAGCCGTAAACTTTCAGGAGGAGGGGATCCAAAGAATCGACTTGACCCGGCAATTGTCTTGATGGAAGCTCACTCGGTTCTTGGACCGCTGGCAAAACAGCCAACGGAGTCCTGGGCTGCATTAACGGAGGGATAGTATCCGGACTGTGTGAAGTCCAACCCCTTGCTTAAATAGGGTAGCACTGATGATGTTACCTGGCTGGGTTATGAAACGCCTGCAAGAAAACCACCAAGCTCAGAGAGCATCAAAGACCCCCCCCCATTTCAACTCTTGAATTACGGATATTCTCCTTTACTAGAATCCAGCAAAATGAAGGCAAAAATACTCCAGTGATCTACTTTCTATTTATTTTCCACAGGAACCAGCAAGCTCAGCGAGCACCAAGGATTCCATAGTCTCTTTTCTTCCTCCTCCTCCTCCTCCTCCTCCTCCTCCTCCTCCTCCTCCTCTCCACAACCCCCTTCTCTTCTAGCACTGATGGTGTTACCTAGTTGGGTCACGAAATGTCTGCAAGAAAACCACCCAGGTCAGAGAGCACCAAGGACCCAGAGTTGTTCTCCTCCTCCTCCTCCTCCTCCTCCTCCTCCTCCTCCTCCTCCTCCTCCTCCTCCTCCTCCTCCTCCTCTTGTAGCACTGATGGTGTTACCTAGTTGGGTCATGAAACGTCAGCAAGAAAACGTCTGCAAGAAAACCACCCAGAGAGCACCAAGGACCCCACAGTTCTCCTCCTCCTCTTCCTCCCCCTCCCCACAACCCCCTTCTCTTCCAGCACTGATGGTGTTACCTAGTTGGGTCACGAAATGTCTGCAAGAACACCATCAAGCTAATAAGGAACTCTCTCTGAAGAGATGACCCAACAGACCCCAAGTTGTCCAGCTGCATTCTATGATTTTACTCCAAGGGACCCCTCTGTTTACACAGACAAAGACACACAGAGACACAGACACAGACACAGACACACACACACACACACACACACACACACACACACACACATACACACCAAGGCACCCTGCGGAGAGAGTTTGAATCTAAGCTTGGCAGCAGTGAGCCTTGGTGGAGCAGTGGGCTAATGCCTCCTTAAGTAACACCAGCTGCCTGCAATTAGTGCAGGTTCGAGTCCCACCAGGCTCAAGGTTGACTCAGCCTTCCATCCTTCCGAGGTAGGAAAAATGAGGACCCAGATTGTTGGGGGCAATTAAGCTGACTTTGTAATAATGCCGCTTGGGGTGTGTGTGAAAGCCCTAATAAGAGCAGGCATATACATAGAATGAAGGCTACTGCTAAGCTTGTAAGCCGCCCTGAGTCTTCGGAGAAGGGCGGGATATAAATGGAATTAAAATAAATAATAAAATAAAATAACTTAAAAGAGCATTGGTGGAGCAGTGGGCTAATGCCTCCTTAAGTAATCGCAGGCAGCTGGTGTTACTCCTTAAGTAATCGCAGGCAGCTGGTGTTACTCCTTAAGTAACACCAGCTGCCTGCGATTAGTGCAGGTTCGCATCCCACCAGGCTCAAGGTTGACTCAGCCTTCCATCCTTCCCAGGTAGGTAAAATGAGGACCCAGATTGTTGGGGGCAATTAAGCTGACTTTGTAATAATGCCGCTGGGGGGGGGCGAAAGCCCTAATAAGCAGGCATATACATAGAATGCAGGCTATTGCTAAGCACATTGATTTGTGCTTTAAATTGTAAGCCGCCCTGAGTCTTCGGAGAAGGGCGGGATATAAATGGGATTAAAAATAAATAAATAAATAAATAATAGGGCTAATAGGAAAAACCATTTTGGTGCAGGATTTCCTGCCTTCCTGCCTTCCTTCCTTCCATCCATCATGGAATTGGGAGGATGGAGAAGGCCAGGAGAAGGCAAAGAAAGGAGGGGAGGGGGACAGGTGCACCAGAGGGGAGACCCCCACCCCAGCTACCTCGGCTTCCTTCCACCCATGATGGGTGACTCTCCTGGGAAACACAGAGACTTTGAAGCAGACAGGAACGAAACATTTTCCAGGTGCTCTCAAGGCCTGAAAAAAAAAATTAGACCTCGGTTGGGTCAAGAAGATTTCGATTTTACGACCACAATCCAGCCCAGAATTTCTCTCGCTAAGCGAGGCAGCTGTTCGGCTTTGCCCCGTTTTACCACCTTTCCTGCCACACCTGTGGAGCGCGCCACGGCCGTTGTTGCCTTAGCGGCACCGTTGTTAAGCGAAGCTGGCTTTTCCAGAAGGTGGCAAAAGGGGATCGCGTGACCCCCGGGGACCGTCACTAAGGACATGCCAGTTGCCAAGCGCCTGGATTTTGATCACATGACCCGTGGGGTGGGGTGGGGGTGGGGTGGGGGATGCTGCAAACGGTCCCGACTCACGTTTTTCAGCGCCGTTTTAACTTGGAAACGAACGAACCGTCGTAGGTCGAGGACTGCCTCCTCGGGAGAAGGTTGGGTGAGATAAAGAGGGGGAAGAAATATGCAAGCTCTCGCTGTCTTCCGACTCAGGTCGTTCCCGATTGCAAAGGAAAGGGGGGGGTTGCATGACTTGGAAGACCCCAAATGATTTTCTCCGGAATTTAAAAGGAAAAGGAGGATTTCTTCCCCCCCACCCCCGGGCCTTTCCGAAATGAATTCCAGGTGTAAAGAACTAGACAAAAGTTGTCAAAAGGAAAGCGATCTTCGAGACAGCTTCATTTCTTGCGGGTGCCTCCCTAAATGTATTCTATCTAGGTCATGTTAGAGAAGTGCTCTGCCACAGCCTTTTTCCAATTAATTTTTTTAAAAAAAAAAAAATTCTGGCCAGCCCACAGCCCTGAGATGCCCTGGTGGTCTCCTTTCAATAATTAAACTGCTTTAAGCCTGTTTAGAGCAGACGCCTCGGAGGGATTCTGGATCCTGAAACTTGGCCCTGTTAAGCTCACCTCTTGAAGCATGCTGGCTGGGGAATTCTGGGAGTTGAAGTCCACCTAAAAACTGCTGGCTAAATAAAGAAATTCAGGACGTCTTCCTTCCTTCCTTCCTTCCTTCCTTCCTTCCTTCCTTCCTTCCTTCCTCCTCCTAGCTTCCTTCCTTGCTTCCCTCCCTCCTTCCCTCTTCCCTTCTTTCTTCTTTCTTCCCTCCCTTTCTCCTTCCTTCCTTCCCTCCTTCCTTCCTTCCCTCCCTCCTTCTCCTTCCTTCCTTCCTTCCTTCCTTCCTTCCTTCCTTCCTTCCTTCCTTCCTTCCTTCCCTCTTCCCTTCTTCCTTCCTTCTTTCTTCCCTCCCTTTCTCCTTCCTTCCTTCCCTCCTTCCTTCCCTCCTTCTCCCTCCCTCCCTCCTTCCCTTCCTCCTTCTCCCTCCTTCCTTCCTTCTTTCCCTCCCTCTTTCTCCCTTCCTTCCTTCTTCCCTCCCTCCTATACCTTTTCAGACAAATGGTTCTCCAGTCTCTTCTTAAAAACCTCCAGTGTTGGAGCATTCACCACTTCTGGAGGCAGGTGGTTCCACTGGTTAGTTGTTCTCACTGTCAGGAAATTCCTCTTTAATTCCAGGTTGCTTCTCTCCTTGATGAGTTTCCATCCATTGCTTCTTGTCCTGCCTTCAGGTGCTTTGGAGAATAGCTTGACTCCCTCTTCTTTGGGGCAGCCCCTGAGATACTGGAAGGCTGCTATCATGTCCTCCCCCCACTCCCTTGTCCTTCTCTTCATTAAACAAAACTAAACTAGATGCTTCAGACACGGCATTCTTGGCCGAGGTGAAAAACCAACCCAGTCATCAAAACACGACATTGCCTCTTTAGGGCGATCGTTCTTAGATGCCAAAGGCGCTTTTGCAAAAGGCAACTGGACTTTGTTTTCCCTTGAAGACGTTTCGCTTCTCCTCCAAGAAGCTTCTTCGGTTCTGTCCGAATGGTGGAGGATGAAAATCATCTGGTCATTAGTGCTCTCTCTGAGAGTCGTTGAGGTCCCTTGGAGGTTTATCTGTTCCTCACAGTTGCTGGTGCTCCTCAAGTGATGAAGCCCAACTGGGGCCAGAATTGCAGAGAAGAGCCACAAAGGGGACTAGGGGACTGGAGGCTAAAGCAATGGAGGGAATTAAGTAGGTCTAGTTTAACGAAGAGAACGACTAAGGAGGACATGATAGCAGCCTTCCAATATTTGAGGGGCTGCCACAGAGAAGAGGAGGGGGTCAACCTAGCCTCCAAAGCCCCTGAAAGGCAGGACAAGAAGCGACGGATGGAAACTCATCAAGGAGACAAGCAACCTGGAATTCCTGATAGTGAGAAAAATTAACCAGTGGAACAGCTTGCCACCAGACATTGTGGGCGCTCCATCACTGGAGGTTTTTAAGAAGAGACTGGACAGTCACTATAGGGCCTCCTGCTTGAGCAAGGGGCTGGACTAGAAGACCTCCAAGGTCCCTTCCAGCTCCATTCTGGTTGAAGAATGGTTGGAAGAACTGGGCATAGCTAGTCTAATGAAAAGAAGGACCAAGGGGGGACATGATAGCAGTTCTTCCAATATTTGAGGGTCTGCTCCAAAGAAGAGGGAGTCAAGCTGTTCTCCAAAGCACCTGAAGGCAGGACAAGAAGCAACGGATGGAAACTAACCAAGGAGAGAAGCAACCTGGAATTGAGGAGAAACTTCCTGACAGAACAATCAATCACCTGCTTCCAGAAGTTGTGAATGCTCCAACACTGGAAGTTTTTAAGAAGAGATTGGACAACCATTGTCTGGTATGTCATAGGGTCTCCTGCTTTAGCAGTGGGTTGGACTAGAAGACCTCCAAGGTCCCTTCCAACTCTATTATTCTATATCCTAACCAGCCCAAAGAGATTTATCAGGAGGAGAGAAGTCTGGCGTTCTCTGATCTCTTCTCCAGGTCCTAAAGGAGTCCTGGTGGCTTATCTCCAACCTAGGACTCCGACATCTTGAAAACCTGGGCACTTGTTTATTTATTGCACGCTCTGCAGACAGATTTTTTTTCCTTCTTCTTCTGCGGAGTAACTGTAGGGGAAGCCTGTCTGCTGTTCCCTCTCACGTTTGAGGAAATCTCCTTCCAGCTTTTCTTGCGCTGTCCGACAAGACCCCAATATAACGTGGGGTTTGGCACGCAGAAGGCAAACAACCAGGGTGTCATCTGGAAAAATAGCTAAAACTCTCATCAAGTTTAATGGTTTGTCCGGTCCACATTTGTCCTTTGGGAGAAAATGGTGTGTGTGTGTGTGTGTGGGGAGGATAAACTGCTTTCCTAGAGGCACAGAGAAATAATTACAGGTAGTCCTCCACTTACGTCCGCAACTGAGCCCCAAATTTCTGTTGCTAAGCGAGGCAGTTTTGAAGTCAGTTGTGCCCCATCTTACGATCTTTCTTGCCACCGTTTTAAGTGAATCTCTCTAGTCAATCAATCAGTTAAGCAGAAGAGAGCTGGAAGGGACCTTGGAGGTCTTCTAGCCCAACCCCCCCTAACATTTCAGACAAGTGACTGCCCAATCTCTTCTTTAAAACCTCTAGTGAAGGAGCACCCACAATTTCTGGAGGCAAGTTGTTCCACTGGTTAATTCTCCTCACTGTTAGGAGGTTTCCCCTTAATTCCAGGTTGCTTCTCTACTTCTCTTGCCTTCTGGTGTTCTGGAAAATAATTTGCCCCCCTCTTCTTTGTGGCAGCCCCTCAAATACTGGAAGATTGCTATTATATTCCCCCTAGTCCTTGTTTTCTCTAGAGCAGAGCTAGGCAACCTTGGCTCTTTTATGACTTGTGGACTTCAACTCCCAGAATTCCAGAGCCAGCAGGGGGGAACTTTGGCCCCTTCATGACTCGTGGACTTCAACTCCCAGAATTCCAGAGCCAGCAGGGGGGAACTTTGGCCCCTTCATGACTCGTGGACTTCAACTCCCAGAATTCCTGAGCCAGCATGGGGGAACTACGGCCCCTTCATGACTTCATGACTTCAACTCCCAGAATTCCTGAGCCAGTATGGCTCAGCTTGGAAACCTCTCCCTTTTCCCTCAGCATGGCTGGCTCAGGAATTCTGGGAGTTGAAGTCCATGAGTCAGAAAAGAGCCAAGGTTGCCTACCCCTGCCCTAGACTGTCCATACCCAATTCCTGCAGCTGTTCTTCATATGTTTTTGTCTCCAGGCCTTTAATCATTTTACTTGCTCTTCTTTGCACTTTTCCCAAAGTCTCAACATCTTTTTTGTAATGTGGTGACCAAAACTAGATGCAGCATTCCTGGTGTGGCCTTACTAAGGGTTTATAAAGCGGTGCTAACACTAGAATAGAATAGAATAGAATAGAATAGAATAGAATAGAATAGAATAGAATAGAATAGAATAGAATAGAATAGAATAGAATAGAATAGAATAGAATAGAATAGAATAGAATAGAATAGAATAGAATAGAATAGAATAACAGAGTTGGAAGGGATCTTGGAGGTCATCTAGCCCAACCCCCTGCTCATGCAGGAAACCCTCTACCATTTCAGACAAATGGCTGTCCAATCTCTTCTTAAAAACTTCCAGTGTTGGAGCATTCACAGCTTCCGGTGGCTGTTCCGCTTATTAATTATTCTGTCAGGAAGTTTCTCCTCAGTTCTAGGTTGCTTCTCTCCTTGATTAGTTTCCATCCATTGCTTCTTGTCCTGCCTTCAGGTGCTTTGGAGAATAGCTTGACTCTCTCTTCCTTGGGGCAGCCCCTCAGATACTGGAAGACTGCTATCCTGTCCCCCCTCATCCTTCTCTTCATTAAACTACACATAACCAATTCCAGCAACCGTTCCTTATATGTTTTAGTCTCCAGTCCCTTGATCATCTTTGTTGCTTTTCTCTGCCCTCTTTCTATAGTCTCAACATCTTTTTTACATTGGGGTGACCAAAACTGGATGCAGTATTCCAGGTGTGGCCTTACCAAGGCATTGTAAAGTGGTATTAGTACTTCACTTGATCTCGATTCTATCCCTCTGTTAATGCAGCCAGCACTGTGTTGGCTTTTCTGGCAGCTGCAGCACACTGCTGGCTCATATTTAAGGGATTGTCCACCAGGACTCCGAGATCCCTCTCACAATTACTGGTGTGTTTTTTTTACGGTTGTTAAGTTGGTAACATGGTTGTTAAGTGAATCTGGCTTCCCCATTGACTTTGCTTGTCAGTAGGTCACAATTGGGGATCACGTGACCCCCCCCACACGCCGCAAGCATCATAAATATGAGTCAGTTACCAAGCACTGGAATTTTGAACAGGTGACCCACGGGGATGCTGCAATGGTCGTAAGTTTGAAAAATGGTCCTAAGTCTCTTTTTTCAATGTAACTTTGAACGGTCACTAAAAAAATTGTTGTAAGTAGAAGACTACTTCTACTCAATGATCAATAATCATCACCAATACTTAATTGATGGTCCTGATACTTAAAAGTAATGTTCCTCTAGGAACTTTCCAGCCAAAAACTGAAGGAAAACAAACAAACATGGAGATAATTAATTTTGGCCATCAAACAGAATGTTCTCCCCAATTTTAACCTTGGTCACTCTGTTCCTAATCCATCCTTTTATTCCAGTTTTTCTCAACTTTGGTAACTTTCAGGTGTATGGACCTCAACTCCCAGAATTCCCCAGCCAGCAAGGAGTTGAAGTCCACACACACCACAGTTGTCAAAGTTAAGAAATGCAGACTTATTCTCTCTAATCTTCCCAGCACACACACACACCTCCCAAGGGAGCAGAATAACCTTGCCGATGCCCCATTTTCCCACCCCTTAATTATTGAAGAAATTGTCCAGATTTGTAGCCCAGTAAAAAACAATCAGTCCTGTTCCGAGAAGATTAATTGCAATCATCAGAGCATCTGGCCATTCGGATGAAATATTTGACAGCTTATTGACCCCAGGAGAGAGAAAAAAAATCTGATTTATTTGAAATTTTGCAATACTCCAGCCGCATCATCCTCGAAGCTTCTTTAGAGGGGTGGGGGGCACAGGGTTTTCTTCCATTTCCTCCCAGTTGAAAACGGGAAGTAAACTTACTGTTACCTGTTTCTCCAGGAAAATTTTGGACAAGCCACCAAAAAAACCCAACACCCAACCCTAAAATAAATAAATATAAAATGCAGGGGCACAGATGGGGACGAATATTTACTTCCCTGAGGTGTAAAAATGGACAGGATCTGTCCCAATTCAGTTGGGGTAATGAGACTCAACTGGTAGCAATTATTATGGATCTCTCCTGCCTCTTGTATATTTTATGATAATGGGTCATTGTCAGCTTTATTTTGGTTTTCAAGGGCAAGAGGGAGAGAGAAATCTGGGAAAAGCAGGAAACCATTATACAAAAGTGTGTAATGACCTCCGTCCTGCAGCTTTGGAAGTGTCCCAGTTCCCCTCCCCCCGTTAAGAAAAAGCAAATGGTTGCAAAAGTAAAGCGAGACGGCGGCCATCTTTGAGCAAGGCCATTAGCAAGGCCGCGTCTCTCTAATTCCTTTTTTCGGAGTTTTTTATTCTTCAAATGAAGATTGTCCTCAACATAGGGTTTAAGTCATGATGGTCGTAAAGTGGGTTGGCGATACGTCCGACTTTATTTTACAACCTTTTTGGAAAGCAGTTGATTAGATTAGATTAGATAACTTATAAGTACCAAAAAAAATAAACATTTATTGCCATTTTTTCTCCCTGGGAGCACAACAGCACACGTTAAAAAATGAAAATTAGTTGCTTGCTCTCCAAGTGTACACATCCATAACACACATTTAAAACATACTATATACAACATATGTATAGGCCAGGGGCAGGCAACCTTGGCTCTTTTATGACTGGTGGACTTCAACTCCCAGAATTCCTGAGCCAGCCATGCTGAGGAGAAAGGGAGAGTTTCCAAGCTGAGCCATGCTGGCTCAGGAATTCTGGGAGTTGAAGTCCCCAAGTCATGAAGGGGCCATAGATCCCCCATGCTCAGGAATTCTGGGAGTTGAAGTCCACAAGTCATAAAAGAGCCAAGGTTGCCTTCCATCTTGACTACATAATGGAAGGAGGAAGCTTGAGAGTTCACAAGGTTAATACTGTATGGCGCAAAGCTGTGAATGAATCTGGATGTTCTACTTCGGATACCACAAAGCCCCCTTCTCCCGGAAGGTAACAAGGAAAACAGGTCGTGAAGAGGGTGTGTCGCGTCCCAGACAATCTTACGGACCCTGCTCAAGCAATGCTTCTGTGCTATGTCCTGGATCAGGGGTCTTCAAACTTGGCCCTTTTATGACTTGTGGACTTCAATTCCCAGAATTCCTCAGCCAGCGTGTCATATCACAGTTTGCTCTTGATCGTCCCTCTGTAGAAAGCGGTGAGGACAGGGATGTGCTTTCCTCATGCAACGTAGGAAATGCAGTTGTAATGCGAAGTGGACATAAAGCGGTCACCATGGTTGTTAAGTGAACACTGTGGTTATTGAGTGAGCCAGGTGTACAGAAAACCAGGAGTAACTCTAGGTAGTCTTCGACTTACGACCACAATTGAGCCCAAAATTTCTGTTAAAAAGCGAGACATTTGTTCAGTGAGTTTCGCCCCATTTTATTGCCTTTCTGGCCACAATTGTTAAGTTTATCCCTGTCGTCATTACGTGGTCGTTTAAGTGAACCTGGCTTCCCCATTGACTTTGCTTGTCAGAAAGTCACAAAAGGGGATCACGTGACACACACACACACACACCCGGGGATGCTGCAACCGTCGTAAATATGAGTCCTTGGCTCTTTTATGACTTGTGGACTTCAACTCCCAGAATTCCTCAGCCAGCATGGCGGAACTATGGCCCCTTCATGACTTGTGGACTTCAACTCCCAGAATTCCTCAGCCAGCATGGGGGAACTATGGCCCCTTCATGACTCGTGGACTTCAACTCCCAGAATTCCTCAGCCAGCATGGGGAAAACTTTGGCCCCTTCATGACTTGTGGACTTCAACTCCCAGAATTCCTCAGCCAGCATGGGGGAACTATGGCCCCTTCATGACTCGTGGACTTCAACTCCCAGAATTCCTCAGCCAGCATGGGGAAAACTTTGGCCCCTTCATGACTTGTGGACTTCAACTCCCAGAATTCCTCAGCCAGCATGGGGGAACTATGGCCCCTTCATGACTCGTGGACTTCAACTCCCAGAATTCCTCAGCCAGCATGGGGGAACTATGGCCCCTTCATGACTCGTGGACTTCAACTCCCAGAATTCCTCAGCCAGCATGGGGGAACTATGGCCCCTTCATGACTCGTGGACTTCAACTCCCAGAATTCCTCAGCCAGCATGGGGGAACTATGGCCCCTTCATGACTCATGGACTTCAACTCCCAGAATTCCTGACCCAGCATGGGGAAAACCTTGGCCCCTTCATGACTTGGGGACTTCATGGCTGGCTCAGGAATTCTGGGAGTTGAAGTCCACGAGTCATAAAAGAGCCAAGGTTGCCTACCCCTGGCCTAACCGTACGGGGATGCTGCAGCGAAAAATGGTCCTAAGTCAATTTTTTTCAGTGCTGTTGTAACTTGAATGGTCATTAAACCAAACACTTGTAAAGCCAAGGATGATCTGTGCCAATTTTCAACAAAACTGGTGTTTTGCGGTCATGTGACTGCGGGACACTCAACTTCTGAAACAAGCCTGGCTGAAGCCATCTTTGTCCTTCTACGCTGCAAGGTAAATTGGGGGGTGGGGGGGGTAGGAAGGAGGGAAGGAAAACAAAAGTATTGCTAGACAAAACACCAAACGGCCCCGTAGGAGTCAAGGTTCCGGAAGGTTCTGGAAGGAGAAGCGAAGGCAAATTGAGGAGCACGCCAAAATTACTTTCATCGGGTGGTATGATCTGCTGCATAGCAGAGGGGAGGGAAATGTTACTTGAAGTTGCATTGAATCTCTAGGAAAATTTCAGAGTTGGTTCCACTTTTAACCGTGCCGATATTATGTAGCCAATAAACACGTGCTTCCAGGAAACTTCAAGCCTCGGAGTTCTGATTTATTTGGTTTCCTTAGTTGGAACCATGACACCCCTAGGTATTGCTGTGTTGCTGAGTGACCAAAGGTCAGTCGTGTGGCCACATAGGGGTGGGGAGACCAACCCACAAATCTTGGGAACTGGGTCATATAGAATAGAATAGAATAGAATAGAATAGAATAGAATAGAATAGAATAGAATAGAATAGAATAGAATAGAATAGAATAGAATAGAATAGAATAGAATAGAAAATATGGAATAGAATAGAATAGAATAGAATAGAACAGAACAGAACAGAACAGAATAGAATAGAATAGAATAGAATAGAATAGAATAGAATAGAATAGAATAGAATAGAATAGAATAGAATAGAATAGAATAGAATACATATGGAATGGAATGGAACGGAACGGAACAGAACAGAACAGAACAGAACAGAACAGAACAGAACAGAACAGAACAGAACAGAATAGAAACTTTATTGTCACTTTAAATGCACACTAATCAGCGAAACGTTATCAAGGAAAAAAACCAAGAAAGTCCAGTTGCCTTTTGGAAAAAAAATACCTTTAGGATGATGAATATCAGTGCTAGAAGGGAAGGGGATTGTGGAGAGGAGGAGGAAGAGGAGGAGGAGGAAGAGGAGGAGGAGGACTCCTCTGGGGTCCCTGGTACTCTCTGAGCTTGCTTGTTTTCTTGCAGACTTTATAACCCGACTGGGTAACATCTTCAGTGCTAGTGAGGAATGGGGAGTTAAGATTGCAAAACCGAGAATCCTCAGCTCATACACAGGCTGCAAAGTCCCAGACTCTGAATTCTATCCTAGGTAGAAAGATCACGATGGGGAAGGCTGGTTCACAGAGACCGGCTGATCTGAATAAACCGGGATGTGGCCATCTCCCTGCTGTGGAGAAGCTAAAGGACGCCACGTAAAGCCGATGATCACTCCAGACGTGTAAAGCCAGCCAAAAGACAAAATAATAATATTTTTTTTAAAAAAAAAAAAGCGGTCAGATGTTCCCGTCTGGGCTGCAAGGGAAATTTAGCAGGGAGCATCTCTGAATTATGATGCTCTTGTAAAACCTATCACACCTAATCCTCCTTTAAGCCATCCTTCTTAGCCCTTGGAAGGAGAGAGCGGGGATCAGCTGTCAATGCCCCATCCCACACCGAGCTCCGCCTGTCACCCTCATGATTTATAGAATTCAGCTGCCAAAAATACCAAGTCTTTGTTCTAAATCTTCAGAGCAGATCCAGGTTCACACATTCCCACCCACCCACCCACCCACCCCCACCTTTCCAGTGCTTCTCAAAAGCTTGCAAGATATGTGGACTTCAACTACCAGAATTCCCCAGCCAACCTTTAGCAGGGGAGGACTCTGTGTGTCAAATTCTGTGTGCCAAGTTTGAATTTTGTAATTATTTTGCGGGGAGAGGCCTACGGAGACTCTTTGCCATACAAAGAAACTGTAGGATGCAGGATGCACCCAACAGACCAAAACAATTGCTAGTCTCCCTAAAAGATACAAAGGACAGTTGCTGGAATTGGCTATGTCTAGTTTAATGAAGAGAAGGACGAGGGGTGACATGATAGCAGTGTTCCAGTATCTCAGGGGCTGCCACAAAGAAGAGGGAGTCAAGCTATTCTCCAAAGCACCTGAAAGCAGGACAAGAAGCAACGGATGGAAACTAATCCAGGAGAGAAGCAACCTAGAACTAAGGAGGAATTTCCTGACAGTGAGAACAATTAACCAGTGGAACAACCTGCCTCCAGAAGTTGTGAATGTTCCAACACTGGACGTTTTCAAGAAAAGATTGGACAACCCTTTGTCTGAAATGGTATAGGGTCTTCTGCCTGAGCAGGGGGTTGGACTAGAAGACCTCCAAGGTCCCTTCCAACTGTTACTCTGTTCTAAATTCCAGCCGATTTGGATTTTGTATTTATTTTGGGGGAGCGGTGTAATGCCATATAAAGACACTGGGTTGCGGTTTAATGTGCAGCTAGCCTGATTCACATGACAGACCAAAACAATTGCTAGTCTCCCACAACGCAACAGGACTGTTGGCTGAGCATCCAGTGGCAGAAGCTGCAGAACTACTCTAAGAAAAGGTGTTTACCCATTGCAAATAGGAAGGTACCGAAAACAAAGCAATAATGACCTATTAATGCAAATCGGATGAAAGGAATGCACCAGTCCTGGGAGGAACAACATCCAGAATCAGAAATAACAGAACAGAGGCTAGCACATCTATGTCAATTTGTTATATTCAATGAAATATTCACAGAAACTAACCAAAGAGAGAAGCAACCTAGAACTAAGGAGGAATTTCCTGACAGAACAAATTAATCCGTGGAACGACTTGCCTCCAGGATTTCTGGGTGCTCCAACACTGGAGGCTTTTACAAAGAGACTGGATAAACATTTGCCGGGAATGGTATAGGACAGGGATAGGCAACCTTGACTCTTTTATGACTCGTGGACTTCAACTCCCAGAATTCCTGAGCCAGCATGGGGGAACTATGGCCCCTTCATGACTTGTGGACTTCAACTCCCAGAATTCCTCAGCCAGCATGGGGGAAACTTTGGCCCCTTCATGACTCGTGGACTTCAACTCCCAGAATTCCTGAGTCAGCATGGGGGAACTATGGCCCCCTCATGACTTGTGGACTTCAACTCCCAGAATTCCTGAGCCAGCATGGGGGAAACTATGGTCCCTTCACGACTTGCGGACTTCAACTCCCAGAATTCCTGAGCCAGCATGGCACAGCTTGGAAACCTCTCCCTTTCCCCTCAGCATGGCTGGCTCAGGAATTCTGGGAGTTGAAGTCCACGAGTCATAAAAGAGCCAAGGTTGCCTACCCCTGGTATAGGGTTTCCTGCTTGAGCATGGGGTTAGACTAGAAGACCTCTAAGGTCCCTTCCAAGTCTGTTATTCTGCTCTGTTATTCTCCAAAGCACCTGAAGGCGGGACAAGAAGCAAGAGATGGAAACTCATCAAGGAGAGAAGCAACCTGGAACTAAGGAGAAACTTCCTGACAGTGAGGACAATTAATCCGTGGAACAACTTGCCTCCAGAAGTTTATTTATTTATTTATTTATTTATTTAATTTAATTTATATACCGCCCTTCTCTCAAGAGACTCAGGGCGGTGAACAGGGCAATACATAAAAATTAGATACAAAAGTTAAAATTAGATTATTAAAACATAATTAAACAATGCCCAGAGATAATACAAATTTAAAATTGAAGTCGTTAATAAAAATCCCACCCCGTCCCATCAGGCCAGGACAGCTTGTTTAAAGAGATAGGTTGTGGGTGCTCCATCACTGCAGATTTTTAAGAAGAAAATTAGAAAACCATTTGTCTGAAATGGTATAAAGTCTCCTGCCTAATCAGGGGGGGTTGGACTAGATGACCTCCAAGGCCCCTTCCAACTCTGTTATTCTACGTGCCCTCAAGTCAGGGTCACTTCTTATTAACCACATACATGCTGCCCACAATGATCTCTTCCCAGATCTTCTCGCGGTGTCTCCATCTCCATTGTAGCCGACTCCTTCCACCTTGCTCCTGGTCATCCTCTTCTGGTCAGTTCTTAAGTGAATCCCCGCAAGTTGTGACACAGTTGTTAAGTACCGTAAATCTGGATTCCCTGTGGACTGTGCTTGTCAGAAGGTCGCAAAAGGGGATCATGTGAGGCCCTCCTCACCCCCCCCCCGCCCTGGGGACAGGGCATCCATCATAAATACGAGCCAGTGGCCAACCGTCTGAATGCGTGGACCAGTGTGTGTGTGTCTGTGTGTGTGTGTGTGTGTGCTTTTTTCACCAAAGTGTGAAAAAACCCGTCAGTCGCTTTTTCCAGTTGACTTTGAATGGTCACTAAACGAACGATTGTTAAGTCGCGGCTGATTAAAGAAACCTCTCTAATATCCTGCCTAATAAAGTGTGAGATGGCCTCACGAGACCGATGGCACGTTGAGGTGCATCCAAAAAAAAAGGCAGCACGCAGGGATGCAATCAGGTGAAGCTTTATTTAGGTATAAAGCAGAGAGAAAGAGTTCCCTGGCATGGAGGCACCCGTGCCTGGATTGAGCCCACAGATCAGTCCCAGAGGGAGCTAGAACAAGAGCTAAAGAGCAGCCCCTGTGCAGAGGTTTTTATGGGGGTCCCCGGCCCCTCCCTTACCAATGAGAGTGAGGGGGCCGGAGGGCCATTAACTCTCTCCAATGGAGCTGCAGGGGCCGGAGACCCCTGACCCACCAGTGGGAGCAAAGGTGCCTCTTTGCTCCCATCTGATGACCTTTTGGGGAACTGCCATGGCTGGCACAAAAACATCTAACAATTAGGCCCCTCACGAGGACACCCACTTTGCAAAAACACTCGTTCATTCTGCCCACCTCCATTTTTTCTCTGCTTCCTGGTCCAGCTCAGGGACTGAAAGCCAGGACGGCACTGAAAGCTTTTCCAGAAGACTTTAATTTCCTTTCAACTCAGCTCCCAACTCCCAAATTAGCTATTAGCTCTTTGCCTTTAACGTGTTTTCAGGGCCTCGCAAAGGTGTAAAAAAAAAAGGCTCTTCCTTGCCCACAAAGCAAATTTGGGAAACGTTTGCCATTTTTCACTGCCCGTGGGGCTCAGCATGGGCGCTCTTGATTGATGGGTTAGATAGCACCGTAGCTTGCTAAGCTAGTGGGAATCTTGGCACAAGTGCCAAGAGTTATGTAGAGTAACACTGGTGAGATTTTTTTTTTAAAAAAAAATATTATTAAGATCAATTGTCTGCCAGGTTTTATGGCAAGAGGAATGCAGACGGGTTATGATGTTCCAAATCTCTAGCCTGTGTGGGAGATTCAAAGCATCTCATCCTCGTAAATGGGCAATAGGAATCCTAGCTTGGAATCCAAGATCTGGGGCAAGTCTGGTTTGGAAGCATCACCGCTTCGGACAGGAGGGTGGTGCAGAGAGTGGTGAGGACAGTAAAAACAGATCATTGGCAGTTTTTTTTAAAAAAATTCCATTTATATCCCGCCCTTCTCCGAAGACTCAGGGCGGCTTACAAACTTAGCAGTAGCCTTCATTCTATGTATATGCCTGCTTATTAGGGCTTTCACACACACCCCAAGCGGCATTATTACAAAGTCAGCTTAATTGCCCCCAACAATCTGGGTCCTCATTTTACCTACCTCGGAAGGATGAAAGGCTGAGTCAACCTTGAGCCTGGTGGGATGCGAACCTGCACTAATTGCAGGCAGCTGGTGTTACTTAAGGAGGCATTAGCCCACTGCTCCACCAAGTTCCCTCCCTCCCATCCAGGACATAGCACAGAAGCGTTGCTTGAGCAGGGTCCGCAAGATTATCTGGGACAGGACACCTCCTGTTCATGACCTGTTTTCTTTGTTCCCTTCCGGGAGGAGGGGGCTTCATGGTATCCGTAGCAGAACATCAAGATTCAGCCATAGTTTCATTCCATGCAACATTAACCTTGCGAACTCTCAAGCTTCCTCCTTCCGTTATATGTATTCAAGATGGACAGTGTTTAATATTTTAACATTTATTTGTTATGTATATGTAGGGGTGTGGGTCTATACATATGTGTACATAGTATGGTTAGGTGTGTGTCATGTATGTGTTCCACTTTGAGAGCGGGCAACTAAATTTCATTTTTGATGTGTGCCGTTGTGCCCACAGTTAAAAAAATGACAATAAAGGTTATCTTATCTAAGTTATGAGGATGATTATCGTCTTCTGCTGGGGCGGGGGGGGGATGGACTAGATAACCAACGAGGTCCCTTCCAACTCTGCTACTCTAAATCCTGACCGTTACTCCTTTGCTTTACACGGACACTGAGAGCTTCTGCACAAATTCCTTGTGTCGTCTAATCACACTCGGCCAAAGCATTCCAATTAGTCTATTATAGGTAGTCCCCAACAACTCACAAATGAGCCCAAAATTTCTGTTGCTAAATGAGTTTTATTTTACGACCTTTCTGGCCACAGTCCTTAAGTGAGTCACCGCCATTGTTCAGATAGTAACCCGGTTGTTAAGTGAATCCGGCTTCCCCCATTGGCTTTGGTCGCAAAAGGGGGTCACGTGACCCGCGAGAGACGGCAAACATCATTAATATGAGTCGGTTGTTGAGGGTCCGAATTTTGATCGTGCTTCGTTGGTCGTAAATGTGAAAACTGGTCGTAAGTCACTTTTTTTCAGGGCTGTTTTAACTAAATGAACAGTCGTAAATTGAGGACTACCTGTATGGGACAACAAGGTGAGAGTGGAAATGCATTTCAAGCCAGACAGCATCATCCGATAACTTTACAATTGATTTTCTCTCTTGAAAAGAATTTTCTCTTTTTCTCCCTTAAAAGCACCCTGCTGTTTTTAGCTCATCTTAGCTCGTTTCAGCATCAAACCTGTTCCAAACTTCGCTTGTCTCCCATGACCTTATCCATTCCTCTAGTTGTACATCATCTGCAAATCTGATAAGCATTTCCTAAACCACTTTGTCCAAATTTTAATACAAACGTTGACATGTTTTGGATTCAGGACCAAACCTTGCGGCTCTTGTTCATTCACGCCAATGTGGCAGGGAAGCATCCATCAACTCCAGTCTACTTTCCAAGTGGATCGATGTGATAGCTGAGTAAATTATATCTAATCAGCCTAATTCGGACATCTGATTTAAGTTGGAAATCAGACGTGTGTTTCTGCTTATTTTCAAGCAGGAGCGACAGAGAGATTGTGTATTGCCTGCAAAAGTTGTGAATGCTCCAACACTGGAAGTTTTTAAGAAGAGATTGAACAATCATATGTCTGAAATGGTATTGGGCTTCGTGATTGAGCAGGGGGTTGGACTAGAAGACCTCTAAAATCCCTTCCAACTATTCTATTCTATTCTATTCTATTCTATTCTATTCTATTCTATTCTATTCTATTCTATTCTATTCTATTCTATTCTATTCTAATCTAATCTAATCTAATCTAATCTAATCTAATCTAATCTAATCTAATCTAATCTCTCTTTATTCTATTCTATTCTATTCTATTCTATTCTATTCTATTCTAAACTATTCTAGTCTCTCTCCTATTCTATTCTATTCTATTCTATTCTATTCTATTCTATTCTATTCTATTCTATTCTATTCTATTCTATTCTATTCTATTCTATTCTATTCTATTCTATTCTATTCTATTGTCTTTCCAGTATCTGATACCACCAGGCTACCAAATTCCTTCCTATCCTTGGTCACGGAAGGATCTCCATAAACGTACGGCTTCTTCTTATTAAGTGGTGGCTTTCTTCCACCTAGACCAAGAATGTTCAACCATGGCAACTTGTTGACCTGGGCACTTCAACTCCCAGAATTTTCCAGCCAGCCAATGGGAATTCTGGGACTTGAAGTCCACCACATCTTCAAGTTGCCAAGGTGGGAAAACGTAAAAAAAGTCACAGAGTGGGAAGGGACCTTGGGGGTTTCAATCAATCAGAACAGAGGTGGAAGGGAACTTGGAGTTCTTCCTAGCTGGTTTCCAACAAGCAAACTCAATGGGGGAAAGCCATATTTACTTAACACTTGCAGCCTAACAACTACGGCAAAAATGGATATAAAATGGGGCAGCACTCACTTACAGAATAACAGAGTTGGAAGGGACCTTGGAGGTCTTCTAGTCCAACCCCCTGCTCAGGCAGGAAACCGTAGACCATTTCAGACAAATGGTTCTCCAGTCTCTTCTTAAAATCTTCCAGTGATGGAGCACCCACAACCTCTGGAGGCAAGTCATTCAGAATGACAGAACAAGAGATTTGGAAGGGACCCTGGAGGTCTTCTAGTCCAACCCCCTGCTCAGGCAGGAAATCCTTATACCATTTCAGACAAATGGCTGCCCAGTCTCTTCTTAAAAACTTCCAGTGTTGGAGCATTCACCACTTCTGGAGGCAGGTTGTTCCACTGGTTAATTGTTTTAATTGTCAGAAAATTTCTCCTTAGTTCCAGGTTGAATCTCTCCTTGATCAGTTTCTATCCGTTGCTTCTCCTACTGCCTTCAGGTGCTTTGGAGAATAGGGTGACCCCTTCCTCTTCTTTGTGGCAGCCCCTCAAATATTGGAAGGCTTCTATTATGTCAACCCTAGTTCCCCCTTTTCATTAAACTAGACATCCCCAATTCCAGCAACCGTTCTTCATATGTTTTAGCCTCCAGGCCCCTGATCATCTTTGTTGCTCTTCTCTGCCCTCTTTCTAGAGTCTCAACATCTTCTTCTGTATGCCTTGCAATAGCCTGTCAAATTTGTCCCAATTCTGCAAGGACTTTACTGATGCTTCCTAAGGCTGACTGGGGGAATTCTGGGAGTTGAAGTCCACCCAACTTCAAGCGGTCAAACTGGAGAAGCATCGCTTTAGCTTGTGGGAAGTCAGCCCCTACCCCAGAGAAGGAAATATTAAAAAGGGCAGAATATTATATTTCCTCAAAGGATCTTAAAAGAGGCAGAAAAGCATGCCCAGTTTTTCTTTCATAGCCCCAAGTCTCCCTCCCCCAAGCAGAAACCAGCGCTGTAGAAATGCAGATGTGATCATCCATTCAGGAAGGTTGGAGGCCTCCAGCTAGAAGCTTAGGAAGACAAAGACACCTAAAATCTACATACCTCACCCAAACTCTAAGACAGGACATAATAGGATTAACTCACAGATGCCGAAGGGGCACACTCAGATTCAGGTCAAAGTACATGACACAGGAAACACAAAGCCTCAAACAGGAACAGGAAACAACTCCAAACAAAAGGCTCCGGAGGGTATAAAAACCCACTCCCTACATGTGCTCGTTCTCTTTTCTTCCAGAGCCATCTCTCTGTCTGGCTCTCCTCTTCAATAAACTGCAACCTTCTTTCTAAAGCAGTCGCCATGTTGTTTATTCCCAGCTTGGACTGGACCACGATGAAGACTTTTCCTTCAACAAGCCAATGCAGACTCATTTTTCCCCGGAACCCGCCTTGGCACCCCAACGGCTGACTCGCCTTAATTTCCGAGGTTCAACCTGTGCCAGGAAAACCATCATTGTCTTCCCATCGAGAAATTCCAGGCTGTCTCCTCTGCCTGCCTGATTAATAGCAGAGGTAGATATTTGAACGGCTGAGTCATGTCCAGCATGTCATAACCATTTCTTGTAAGTTTTGCCGCAAAGAAGTCTGGACACAAAAAACGAGGCGGTTGCCAAGGCTGAACCTCAAAGCTTTAGGTGGACATCTCGTAAGCCGGGCAATGGGGAACGTTTTTTTAAAAATGGGGTTCTGAATTCAATTTGGGATTTAGCTTCTCCTGCATTTGATTAGGGCCAGAGTCTCTTTCCCCTTACTGGGTTTTATGCCGTTTGCAAGAAACGGCGCTCCCTTTAAATTTCTTCCAGATTTCCTCTGAGGATGTGCAACCACATTGCACGAACTTCCTAGCAGGGGGAGAATCCATGAGACCCCAGGATTTATTTGAAGGGGGTCACATGACTCTTGGGAGGCCTCGGATTGGCTGCTTGGAATCACGTGGCTTCGTTCATTCCCCAATCACAAGGCTGCAGCGGAGTTTCAGCGACGTTTGGGAGGGCATCCAGTCAACAGCCTGAGCCAGAGGGAGCAAATGCTTGGCGTCTTTTAAAAGGAAATATTAAATACGAATACGGATGAATAATATTAATAATAATAGGTAGTCCTCAATTTACGACCAGTTTCTGCTGCTAAGCAAGGCGGCTGTCAAGTGAGCTGCCCCTGATTTGGCAGGGTTGTTCAGCAAATGACTGCGGTTGCTAAGTGAATCACAGTCGTTAAGTGAATCCGGGCTGCCCCGCTGAACCAGCGGGGAGGATCCCAAATGGGACTGCGTGACCCCAGGGAGCTGCAATCGTCATAAATACGTATCAGCTGCCAAGCAGCTGAAGTTTGATCATGACACCGCAGGGATGCTGCAAGGGTTACTAGCAAGAGGCCTGGCTGTTAGTGGCTTTTTTTCAATGCCGTTGTAATTTCGAACAGTCGCTAAATGGATGGTTGTTAGCTGAGGACTTATATGCGACTCCTTTTAGAGTCACACTTTTAATAAGATTTTATATCTTCCATGATGGATGGATGGAGAGAGAGAGAGACAGACAGACAGATAGATTAGATAGAGACAGAGATAGAAATAGAGAGAGATAGGTAAGAGACACAGAGAGAAGATGACACAGAGAGAGAGAGAAATAGAGAGAGACAGATTAGAGAGAGAGAGAGACAGAGACAGATTAAATAGACATTAGATAGACATGGAGATAGAGATGGAGAGATAGAGATAGAAAGATAGATTATATAGAGATAGATAGATAGATAGATAGATAGATAGATAGATAGATAGATAGATAGATAGATAGATATAGATAGAAAAATATATAGATTATATAGATAGAGAGCTAGAGACAGGATAGATAGATAGATAGATAGATAGATAGATAGATAGATAGATAGATAGATAGATAGATATATGATAGATAGATAGATAGATAGATAGATAGATAGATAGATAGATAGATAGATAGATAGATAGATAGATAGATAGATAGATATGTTAGGCATATGGTGTTAGCCTACAATGTTGGGTTGAAAATATATTAACCATGATGTTGTTATGTCTTTAAGTTGTTAATTGGCCAATGGGTGTGTAAGTGTTCTCATGGCCATAAGAGGAAGCTAGGAACGTAGCTTCTCTCTCTCTCTGAATTCACTGATCTCTACTATTACTGTTTTTGCTCTGCTGTTGGTTTACTACTGTTGTAACCTAAACTGTGTATTGACCTCTGGACCGGTAAGAAGACTTTGTATTTTGGATTGCTACTTGGACTGTTTATTTTTGACTGTGCATTTTTGTTTTTACACCACCTCAAAAGTAAACTACTTTTTGCTTTTAGAACTCAGTGTATTTCTGTGTGTGATTTTTACTGCTCTCAGTGCCCTTCCTTGTCTGTGCAACTCTTTGGTAGCACAAGGAGACCTCTGCACAATAAATTCTTTAACACTGGTTATGGGCCCAGGCCTGTACTGAGAGTTAGTACACACAGTATTCCTAGCTGAGTTTGTATTTGGTGTAAAATGGCACAGGAACTGTTGTCAGGCATCTCCTGGATAACCCGGTTGGATGGGACAAACTATGTTTCCTGGTCCACAAGATGCTGCTTGCTTTTGCGCAAGGAAGGACTATGGACTGTTGTAAATAACCCACCAGATACTACTGCTTGGGATCCAGATGATGAAGAGGATGCAAAGAAGTTAGACAACTTTAAACGTAGCAATGAGAAAGCTCTTTGCATTATTGGACTAACACTGAATGACCAGCAGCTTGTCCATATTCGTGGTGAGGAGTCTGCTGCTAGGTGTTGGGATGTTTTGCGAAGGCTTTATGTTCGAGACAGTGTGGGTGCACATATACACCTTACACGTAAGCTGTTTAGGACTCGTCTGCAGAAGAATGGAGATATGCTGACCCATTTAAATTACATGAAAGCAATTTTTCAAGAGCTTCATGAAAAGGAGCTGATTTTTTCAGAGTTGCATCAGGTCTACATTATTCTGTCATCTTTGGATGAGAGTTATGATGGATATGTTTCTTCTTTGGAAGTCCTGACCAGAGAGGAACTGACATTGACTAACATTACTGGGAGACTGCTGGAAGAGTCCAGAAGAAGGCGTGACAGAGACCAGCTGAGAGAGACACAGCCACGAGAGAAGCAGCAATTCACCACTGCTTACAACGTCAAGAAATGTTATTCTTGTGGGGCTAAAGGGCATATAGCCAAATTCTGTAGAAAGGGAAGAAAACAGAATGCAAATAGCAGTGGGAAGGCTAAAAAGAGCATTGGTTTGGCTATTTCTGGTGAATCAACATCCAGAAATAATGAATTGTGGGTTGTTGATAGTGGGGCTTCACAATGCATTACCAAAGTGAAAAAGAGGTTTGTTAATATGAAAAACAGCAACCAATATGTTTCACTGGCCAATGGTTGGAAGATCAAGGCCTCTGGTGAAGGTAATTCCTATTGTCCATGCATTAATGAACAGTTACCTATGTTATATATACCTAAACTAAGATTCAACCTGTTATCTGTAAGGGAATTGGTTAAAGTTGGGTTTGTGGTAACATTCAGAGGGGAGCAATGCACTATTGAGAGGAATGGAACCTGTGTAACTGCTAATTTGAAAAATGGTTTATTCGTTCTCACAAGTAACCAGGTTAGTACAGTTAAAGCTAACTCAATATGTGAGAACAAGAAGCCACATGATGAATGTATACATTTATTGCATAGGCGGTTAGGGCATGTAAACTTTAACTCACTACGTAAAACAGTGGAATTAGAGGGAGTTAAACTGAAGCCATGTAGTAAGTATTTGAATTGCAATGCCTGTAATCAGGAAAAGAGTAAGGCAACTCCGGCAAACAGGATAAACAGCTTCAAAACAACTGTACCTTTGGAAGTTGTGTTTGCTGATTTAATTGGACCCATGAAACAAAGTTTAGGAGGGTCATGTTATGTTTTAAGTATATTGGACCACTACTCTAGATATGGTTTTTGTTATCTGCTTAAGTCAAAGGCAGACACTTTCCAACAATTTGCAAACTGGCTGAAGTTCGTGGAGAGAAAAACAAAGAGAAAGGTTCAGTGCATAATTACTGATAATGGTACTGAATTTACAAATAAGCGTTTTGTTGATATGTTACAATCAGCTGGTATTGAGCATAAACGTTCAGCCCCATATAGGCCTCAACATAATGCTTTTGTTGAGAGACGTGGGCAAACGTTACAAGCCATGATTAGAACCATGTTAAGAGATTCTGGCTTAACAGATAGACTGTGGGGGGAGGCAGCAAAATGTGCAAACCATGTTCTGAATATAGTTGCTAATACTTCTACTGGTAAAATACCATATACAATATGGCATGGTAGAAGACCAAACCTTGATTACCTGCACACATTTGGCACCCCAGCTTGGGTCCACATTCCTGCACAACTCAGGAGTAAAGGCCAACATAGGGCTAGGCAATTATACTTCGTAGGTTATGAAGCTAATCACAGATCCTATCGTTTCTGGGAACGAGGCACAACTAATGTATATAACAGTGCTAGTGCAAAATTCCTTGAGCACGTTGGTTGGGATAGGTTAGAGCAAGAAACTGTTAATACTGATCCTCTAGTGTTTGAGGACTCCTCTGATAACGTAACTAGTAATGATAATGCATCTCCTGTAAATATAAAAGATGAAGAGGAGATAGGGGAGATAATAGATGAATCAGAGGAAGGAAAGGAGTCAGAAACTCAAAACCCTGTAATTCCTTGGCGTTCAACGCGCATCAGACATCCACCTGATCGCTATGAAGCCAGTGTAATATGTCAAGTTAGTTCAGTACCTTCTAACTATGATGAGATCAGGATGTATCCTGAAAAAGAACAGGCATCATGGAAAGCTGCAATGAACAGGGAGTTGAAGTCTTTGCAGAATCTTAAGGTTTATCAGAAAGCAAAACTGCCACCTGGTGAGCAAGCTATAGGTTGTAAATGGATATATAAAATAAAGAAGGGTGTAGATGGAACTATAACCCATAAGGCACGTTTGGTTGCACAAGGTTTTGCCCAAACTACTGAGGATTATGACGAAGTGTTTGCACCCAGTCTAAGGGCAACTACTTTAAGAGCAGCTTTAGTATGGGCGGCTAAAAACCAATATATGGTTAATCATGTAGATGTTGAAACTGCATATCTACATGCTCCATTGCAACATACTATTTATTTAAGAATACCACCAGGATTGACCAATGATAGAGACCATGATTGTTGGGAATTAAAGAAAAGCCTCTATGGATTGAAACAATCAGGCTATGAGTGGAATAAATGTATAGTTAATGAGTTAAGTGCAATAGGTTTTGTAGCCAGTAATGCTGATCCTTGTTTGTTTAGAAGAGAACACAACGGAGCATTATCTTTTATTTTATTATTCACAGATGATATTGCAATAATAACAAAAACTGAGTTAGAAGCACAAACTATCATTTCAAGATTGCAAAATAAATTCACAATTAGAAATCTTGGAGAAATAAGCCACTATTTGGGGTTAGATATTGTGAAAACAAATAGGGGTTTTAAGGTGTCACAAGCCAGTAAAATATCTCAGTTATTAAAGAGATACAATATGGAAATGTGTAAACCAGCAAAAACTCCGATGGCTATGGATATTAAGGACACTAATGTTGAGAGTCCTGTATTTGATAAGACTATGTACCAATCTTTGATAGGAAGTCTTATGTATCTGAGTAATTGGACTAGACCTGATATTTCTTACTGTATAAACCAATTAGCTAGGTACAACAATAATCCAACTGTTAGACACTGGCAATCAGCTAAACGAGTATTAAGATATCTGAAGCAGACTATTCACTACTCGTTATATCTAGAGCCAAATCGTGAGTTAATCCTTACTGCATATGCAGATGCGAGTTTTGCCTCTGATTCAAACAGTCGTAAATCTACCTCAGGGTTGGCTATAATGTTGGGTGATTCTTTGATTGGATGGAAGTCCATTAGGCAAAAACACATAAGCTTATCTACAATGGAGGCTGAATTTTCATGTCTATCAGTGTTATGTACAGAACTGCTAGTGTACAAACAATTATTGTTAGATATGGGTTTAAATGTAAATGATCCATTTATTGTGTATGAGGACAATCAAGCTGCAATAAAGATGGCTAATAATGCTGCAGTAAGAACAAGATCTAAACATACTGATCTTCGTTATTTAAATGTCAGACAATGTGTCAAAGATAAATTAATACAGTTAGAGTATTGTCCATCTGATGTAAATATTGCAGACCATTTTACGAAGGTACAAAGTGCTGTGAAACACAATGCTAATTGTGAAAGAATGTGCATAAGATTGTAAGAGTTATATATTATTCTACCCAAAGGGGAGAATGTTAGGCATATGGTGTTAGCCTACAATGTTGGGTTGAAAATATATTAACCATGATGTTGTTATGTCTTTAAGTTGTTAATTGGCCAATGGGTGTGTAAGTGTTCTCATGGCCATAAGAGGAAGCTAGGAACATAGCTTCTCTCTCTCTCTGAATTCACTGATCTCTACTATTACTGTTTTTGCTCTGCTGTTGGTTTACTACTGTTGTAACCTAAACTGTGTATTGACCTCTGGACCGGTAAGAAGACTTTGTATTTTGGATTGCTACTTGGACTGTTTATTTTTGACTGTGCATTTTTGTTTTTACACCACCTCAAAAGTAAACTACTTTTTGCTTTTAGAACTCAGTGTATTTCTGTGTGTGATTTTTACTGCTCTCAGTGCCCTTCCTTGTCTGTGCAACTCTTTGGTAGCACAAGGAGACCTCTGCACAATAAATTCTTTAACAAGATAGATAGATAGATAGATATGGATAGATGGATGGAATGAGATGGGATCGGATCGGATGCATAAAAATATATGACTTATATTATGCATTTTCATACAGCTCTTTTACTGTAATCTCTCTCTCTCTCTCTCTCTCTCTCTCTCTCTCTCTCTCTCTCTCTCTCTCTCTCTCACTTTCTCTCTCTCACTCTCTCTTTGCCTAATTTGTATCCTGCTTTTAGCCAATTAACTGTTTACGGTGTTTGTTGATGTTTAACAAACACCAGCTGTACCTATGCTTGTTTCGGTCTGAGTACAGCCGTCAACTGGGAGGGTCCCGTGAGAGGGACGGGTTCGAACCAACCTGAAAATTAACCAGGATTATTCAGCCATGGACTAGTCACCCAGTGTAAAAAGCAGATCCCTCCATTTCAACCAGCGACAGAAGGAGCTCAACACAATTTGTTTGGAGACCATTAGTTTTTGGGGGTGGGGGTGGGGGTGGGAAATGTTCAATGTTGAAGCAGGAACGTGGCTATTTGAGGTTTTATTTTAACTCCGCATTCTCGTTGGCCTTCACCTCCTAGACAAAAGGTTTTGCCAGCTGTACCATACCGTTCTATAATGGCGATCTTTTCCATATGTTCCGTTGCGCTCGGCCTGAACACGTTCGCGCTATTAGCCTCTTCGCCCAAAAACAACATGCCTGGGAGTTCCTCAGGCGTGGCACAGCTCCATATCACAAAAGAATAAAACATGTCTTGAAAATGCACCTGAACACATGTCTGTATTACGGGGGGGGCAGGGAACATTAAAGGACGAATCGCCATTTCTGGGACATATTTTTTTCCCCCACTCTTTCCCTCTGCTTTCCAACTAGACATGGGTAGATCTTAAATAGCAATAAGGATGGGTGTCTATGCCTATGTGGTTTTTCAAGCACGGCAACCTTAATACAGGCAGTTCTGTGCGTAACCACCATAGCCGAGTTCCCAACTTCTGTCGCTAAGTAGGACATTGGTGAATTTTGCTCCATTTTATGACGGTTCTTGCCCCGTTAAGTGAATCACTGCAGTTGTAACATTAAGTAACAGGTTGTTAAGCAAATCTGGCTTTCCCCTTGACTTTGCTGGTTGGAAGGTGGGTTTGATTTCTGCACATCTGGGCTGCCCAGTGGTGTTTTCAGACTGTTTTTTTTATTACCTTCAGTCTAGTTCACGTTGCTTCACAGTTTCTGGAAGGGTCCTCAGAGGTCATCTAGTCCAACCCCCTGCTCGGGCAGGAAACCCTATACCAGGGGTCAGCAACCTGAAACAGTGAAAGAGCCACTCAGAACCGGTTTCTTCACAAAAGGAAAAACTGGGAGCTGCAAAAAAATGTGTGCGCATGCGCGTACATGCGCACATGTGCAGAACAGGGTTTGACTGAAGAGTGGAGCCAAGGCGAGATATGCACCTACCCTGCATATTTGAATTGATTGAACTTTTTTAGTCCCACTTTTTTTTTGGACTGCACATGGCAGAAGACTGGGAGCCGCAGGAGATGGCTGAAAGAGCCGCAAGCGGCTCCAGAGCCGCGGGTTGCAGACCTGTGCCCTATACCATTTCAGACAAATGGTTTGTCCAGTCGCTTCTTAAAAACTTCCAGTGTTGGAGCATTCACAGTTTCTGGAGGTGGGTGGTTCCACTGGTTAATTGTTCTAACTGTCAGGAAGTTTCTTCTTAGTTCTAGGTTGCGTCTCTCCAATAGAAACCAATCTAGAAATCTGGGCTAGAAAAAATATTAGGAGAACATGTAGTATTTAATCCCGAATTTTTTTTATTAGGTATAGTACCACAAAAGACTAACAAACAATATTTATACTTGGCTTTACATATTGTAACTGCAGCAAGAATAAGTTATGCGCAATGCTGGAAAAATGAACAAATACCATCAGAAGAAGAGCTAATAAAGAAGATATTGGAATGCGCAGAGATGGACAGATTAACTATGAGACTAAAAGACAAAGCAGAAATCAGAATACTAGAAAAGCTGGAATTTATTTTATAAATGGTTGGAAGAGAGAACCGAAGAGTAGAATTTGTATATGTATCAGCGTGTTATGAACCCAGCTCGCATGTTGTTTGAAAAACTAACATATGTATGTAGAGGGGAAAAAAATAACAATAAAAAACTTTACACGAAAAAAAAGAAAAACGAATAAAGGTTAAAAAAAAAAGAAAAAGAAAAAAAAAGAAACCAATCTAGATATGCTACACAGGTAGTCCTTGATTTACAAACAATCGTTTAGTGACTGTTTGAACTTAAAGAGAGTTATGACCGTTTTTCACACGACCGTTGGAGCATCCCCATGCAACTGACTCGTATTCGCGACGGTTGCCAAGTGTCCCCGGGGTCACGTGATCCCCTTTTGCGACCTCCTGACAAGCAAAGTTGAAGCCGGCTTCACTTTACGACCGTGCCACTCACTTAACAACTGCAGGGACTCACTTAACAACCGTGGCAAGAAAGGTCATAAAATGAGGCAAAACTCATTTGACAACCGCCTTGCTTATCAATGGAAAATTTGGGGCCGCACTGTGGTTCATTCCTGTGATTCAAAGAACAAATATGTATACTGCAGGGACGCTAGGCCCTGTCAGTCAAGAGAAGATTGGCAGTCGCTGAAAATTGGAAGGCAAGACGAATTTAAATGTCAGGCTTCGCCTTACGGCGGGATGAAGTACAGACCTATAAAAAAGTGCCACATAAAATAAAACATCTAACGGAGGCCGATTATGGATCAAGAGCAGGACAATTTTCTCCAGGCAAGATTGAAGCAGGGCTTTGAATGACCTAGAAGGCTGATTTCACAAGGCAGGTAGTCCTCGACTTACAACTCTCTCCCCTCCCCTTTCTCATCTATTTATACCAGGGATCTTCAAGCTTGGCCCTTTTATGACTTGTGGACTTCAACTCCCAGAATTCCTCAGCTAGCCGTGCTGGCTCAAGAATTCTGGGAGTTGAAGTCCACAAGTCATAAAAGGGCCAAGTTTGAAGACCCCTGATTTATACCCTTCCCTTCCTTTCCTTTTTCCCTTTCCTCCCTCACATCTTTCCTTTCCTTTCTCTTTTTCCTTCCTCATGCCTTTCCTTTCCCCTTTCCTTTCCTTTCCTTTCCTTTCCCCCCCCTCTCTCTCTCTCACACACACACACATACTGTTTCCAACCAATACGCTCCTGAGCTTTCTTCTGCCAGTTGGGCCCACAACACTTGCTGATGTCGTCGCCCCGTCTTGTTTTAGGTCTCTTTCGTGGACGCTTTTGATCAAGTGGGATCCACTCTACGACCGCCTTGGCCCACTTCCTTCCATCCATTTCGCTAGGTGACCAGCCCGTTTCCGTCCTTTTGCCCTCCGGATGGCCATTGGGCACCTCCGTTTGTTCTCTGATGATCCAGGTGGGGGTCTTTCCATCTTGGTCTCGTGACGCCAAGGGCTCGTGGCGCCCCGCGTGGCTTTTGTGTCGGTTGTGAGGTTGGTGCCCATGTTTCGCCGGGGTGTGTTAGAGAAGGCAGCACATCTGGATCGAAGACTTTTCAGGTACACGGAGGGGGGGCTGTCCTTGGAAGTGACCCCCGGCTTGCCAAATGCCTGCCAAGCCCACTGAACACGCCAGCGTTCAATTGCTAGAATGATTGCAGCTCACATACACATATACATGTACAGGACATACACATATTGTACATACACACCTACATATTATACTGTATACATATAAACATAAACATATATACATATACACATGTACATGTTGTACATATACATATAATATATATACATATCATAAAGGTAAAAGGTAAAGGTTCCCTCACACATGCGTGCTAGTCGTTTCCGACTCTAGGGGCCGGTGCTCATCTCCGTTTCAAAGCCGAAGAGCCAGCGCTTGTCCGAGGACGTCTCCGTGGTCATGTGGCTGGCATGACTAGACGCCAAAGGCGTACGGAACGCTGTTACCTTCCCACCGGAGTGGTCCCTATTTTTCTACTTGCATTTTTACGTGCTTTCGAACTGCTAGGTTGGCAAAAGCTGGGACGAGTAACAGGCGCTCACTCTGCTACGCGGCACTCGGGATTCGATCCGCCATATACAAATTATACATATACATATACACATACATTTTATACATATACATATTTGTGTGTGTATGTGTATACACACACATACATATAGTACATATACATATAAATGTACATATTCATATACAAATTATACATATACACATATACATTTTATACATATACATATTGTACACATATATATATATACACACATGTACATATTATACATACACATATAAACATATACATACACATACACACACACACAAGCATATATACATATAAACATAAAAACATGTATATCTACGTATAAACAGATACATCTTATACATACACATATACACGTATACAGCCTCTGCCTGGCCTTTGCTTCCTGGCAGTCAGATGGCACATTTTTTGATGCCTTCCACAATCGCATCTGGCTCCCATACCCTCTGTGTGTGTCTGTGTGTGTGTGTGTGTGTGTGTGTGTGTGTGTGTAAAACCACAGGAGCTCTTTGATGATTTAAAAGAGATGCGAGGCAAAAGGATTTGCCAAGATCTGCTTCTCCTGTGTTCGAATTCCAGCAGGTTTCCCCCCCCCCCCCGGCCCGGCTCAGTTCATGCTGGGTTTGGAAGCAAAAAAAAGAGGCAGATGCTTCACTTCTACAAAGGGGGCTTCAGTTCCTTCCAAGACTTGGCAGACCCATCTAGACCGCCTGCCAGCTCTCTTTTAGAGCGGGGCTGTCGTGGTGGACTGCCGATGCTGCCATCTCTCTCTCCAGCTCTGCTTCGCTAATCCTCGGCTTTGAATTACAGCTCAAGCAACTGACAGCCGGTCGAGGTGGGTCTACAGCAGCTTTGCTGTAGAATAATGATAGGACCACAGAGTTGGAAGGGACCTTCGAGGTCATCTAGTCCAACCCGCTGCTCAAGCAGGAGACCCTATACCACTCCAGACAAATGGCTGCCTGGTGTCTTCTTGAAAACCTCCAGTGTTGGAGCATTCACCGCTTCTGGAGGCAGGTTGTTCCACTGGTTAATTGTTCTCACGGTCAGGAAATTTCTCCTTCGTTCTAGGTTGCTTCTCTCCTTGATTGGTTTCCATCCGTTGCTTCAGTGCCTTTGGAAAATAAGTTGACCCCCCCTCTTCCTGGTGGCAGCCTCTCAAATATTGGAAAACTCATTTCATCCCTAATCCTCCTTTTCATTAAACTAGACGTGCCCAATTCCTGCAACCGTTCTTCGTATGTTTCGGCCTCCAGTCCCCTAATCATCTTTGTTGCTCTTCTCTGCCCTCTTTCCAGAGTATCAACATCATTTTAATATCGTGGTGACCAAAACTGGATGCCGTATTCCAAGTGTGGACTTACCAAGACATTTGTAAAGTGGTGTTAACTCTTTATGTGATCGTGATTCTATCCCTCTGTTAATGCAGCCTCGGACTGTGTTGCCAGGTTTTTTTTGGCATCTGCAGCGTGCAGGCTGGCTGGGGGAATTCTGGGAGTTGACGTCCACACATGTTAAAGTTACCAGTGTTGAGAAACGTTGCCTTAGTCCAGGGGTCTTCAAACATGGCCCTTTTATGACTCAGGGACTTCAACTCCCAGAATTCCTCAGCCAGCATGAGGGAAACTTTGGCCCCTTCATGACTTGAGGACTTCAACTCCCAGAATTCCTCAGCCAGCATGGAGGAACTATGGCCCCTTCGTGACTGGTGGACTTCAACTCCCAGAATTCCTGAGCCAGCATGAGGGAAACTTTGGCCCCTTCATGACTTGAGGACTTCAACTCCCAGAATTCCTCAGCCAGCATGAGGGAAACTTTGGCCCCTTCGTGACTGGTGGACTTCAACTCCCAGAATTCCTGAGCCAGCATGGGGGAACTATGGCCCCTTCATGACTTGCAGACTTCAACTCTTAGAATTCCTCAGCCAGCGTGCCTGGCTGAGGAATTCTGGGAGTTGAAGTCCACAAGGCCTAGCTAGCCACCCTGGGTCTTCAACATCTGGGAAATCATGGCAGTGCTCTTGAAATCCATTCTTAGCCCGAGGAATTCTGGGAGTTGAAGTCCACACATCACAAGAGTTGCTATGGTTGAGAAAGACAGGTTTCGGAGAAAGAAATCCAGGAAAGACCTCTTGGCGCGTCAGGAGATTAAGCAAAGCTCCTCGCTCTCGCCTTGTGTGAACAACTCATTTCCACACTTCATCAAGGCCCCTGAGCCCATGTGCTAGCCAGCGCCAAGCGTCTTCCTCCTTTTGTTATTCCAGCTGGGAAGCAGACGCGAGAGAGACGAGCGAGCTGGGTATCCAAATCCTGGTTGATTTCGTTCCAGATGGGAATCTGCCCCCAGACCAGCTTCCTGACTGCGGCAGTCAGAGCACTGCACAAACCAAGATGCTAAACTGGATTAGAGTCATACCTTCACTCAGAATAGAGCTGGAAAGGGCCCTGGAGGTCTTCTAGTCCAACCCCCTGCTCAGGCAGGAGAGACCCTGTGCCATCTCAGACAAGTGACTGTCTAGCGCCTCTTCTTAAAAACCTCCAGTGATGGAGCGCCCACGATTTCTGGAGGCAGGTGGTTCCACTGGTTAATGGTCCTGTTAGGAAGGGTCTCCTTAATTCCAGGTTGCTTCTCTCCTTGATTCGTTTCCATCTGTTGCTTCTTGTCTTGTCTTCTGCTGCTTTGGAATTAAGTTGACAACCCCCCCCCCTTCTTTGTGACAGTCCCTCAAATACTGGAATACAGCTATCATGTCCCCACTAGTCCTTCTTTACTCTAGACTGGCCATTCCCAAATCCTGCAACCGTTCTTTGTATGTTTTAGTCTCCAGGCCTTTCATCATCTTAGTAGAAGAACAGTAAGAGGCAGTTTGGAGTAGTGGTTAAAGGAACTGGACTAGTAACCAGGAGATTGAGAGGGAGGGAGGGAGGGAGGGAGGGAGGGAGGGAGGAAGGGCAATGAAAAGGAGGGAGAAGGAAGGAGAGACAATGAAATGGAAGGAAGGAAGGAAGGAAGGAAGGAAGGAAGGAAGGAAGGAAGGAAGGAAGGAAGGGAGAGGCAATGAAAAGGAAGGAAGGAAGGAAGGAAGGAAGGAAGGAAGGAAGGAAGGAAGGGCAATGAAAAGGAAGGAAGGAAGGAAGGAAGGAAGGAAGGCAATGAAAAGGAGGGGGAAGGAAGGAAGGAAGGAAGGAAGGAAGGAAGGAAGGAAGGCAGGCAGGCAATGAAAAGGAGGGGGAAGGAAGGAAGGAAGGAAGGAAGGAAGGAAGGAAGGCAATGAAAAGGAGGGGGAAGGAAGGAAGGAAGGAAGGAAGGAAGGAAGGAAGGAAGGAAGGCAATGAAAAGGAGGGGGAAGGAAGGAAGGAAGGAAGGAAGGAAGGAAGGAAGGCAATGAAAAGGAGGGGGAAGGAAGGAAGGAAGGAAGGAAGGAAGGAAGGAAGGAAGGAAGGAAGGGCAATGAAAAGGAAGGAAGGAAGGAAGGAAGGAAGGGCAATGAAAAGGAAGGAAGGAAGGAAGGAAGGAAGGAAGGAAGGAAGGAAGGAAGGAAGGAAGGAAGGGCAATGAAAAGGAAGGAAGGAAGGAAGGAAGGAAGGAAGGAAGGCAATGAAAAGGAGGGGGAAGGAAGGAAGGAAGGAAGGAAGGAAGGGCAATGAAAAGGAAGGATGGAAGGGCAATGAAAAGGAAGGAAGGAAGGAAGGAAGGAAGGAAGGGCAATGAAAAGGAAGGAAGGAAGGAAGGAAGGAAGGAAGGAAGGGCAATGAAAAGGAGGGGGAAGGAAGGAAGGAAGGAAGGAAGGAAGGAAGGAAGGAAGGAAGGAGAGGCAATGAAAAGGAGGGAGAAGGAAGGAAGGAAGGGCAATGAAAAGGAAGGAAGGAAGGAAGGAAGGAAGGAAGGGCAATGAAAAGGAGGGGGAAGGAAGGAAGGAAGGAAGGAAGGAAGGAAGGAAGGAAGGAGAGGCAATGAAAAGGAGGGGAAGGAAGGAAGGAAGGAAGGAAGGAAGGAAGGGGCAATGAAAAGGAAGGAAGGAAGGAAGGAAGGAAGGAAGGAAGGAAGGAAGGAAGGGCAATGAAAAGGAAGGAAGGAAGGAAGGAAGGAAGGAAGGAAGGAAGGAAGGAAGGAAGGGCAATGAAAAGGAAGGAAGGAAGGAAGGAAGGAGAGGCAATGAAAAGGAGGGAGAAGGCAGGTAGAAAGAAAGAAAGAAAGAAAGAAAGAAAGAAAGAAAGAAAGAAAGAAAGAAAGAAAGAAAGAAAGAAAGAAAGAAAGAAAGAAAGAAACAGCAACACCCTATGGCTAATTCCCCCCCCCCCACCGCCGCCCCAATTCCCACAAAAGGAAAAACCATACAAGTTGTTTTTG
This sequence comes from Vipera berus, assembly GCF_964194415.1. Classification (NCBI taxonomy): domain Eukaryota; kingdom Metazoa; phylum Chordata; class Lepidosauria; order Squamata; family Viperidae; genus Vipera; species Vipera berus. Next base: position 4,689,728 of record NC_138206.1, read on the forward strand.
GCAGCAGGGACGCAAGCGAATGTACAGGAACATGAAAATACCTTCTTCGTCTCTCCAGCCTCCAGCTCCACCGCATTCATCTGAGATAAAAATCAGAGGAATAGAGAGATAATGCTGAAAAAGAAAAGTGGGAAGTTGATGGAAGGGAAAGGAGGGCATTCCTCACCCAGGGCCCCATTAATCTCGGGCCCCCGCCTGGGCTGGGGGGTAAAACAACAAACCCCGGATTGATCGCAAAAGAAGACAACTCTGAACTTCAGACAACCCCTTCTTCCCAAAGAGCAGCCCTGCCCGGCTTCCCCAGCGGGTCAACCGAAGTCATCCGAAAGCAGTCTTGGAGATGTTCTCCTGGCTCAGCAAAGGAGGAGAGATTTCACCCGTGCGCAACACTGACACAAGGCAGGTACGGCCCCAGATCCCCGTCGCTCAGCGAGGCAGTCGTTAAGTGAGTTTTGCCACCGTTCTACCACTTTTCTTGCCCCCCGGCTGTTAAGTGAATCCCTGCAGCTGTTGAATTAGTTTAAGAGGGTTGTTCGTTGAAACCGGCTTGGTCAGAAGGTCGCAAAAAGGGGATCACGGGACTCCGGGACGCTGCAAACCGTCATAAATACGAACCAGTTGCCAAGCCTCCTCAACTTACAGCCATTTGTTTAGTGACTGTTCAGTTACAACAGTACTGGGGGAGGAAAAGGGGACGTATGTGAGTAGTTTCTACATTTACGACCCTTGCGGCATCCCCACCATCAAAATGTGGGCGCTTGGCAACTGGCTCATATTTATGACGGTGGCAGGATCTTGGGATCAAGCGATCCCCTTCTGTGACTTTCCTCGCTGGTTTCCAACAAGCAAATCAATGGGGTGAAGGGGTGAGGGAGGGAAGCCAGATCCACTTAACACTTGCAGCCTAACAACCATGGCGAAAAAGGTCATAAAATGGGGCACCGCTCACTTACAGAATAACAGAGTTGGAAGGGACCTTGGAGGTCATCTAGTCCAACCCCCTGCTCAGGCAGGAAACCCTGTACCCGTTTCAGACAAATGGCGGTCCAGTCTCCTAATAATAATAAACCTTTATTGTCAAAGTACGACATGTGTACATTGAGATTAACTGAGCCTCCCCCCCCCGTGCTCCCTCCCCCCAACACACAGTGACAACAAACCCTCCATCTTACCACACCATGTGAACCAACTACACCACACACTGGCCTCCCAAGTCAATTCTGCATAAGTTCACAGAGATTATATCCCATTTAAAAGCCTAACAGCCCACGGATAAAAGCTGTTTTTCAGCCTGTTGGTACGGCTGGCTATACTCCTATATCTCCTACCCAATGGTAGGAGAGTAAAGAGATACCGTCCAGGGTGTGAGTCATCCCTGAGAATCTTCCTCACTCTTCCAAGGCAGCGAGCCCTGGCGAGGTCATCCGGTGGTGTCAGGGGACAGCCCACAATGTCTTGTGCTGTGCTCACTACCCTCTGTAATACTTTCCTGTCCGCGGCTGTCAGACCAGCATACCAAACCACAATGCCATACGAGAGGACACTCTCTATAGTAGACCGGTAAAAGAGGGTCATTAGCCGTTGTTCTACGCTGTTCTTCCGTAAGACCCTGAGAAAGTGAAGCCTCTGTTGGGCCTTTCTAGCCACCTGGGTTGTGTTAACTTTCCAGGTCAGATCTTCACAGAGGTAGACTCCCAGAAATTTAAAGGAGGAAACTCTCTCCACACAGTCCTCCCCGATGTAAAGTGGGGCAGGTTCCTCCTTTTTCCTCCGGAAGTCTAACACCATCTCTTTCGTCTTGCCGATGTTTAGGTGCAAGTTGTTGTTACTACACCGTATGGATAGTTTTTGTACCTCCGCCCTATATGCTGTCTCATCCCCACCTGTAGTAAGACCCACCACAGTTGTATCATCTGCGAACTTGATTTATCGCAGTGGATGGGTCAGATGATACACAATCATAAGTGTATAAAGAGTACAGGTAGGGGTTAAGCACACAGCCCTGTGGCGTGCCGGTGCAAAGCTTCAGGGGGGTGGACAAAGCAGACCTGACCCTCACTGTTTGTAACCGGTCCCTAAGAAAGTCTTGAATCCAATCGCAGATGGCGGGGGAGAATTTCAAGTCAGTCAGCTTCTCGATGAGAAGGCTCGGCAAAATGGTGTTGAAAGCCGGGCTGTAGTCAACAAAAAGCATCCTGACATAACTTCCGGGTCTCTCGAGATGACTTGCTACAGAGTGTAAAGCAGTAGCTACGGCATCGTCTGTCGACCTATTTCCCCTGTAGGCAAATTGATGTTTATCAAAGTCCAGTGGGAGGCATGTCCTGAGATGTTGGAGAACCAGCCTTTCGAAGCATCTCATGACTACAGACGTTAATGCAATAGGTCTGTAGTCGTTCAGGCACTCAACTGTGGTTTTCTTGGGGACCGGGACAATGGTAGCTGCTTTCAAGCACGATGGTACACATGCCTCTTAAAAATCTCCCGTGTTGGCAGCACCCACAGCTTCTGCAGGCAAGTCATTCAGAATAACAGAATAACAGAGCTGGGAGGGACCCTGGAGGTCCTCTAGTCTCACCCGCCCTGAGTCCTTCAGGAGAAGGGCGGTATACAAATAAAATAATAATAATAATAATAATAATTATTATTATTATTATTATTATTATTATTATTATTATTATTATTATTATTATTATTATTATTATTATTATTATCCCCACGCTCAGGCAGGAAACCCTGTACCGTGTCAGGCAAACGGTGGTCCAGTCTCTTCTTAAAAAAAAAACCTTCCAGTGATGGAGCAACCAGAGTTTCTGCAGGGGAAGCTGGATTCACGTTAACAACCGTGTTCCTAACTTAACAACTGCGAGTGATTCCCTGAACAACTGTGGCAAGGCTGGTCATAAAATGGGGCAAAACGCGCTTAGCAACTGCCTCGCTAATCAATGCAAGCCTTAGGGAGCCCACTGTGGTCGCACGTCGAGGACTGTCTGTACGTTACAGCAACTGAATATATTTAGGTCTTCATGGATGCTCTACCAAATGCTAGTCTGAGGCAGTCTGGTCCCGATTGCGGTTGTAAATCGAGGACTATGTGTATAATTCTCTCACGTCAGAGCAGCTAGCCACGAATACTCTGGCTACGTCCCTAGATCCCTCTTCTATTCTTGATTTTTTTTCCCTCTTTCCTTTTTTCCCTTCCTTTTCTTGATTCTTTTTCATTTTTATTTCCCTTTTCTCTTTTTCTTTCCTCCCTTCTTCCTCCTCCTAAAGAGATACACTTATTTTATTTATTTATTTATTTTTATTCCATTTATATCCCGCCCTTCTCTGAAGACTCAGGGCGGCTTACAAGCTTAGCAGTAGCCTTCATTCTATGTATATGCCTGCTTGTTAGGGCTTTCACACACACTTCCAATGCTCCTGACTGGAGTTACTCACCACATCACTGAACAGAACCTCTCTGGAGGCATTCTTGTAAAAATGAAATAGGCTGCTGAAGATTTAAGGCTTTTGGTTTTTTTTTTCCTTCGGGTCATTGCACCGTAGAATGAAAGCAAAACTTGACTTAAAAACCACCTTTCAAATGTTAAATTCTGAAGGGAGTAAGCAGCTCTGCAGAAGCTTGGGGTGGGGCAGCCTGCTAGCCACTAGCTAGCCTTACTTAAACTTGCGTTTCTCAGCCTGGGCCACTTCAAAGCATTGTGGACTTCAACTCCCAGAATTCCCCAGAGCTCAAGATTGAGAAACGTTGTTCTGCAAGGCCGCCGCCACCATTGCTTCAACTGACCAGAGAATAACCAAGTCTCCTAATGCCCAAAACGGATGAACCGAGTTGCTCATCATCTTTACAATAACAGAGCCGTTATCTCCTGACTTCTCCCGGCAAATAGTATCATGGCTCCCTCCCCGCCCCCCGCCCCTGCTTACCTAGTTCAGTTAAGGAGCTAGTCCTTCATGTTTGAGCTTCGTTCACGATTCCTCTGCAGATCTCTTTGCTTTTTTTCCCCCACCAGGTCAATTTTCTTCCAGCGGTTCCACTTCCCCAAAGCGCTCCGCTTGCGTATTTGAGGAAAAAGCTAAAACGTCCCCCCCCTTTTTCCCCCCAACCTTTTCGTCTTCTCGGTATTGCAAGCATTAAGAAGCCGTATGCAAACGCAAGAGTTGCGGCGTGGGACACCTGTCAATCTCATTTTGCAACGGTGCCTGTGTGTGTGTGTGTGTGTTATTTATTTTATTTTATTTTATTTTATTTTGCTGGCCATCTCACTTCGAGGCGACTCTGGGCAGCTTACAATAAAAAGGTATAAAGCTGTAAAACATAAAATGTACATAATGTGTACTATGATACCTGGTAATGACCTATAAAGCCCTACATGGCATGGGTCCGGATTATCTAAGGGCACACCTGCTACCGGCATCAACTTCCCATCGTCCTGTGCGCTCCCACAGGGAGGGCCTTCTCAGGGTGCCGGCGGTTAAGGAGTGCCGGCGGGTGATCCCCAGGGGAAGGGCGTTCTCTGTGGGCGCGCCTGCCCTTTGGAATGATTTACCGGTGGAACTTCGGACCGCCCCCGTTCTGCGTTCATTTCGCCGGGACCTAAAAACCTGGTTTTTTGATCTATCAGGCCTGGACTGAAGGGGTTTTAGCTTTTAAGATTGTTTTAATTGTTGGGCTTAATTAATTTAATCTATTTTAATTTTAAACTATTTTTATATTGTATTTTATGCTGCCCTGTAAACCGCCCAGAGTCCTTCGGGAATAGGGCGGTATAAAAATTTAATTAATTAATTAATTAAATACCGTGTTTCCCCCAAAAGGAAGGCCTACACCAACAATAAGCCTTAGCTTGATTTTTGGGGGTGGGCCTAATATAAGCCCTATCCCGAAAATAAGCCACAGTTTTGGGGCGAGGCACAGACCTAAAAATCAAGCTAGGGTGGGAGCAGCTCTATGGAGCTGCCCCACCCGCCCCACAACCACTTACTTTGCAGCCTCTCCTTGCCAGCCCACTTATTCTGAGGCCTCTTCTGTAGCCAGGCCTGCATTACTCACTCACAGGAAGGCCTCTGCAGCCGAGAATCGAGCTATGGGTTCAATCCGTAGCTCGGTTCTGCAAGAACTCTGTAGCCGAGGACGCGGCTATGGATTGAATCCATAGCTCGGTACTCGGCTGCTTAGGCCTTCCGGAAAGGCCTGACTGCAAAATGCAGGCCGGAATGCAGCTGTAGAACTTCGGCCCCAGGAGAAGTGGACCGGCTAAGGTGGGGCTGTCGGTGCCGGAGGTGAGGTAAGGCCTACTCTGAAAATAAGACCTGGTGCCTCTTTTGGAGGAAAATAATAATAATAAGAGCTGGTCTTATTTTGGGGGAAACACAGGGTATGTGTCCTGGACTTACAGTTAATTTAGTGACTGTTCAAAGTTACAAGGGCACTGAAAAAGTGACTTAAGACCGTTTTACACACTTACGACCATTGTAACATGATTTCAAAAATACTTGGCAACTGGCATGTGTTTATTTGCCAGCATTTTATGACGGTTGCGGTGTCCTGGGGTCGTGCGATCCTCTTTTGCGAACGTCTGACAAAGTCAAGGGGGAAGCCAGATTCACTTAACAAACTGCAGTGATTCACTTGACAACTCTGGCAAGAAAAAAGCTGTAAAGTGGGGCAAAACTCGCTGAACAACTGTCACGCTTACTGACAAGACATTTTGGGCTCAGCTGTGGTCGTAAGTTGGAGACTCTCTGTAACGTGCGAGGCTGCAGCCATAGGGAAATGCTTCCCTGCTCCAAGTTTACAACGCACCCAGTGTCCGATTCCTCAACCCTCATTACAATTTCCCGGCTTGATGTTGTAGACCGGAGTCAAACAGGGTCGAAAGAAGCGCCCGTCAGCCAGGAAGCAAATTCAATTTTTATTCTGCCATACATATTTATATTTATGGGCTCTCAGTCGAGCCCAGACTTTGATATACAAGGTAGAAAGCAAAAAGCTAGGCTTACTTGACCCCTAAAAAGGCAGATCTTCAGGAGTCTGACGCAGACCAGGAAAGCCACTCGTGTGCAGTCGGGAACTACCTCACTGGAAAGTTAAATTTGCCCTGTTGGTCGTCAACTGTTGAAAACAATTCCAATAAATATGGGTGGGTTGCCTGCATTTTTTTGTTTTTGTTTTAAAAAAGGATTGAAACGATGCAAAAAAAGTCTTCCGAAAGCACAGTTCCATTCGATTCGGGTAACCCCAAATATCTATTGCACTGGGGGGGGAGGGGGTGTTGTTGTTTACATGCACACACGAGAGGGGGGGCGGGTTGTAGGTGCGCAAAGCCTGACCTGTGTGTTTGTGTAAACTGCTTCACTGCTGGACTAAGGTTGAAATCATGGATAATAACCTTAATGGTAATAACAATAATCATAATCATAACAACCATAATAATAATAATAATAATAATGTGCCCACAGGCTATTTTGTTAACAGCTGATGGTCCCGTGAGGCACTGCTGTAGCAGAGACAGGCTGCCCTCCAAGAAGGCTGGGGAAGCCGGCGTGCCTTAGAAGCACCGTCTTCGGTGGACAAGCCGGCTCTTGTGTGCATAGTCTCCTACTTATCCAAAGCAAGACATGATTTTATTCCTGAAACGGAGGAGGCGCCTTAACTGCATGGGAGTTAGGCTGGGGTGACATTTAAAGCATATTAATTTTAATCTTGGAAGCAAAAGGAACGACTCATTGACCATCTCTCTGGCACATGACCCTCTGAAGCAGCAGAGATTCCCATGGGGCTCGTCTGGCAAGTCCCGTTGTTTACTCCGGGGCAGGTGTGGGAGGGAGGGAGGGAAGGAGAAACAAGGAGAGAAAGAAGGAAGGAAGGAAGGAAGGAGAGAAGGAAGGAAGGAGAATACGAAAGGGAAGGAAGGAAGGAAGGAGGGGAAGAAGGAAGGAAGGAGGGAGGGAAGGAAGGAGAAGGGGAAGAAGGAAGAAAGGCAGGAGGGAAGGAAGGAAGGAAGAAGGGGAAGAAGGAAGGAAGGAGGGAGGGAAGGAAGGAAGGAAGAAAGGGAAGAAGGAAGGAAGGAGGGAGGGAGGGAAGGAAGGAAGGAGAAGGGGAAGAAGGAAGAAAGGCAGGAGGGAGGGAGGGAAGGAAGGAGAAGGGGAAGAAGGAAGGTGTATGGATGAGAGGAAGGGGAAGAAGGAAGGAGGGAGGGAAGGAAGGAAGGAAGGGGAAGAAGAAAGGAAGGAGGGAAGGAAGGAGGGAAGAAGGAAGGAAGGAAGGAGGGAAGGAGAAGGGGAAGAAGAAAGGAAGGAAGGAAGGAGGGAGGGAAGGAAGGAAGGAAGAAAGGGAAGAAGGAAGGAAGGAGGGAGGGAAGGAAGGAAGGAGAAGGGGAAGAAGGAAGAAAGGCAGGAGGGAGGGAGGGAAGGAAGGAGAAGGGGAAGAAGGAAGGTGTATGGATGAGAGGAAGGGGAAGAAGGAAGGAGGGAGGGAAGGAAGGAAGGAAGGGGAAGAAGAAAGGAAGGAGGGAAGGAAGGAGGGAAGAAGGAAGGAAGGAAGGAGGGAAGGAGAAGGGGAAGAAGAAAGGAAGGAAGGAAGGAGGGAGGGAAGGAAGGAAGGAAGAAAGGGAAGAAGGAAGGAAGGAGAAGGGGAAGAAGGAAGAAAGGCAGGAGGGAGGGAGGGAAGGAAGGAGAAGGGGAAGAAGGAAGGTGTATGGATGAGAGGAAGGGGAAGAAGGAAGGAGGGAGGGAAGGAAGGAAGGAAGGGGAAGAAGAAAGGAAGGAGGGAAGGAAGGAGGGAAGAAGGAAGGAAGGAAGGAGGGAAGGAGAAGGGGAAGAAGAAAGGAAGGAAGGAAGGAGGGAGGGAAGGAAGGAAGGAAGGAAGGAAGGGGAAGGAGAAGAAGGAAGTAAGGAGGGAGGGAAGGAAGGAAGGAGAAGAAAGGAAGAAGGGGAAGAAGGAAGGAAGGAGGGAGGGAAGGAAGGAAGGAGAAGGGGAAGAAGGAAAGAAGGAAGGAAGGGGAAGGGGAGGAAAGAAAGAAGGAGGGAGGGAGGGAGGGAAGAAGGAAAAAGGAGAGGAAAAAGAAGAAGGGAGGGGAGAAGGAAATGAGGAAGGAAGGAAGAAGAAAGAAAGAAAGAAAGAAAGAAAGAAAGAAAGAAAGAAAGAAAGAAAGAAAGAAAGAAAGAAAGAAAGAAAGAAAGAAAGAAAGAAGTCCGAGACTGGGAATTTCTTCCTACTCTTGAATCATCTGCTTCCCAAGAAAAGCAACAACAAAAACATTTGTGTGTGCCTGTCAACCAGAAAGCGCAGAGGCCCGGCTGAAAGCAACAAGCTGCTGGGAGAGGCAGAGACACGCAGAGCCTTGCTGGTAAACCTGCAAAAAAGCTTGACTTCATTTCTCCTGAAAGGATGGAAATAATGAAACTTGGGGGCGGTAACGCAAAAGACCCGACTGAATTGCCCAAACCAATTTGTGAGGATTAAAAATTCGGGGAGGAGAGGGCGACGATTGGGGCGGGGAAGCAGATTCTGACCCATACGACCCACGTCCTTCCAAAACCGCATCAAGAATAACTTTCTTCCCTACTGCCCTCCTTACCCCGTAACTCAGGGGGCTCTCCAAACTCGACCACCTGAAGCCTTGTGGACTTCAACTCCCAGAATCCCCTAGCCTGCCATGACTTCCGGACCTCAACTCCCAGAATCCCCTGGTCAGCCGTGGCGGGCTGGGGAATTCTCAGGAGCTGTAGTCTGCAAGTCGTCACGTTGGCCACCTTTGGAGAACCCCTCCCGCAAGCCGATCGGGGTGACGAGTGCAAGATTGGTCTCCAGACACACTACTTCCTCGCGGTGACCCGCACGGCCTCCTCGCCGCGCCCTGGAGCTACTTATCGGACCCTTTCCGCGGCCGGCGGAAAGTGGGGGTGTCCTTGTTCAGCGCGTAGATCCTTCGGGAAAACTCCTCAAATTCCCCCAGAACTTGGTCGTCGCATTCCACGGCCACCGCGTGATCCACCGGGATATAGTTGAAGGCCCCGAGTTGGTCTCCCGAGGCAAAGCCCATGGCCTCCAGGCCCATGATCTCCTCCGCCTGCTCCACAGTACATAGCAGGTCAGTGCTGAGCGCCCCGCAAAAGATGCTCGGCCGCTCGCGAGCAGCGGTAGCACCGCTGGGGTGCTGGCCAGAGAACGGGGTGCCGTTGACGGCCCGAGAAGATCCTCGGAAAGCCTCCGGCGGATCCCGGGAGCCGCTCGAACTCCTGTTCTCGCCGTTGACACCGAGCCGGAAATCCTCGCCCGTCTGGCTTCCTTTCGTTAAGTCGAGGGAGGTATCTAAGGAGGAGGATAACGAGGCAGCCTTTTTCTCCGACTCTCCGGCGATGGGTCGGGTTAAAGCCGAGTGGTGACTCGGGAGAGGGCTCTTGTGCGCCAGTCTCTCGTTCTCCGAGTTAGCCCGTTTGCGAAGCCCCTTGTCCGGAGACGGGTGGTTGCCGGAAGAGCCCACGTCCAGGCCCCCAAAGGCAGAAGTTTGTCTCTTTGGAACAGGGATGGCGCTGGAAACGTGGTGACGATCGCTGCGAGGAAGAGGAGAAGAAGGAGGGTTAAAGTCAGCGGGACTTCGAAAGAAGGGCTCTGCCACCTTAGGAGGGCAACCCAGAACCCCAAATAAACACAAGACACAAACACACACACACACACTGCCCAGATCTGCTATTCGTTTGCAGGTAATCCTACGGCTGAGAATTATTTGCACAGGATGCCGAGAGATGATTTGAAGGCAGGACGAGAAGCGACAGACGGAAACTCATCAAGGAGAGAAGCCACCTGGAATTAAGGAGAAACTTCCTGACAGTCAGAACAATTAACCAGTGGAACAGCCTGCCTCCAGAAGCTGTGGGCGCTCTATCACTGGAGGTATAGGGGTTTCCTGCCTGAGCAAGCGGTTGGACTAGAAGAGTACCAAGGTCCCTTCCAACTCTCGTCATTCTGTTATCCAACCAATTGTTTAGTGATCGTTCAAAGTTATAGTGGCACTGAAAGAAATTACTTACGACCGAAACAGATGGCGGACGCTGTGTTCCTCTTCTTTCTATTTCCTTGCCAAAGAGAGGGCCTCCTCAGGGTGCCACCGATCAGAGAATGTCGACTGGTGGCCCCCAGGGGGAGGTCCTTCTCTGTGGGCGCCCCGGAGCTATGGAATCGGCTGCCGGTGGAGCTCCGGATGGCGCCCGACCTTCGCTCCTTCCGTCGCGATCTGAAGACATTCTTCTTTGAACAAGCCGGCCTGGCCTGATGGGGGATGGGTTGGGTTTTACGGTCATTTTTAATATTTGTATTTACTGTTTTTAGTCGGGCATATGTTTAATTTTCTTTTAACTTTTGTATTTTTGTATTTTTGATATTTGCCCTGTTCACCGCCCTGAGTCCCTCGGGAGAAGGGCGGTATAGAAATAAAATTATTATTATTATTATTATTATTATTAGAGAACATCCAACTTCTTTACCTAACTTCCAGGTAAGTTTAAAGTTTTCAAATCCCACGTGCACCGTATATAACAGGGATGGCGAACCTTTTAAAGACCGAGTGCCCAAACTGCAATCCAAAACCCTCTTATGTATTGTCAGCTGCCGGGTGGGCGTGGTCTATTGGCTGGGCGTGGCCCATTGGCTGGGCGTGGCTGCGGTGGTAACGGCAGACTGCGTGGGCCTAAAAAGTTCAACCAATCAATTGCAACTTTGCGAGATCTGTTTTTTCCCCACGAGAAGTTGAAATTTACTGATTGATTGAAGCTTTTTTTTTTTCTTGCACGCGGCGGCGGAGGCCTAAAGCGAAAAGGTTTTATAAAACCCAGCTGAAGGCCTAGGGCTGGGGCGACGGGGCGCGTGCTTACAGAGAGGGCTCTGCGTGCCACCTGCGGCACGCGTGCCGTAGGTTCGCCACCACGGGTATATAAGTCTACGCTTCAGCTACTGGGCCTGAAGTCATAGCCCTCTGCAATTTCCCATTTCTGATCAACTCCAGATTTGTAACTGAAATCCTAATCGAAGGGAACTTTTGTAGCTGACAGCTCAGCCGAGGCTGTCCTTGGTGCTCTCTGAGCTTGCTTGTTTTCTTGCAGACGTTTCATTACCCAACTAGGTAACATCGTCAGTGCTAAAAGGGAGTAGGTTTTGCTCTTTTTAATATACAATGGCTCGCACTGGCAGTGTGGGTGGGAATGTTTTTGGTGGTTCCTGGATTGGGCTGTTGTTAGGCTGCCTTCTAACACTGGGAGGGGTCTTACCTAGCTGGGTCATAAAATGTCTGCAAGTAAGGCACCAAGCTCAGAGACCACCGTGGACAACACAACTCAAATTCTGTGCTAGGCTGCATTAACAGAGGGATAGAATCAAGATCACGTGAAGTACTAATACCACTTTACAATGCCTTGTTAAGGCCACACCTGGAATACTGCATCCAGTTTTGGTCACCACGATGTAAAAAAGATGTCGAGACTCTGGAACGAGTACAGAGAAGAGCAACAAAGATGATTGGGGGACTGGAGGCTAAAACATATAGGGAACGGTTGCTGGAATTGGGTATGTCTAGTTTAATGAAAAGAAAGACCAGGGGTGACATGATAGCAGTGTTCCAGTATCTCAGGGGCTGCCACAAAGAGGAGGGAGTCAAGCTATTCGCCAAAGCACCTGAAAGCAGGACAAGAAGCAACGGATGGAAACTAGTCAAGGAGAGAAGCATCCTAGAACTAAGGAGAAACTTCCTGACCGTGAGAACAATTTACCAGTGGAACAACCTGCCTCTAGAAATGTTGAATGCTCCAACACTGGAAGTTTTTAAGAAGAGACTGGACAGCCACTTGTCTGAAATGGTAGAGGGTTTCCTGCCTGAGCAGGGGGTTGGACTAGATGACCTCCAAGGTCCCTTCCAACTACTTCTTCTTCTTCTTCTTCTTCTTATTATTATTATTATTATTGTTATTGTTGTTGTTGTTATTGTTGTTGTTGTTGTTGTTGTTGTTGTTATTATTATTATTATTATTATTATTATTATTATTATTATTATTATCCTCTCCCGTCACAAACTGTCACGAAGCAGGTGTCTTGATTAGTTTTGACTTAAATGCCAAAGCTCTGAACATTTGGCTCTTTTCTAACCCCAGAAAAATAAAATCCTCTTGAAGGCAGGATTTCACAGTCCGGTAAAAGCTGGATTTTTCTGCTCCTTCTTCCCTTGCTCCACGTCTTCAGGATGATAGCTCTAAGAATCCCAGGATTGCAAGAGCTTTAAGAAGACTATCTAGGAATACAGGAGCCGCTGAGTTTGCATAAGGGTTCTTAGGCCTCTTTAATCCTAATAAGGATTAAACTGCTAATTGGAACACCCACCTTGAAAACACATCTGTATCTGTAGGTTTTGATGTGTTGCTCACATTTACATCTCGCCACAACCGTAAAAAAAAAAAAGATTCTTGGCAGTGGGACAGAAACTTGGTTAAGGTCTGAAGTTAAAATGCCACTGAAGCATAGCTCGTCTACACATAATTATCTACACATAATTAGTCCTAAGAAATCAAGGAATGGTTTGTTCTGCACCGTCTTTGGCCGTAAAATTATGCTCCGCTCAGTCTCCTGATCAAAAACCTGATCCACCTTCCCTTCGTTGCAAGTGATCTGGTGATCGGTGGAGGGAAGGTCAGTTTATGATCTCACATCTGCACAGGCTGAGTCTTCAACAATTGGCCAGAGGTGGACATGGTCTGCCTTTGAAGATGACAGATTCAGACCAGAGGTCCCCAAACTTTTGGGCACCAGGGACCGAGAGAGATTTTTCCACGGACCGGTGGCTGTGTGGTTTTGTGTGCTACCTGCATCCCACGGATGGGGCTTTGCTTGTTTGTGCGGACCGGTTGCTGGCATGCCGCGGCCCGGTCTAACAGAATGACAGGAGGGATAGGAAATAAAGAGGGCTAAATCAGAGAAGGTAACATGGAAGGAGAACCAAGATTTTAGCTTCTTATGGGCTCCCCCATTTTTAACCCACTGGAGTTTTCTTTAAGCTTCCCAGCCATAACTGGTCTCCCCCAGCTGAAGGCCGAATCTGCAGGTCTCCTCTTGAGAAAGACATAGCCCGTTTCTCATTGACACGATCAAGGTCTCTCCCCTTTCCTTTCTCCATTCAAAGATGTCCTGGCCACGTAGAACAGAGGGCCCCAACCTTTTGGGCACCAGGGACCGGTTCCGTGGAGAGGGGTTTTTCCGTGGACCGGAGGGTGCGTGGTTTTGCGTGCTGCCTGCATCCCACGGATGGGGGTTTGCTTGTTTGTGCGGATCGGTTGCTGGCATGCCACAGACCGGTACCGGTCCAGAGACCGGAGGTTGGGGACCCCTGATTTAGACACTCTGCCTGATGATTTTGCCGAATCCCTGAAGCTTCTCTCTGGGACAACAGCAGAAGGCCACGGATCCAACTGCTCTGTGGTCACGAAGAGCACCGACGGCTCTGTGGTTTTCTTATTTCTATTTTTAATTTATTTTATCATATTTCAGAACTCACAGGGGAACTCGGGGTGGTGTACAGGTGGTCCTTGACGTATGACCGCAATCGAGGCCAACATTTCTGTTGCTAAGCAAGACAGGGATTGAGTTTGGCCCCAACTGAAGATCTTTTTTTTTTGCCACCGCTGTTAAATGGATCCTTGCGGTTAAGTTAGTCACATGGTCGTTAAGTGGATTCTGGCTTCCCGTGTTGACTTTGCCTGTCAGAAGGTCGCAAAAGGGGATCGCGTGACACACACACACACACACACACACAACCTGAGATGCTGTGAGTGAAACGTATAAAACTGCATTCATCAGGATTTTCTTGCAGATTGCTCTCGTGTGCTCTCTCTGGCAAACGATCCCCTCAAAAACGAAAGCAATAGAGAGCAAAGTCATCTTAATAAGATGCTATGTGAAGCGTAATTAAAACTAGTTTAATTAAGTAGAAAAACTGGCTTGTCTGGGAAGCAGCTCCTTGAGGGGTGGTGGGATATACATTTGGTCTGTTATGTGGAATAAAAAATGGTCCTTTAATTAGAGAATAAGAAAAGGCCAAGGGTGGCTCTGTGGGTTAGGACGCTGAGCTTGTCGATCAGAAGGTCGGCAGTTTGGCGGGTCGAATCCCGAGTGCCGCGTAGCAGAGTGAGCGCCTGTTACTCGTTCCAGCTTCTGCCAACCTAGCAGTTCAAAAGCACGTAAAAATGCAAGTAGAAAAATAGGGACCACTACGGTGGGAAGGTAACAGCGTTCCGTGCGCCTTTGGCGTCTAGTCATGCCGGCCACATGACCACGGAGACGTCCTCGGACAAGCGCTGGCTCTTCTGCTTTGAAACGGAGATGAGCACCGGCCCCTAGAGTCGGAAACGACTAGCACGCGTGTGTGGGGGAACCTTTACCTTTATGGACCACAATCATGGGGAGGCTGTGGAATTTGGGGAGGGGGAGAGAGTGGGAAAATGGAAAGTGGGAGAGGTATCGGCCTTCTTCTACTTAAGGAGTAAAACCACTCCAGGATCCCAATGGGTTTTCCATTGGCCCAAATCCAGAATACCAAACACGTATTATAAGCTACAGTTTTCCTCAACCAGGGCTGATCCGGAATGCGATTGTTTTGGGGGCTCGAAGAAAAACACATTTCCTGCTTTTTCTTTTGCCGGCCTTAATCAATAACATAGCCGTATCTTTCCCTCCAAGTGAAAGTTTTACGTTTTTCAAAGGGACTCTTTTTTTCCAGATTTCATGCATTAACAGTGAGCTTTAAGCTAGCCAGGAGTATTTTGGTTGTTTGGTTAAAAAAAAAAACTTATCTCGACGAAAGCCATTCCTGGACGACAGCAAAAACCAGGGTTAGTAATCCTAGTAAGCCGGGCAGATGGAGCATCTGCGGTAATAAAGGCGGCACGCAGAACTGCGCAATGCTCCATATTCTGTGTTTTTCTGAAAACGTTTCATCTTTAGCTACTTTTCTATTGCACGTTAAGTCCTCCACGTACAACCACAAGCGGGACCAGAATTTCCACTGCTAAGCAAGGCAGTTGTTCAGTAAGTTGTGCTCGATTTTGCAACTTAAAAACGTTAAGCAAATCACGGCAGTTGTTCAGGGAATCATATGGTCATTAAAGAAACCGGCTTCTGTCGTCAGATTTGCTTGTCGGAAGCCGGCTGGGAAGGTCACACAAAGAAGGATCCTATGACTCCAGGATGCTGCAACTGTCGTAAATGCATGCTGGCTCTCCAATGCCCAAATTTTGGTTGTGTGAATGTGGAGCTGCTGTGACAGTTGTTAATAGCGATGGCATTTAGACTTATATACCGCTTCATAATGCTTTATAGCCCCCTCTAAGCGGTTTACAGCCTATTTGTCCCCCAACAATCCGGGTCCTCATTTTACCAACCTCGGAAGGATGGAAGGCTGAGTCAAACCTTGAGCCGGTCAGGATCGAACTGCTGGCCGTGGGCAGAGTCAGCCTGCAAAAGCTGCATTCTAACCACTGCACCACCATGGATCGATCCCTTCCTTCCTTCCTTCCTTCCTTCCTTCCTTCCTTCCTTCCTTCCTTCCTTCCTTCCTTCTTTCCTTCCTTCCTTCCTTCCTTCCTTCCTTCCTTCCTTCCTTCCCACTTAGCAATACTGCTTCACAGGCCTCTCTAAGCGGTTTACAAAGTCAGCATCAATCCGGGTCCTCATTTTACCAACCTCAGAAGGATGGAAGGCTGAGTCAACCTTGAGCCGGTCAGGATTGAACTGCTGGCTGTGGGCAGTCAGCCTGCAAAAGCTGCATTCTAACCACTGCAGCACCACGGCTCCTTCCTTCCTTCATTCTTTCCTCCCTCCCTCCCTCCCTTTGAACTATTGAACTGCAGGCAGTTGACAGGCAGCCGACAGGCAGCCGAAGTAGCCTGCATTCTAACCGCTGTGCCCCCTTGGCTCGTTAAATGCAAGGACCAGCTGTAACGTCCTTTTTTCTCCCCCCTGGTGCCAAACGGTCGCTAAATGGATGGTCGTTAAGTCGAAGATGACCTGCACTGTGATGCAAAGCAAAACGGAACTACTCACCATCTAACCATCAGACCGTGCTCCAGGAAGTTTTTCAGGTTGGGAAGTGTCTGCCTTAAATCTGGAGTCCCCAGGCCATGCTGGTATCTAAGCTACGGAGAGAGAACAGAGACATTTAGAAGATAACTCCCAGCAACTAGGGATGCTTCAAGTGGACCTCAGGGAGGTCATATGCGAGCACACATAGGAGGATGCTCGATATGTCTCGGAGACGCTGTTAACATCCACGAGACGGGCACAAGATGTCCCAGAGATAACTCTGAAGATTCTTAATACAGAAAAACGTTCAAAATTTGACTCCTGAGACACTTGAGGGAACTAGCAGAGATGGCCAAATTAACTGGCTTTAATTTAAAGAGGAGAATACATCTTTTATTGCCGTCGGGAAACGGCTTCTAAATGCGGTGCTTGAGGTAGGAAAAAAAAATAAATAAAATTCTGATTTGGGGATTTACTGATCAGACGGCTTTGTTGTTTGTTTGTTTTTAAAAAGAAGCGACTAGTAGACACTATGGAGAGTTAAAAAGCTGAGGCTGTAAACTCATTACGTTGGTTCTACCGCCCTGCTGCTTTTCTCCCCTTTACCCTACAGTTCGCTCTGTTCCCCTTTTCCTACTAATTTCAGGGTTAATTGCATTTTGGGCTCCAGTCAGTTCAATAAAATTATAAGAATTCCAAAGTCTGACCCCTGCAGCATTCGGGTGTATTCGAGTAGACAGGAAAATACCGTATTTTCCGGCGTATAAGACGACTGGGCGTATAAGACGACCCTCCAACTTTTGAGATGATTTTCAAGATTTTTCGTCTTATACGCCGGAAAATCAGCGAGCCCGGGAAGGCACGCCCTCCCCTCTCACTGTGGAGGAAGCAGGGCAGGCTGGCGTCTGGCGGGAGCCGGCAGGGCAGTCCTGCGCAAGCGCGCGCTCCCCAGCTGTTAAGGAGCACTCCTTAGCAGCCGGGGAGTGCGCGCGTGTGCAGGACTGCCCTGCCGGCTCCCGCCCGACGCTCTTCCCTCTTGAGGCAGCATCGCTCCCCGGCTCCTAAGGAGTCCTCGGGGATGCTGCCTCAAGAGGGAAGGGACCCGACGCTCTTCCCTCTTGAGGCAGCATCCCCGAGGACTCCTTAGGAGCCGGGGAGCGATGCTGCCTCAAGAGGGAAGAGCGTCGGGCGGGAGCCGGCAGGACTGGGCGTATAAGATGACCCCCCCAACTTTTGAGATGATTTTCACGGGTTAAAAAGTCATCTTATATGCCGGAAAATACAGTAAGTGTTTGGATTCAGAGCTGAATTCATGTTCAACTTTTCTTCCCCATCAACCTCGCCCCTCAGATCCAGAGTAAAGGAAGAGTTACACTAGATTGTCTAGAACTGTGGGGTCCCCAACCTTTGCAGCTTGGCAGCCCAGGCTGGGGGTGGGGGGAAAGAGGGGAACTGGACGCTATGAGTGGCAGGCCGGAGCGCATGCATGCGCAGCTGCACTCACACAAGAGAGAAGTCTTCGAGGCACCACTCACACAAGTGGGGAGGCATGCGTGCCAGCCGGCCACTCACGCAGACCGGTTGCAAATAGGCCGCGAGTGAGCCATGGCCCACAGGTTAGGGACCCCTGGTCTACAACCCTGTAGTACATTGTATACCGATGGCGGACTGATCAAAAAACAAGGATCACCCACCTCCACTAACAGCAAGCAATATATTCATACATAACTCATGCTATACTCCCGGGGTAGGCAACTATGGCAGTTCTATGACCTGTGGACTTCGACTCCATGCTGGCTCAGGAATTCTGGGAGTTGAAGTCCACAAGTCATAAAGGGACCATATTTTCCCCCATGCTGGCTCAGGAATTCTGGGAGTTGAAGTCCACAAGTCATAAAGGGACCATATTTTCCCCCATGCTGGCTCAGGAATTCTGGGAGTTGACGTCCACAAGTCATAAAGGGACCATATTTTCCCCCATGCTGGCTCAGGAATTCTGGGAGTTGACGTCCACAAGTCATAAAGGGACCATATTTTCCCCCATGCTGGCTCAGGAATTCTGGGAGTTGACGTCCACAAGTCATAAAGGGACCATATTTTCCCCCATGCTGGCTCAGGAATTCTGGGAGTTGAAGTCCACAAGTCATAAAGGGACCATATTTTCCCCCATGCTGGCTCAGGAATTCTGGGAGTTGAAGTCCACAAGTCATAAAGGGACCATTGGCTGAAGAATTCTGGGAGTTGAAGTCCACAAGTCATGAAGGGGCCATACAGTTCCATGCTGGCTGAGGAATTCTGGGAGTTGAAGTCCACAAGTCATAAAAGGGCCATATTTTCCCTCATGCTAGCTCAGGAATTCTGGGAGTTGAAGTCCACAGGTCATAAAGCTGCCATAGTACTCCACCCCTGCTGTATCTGTAGTCCTCAATTTACAACCACAATGGAGGCCACAGTTTCCATTGCTAAGCAAGACAATTGTTAAGTGAGTTTTGTGCTCCATTGCGTGACCTTTCTTGCCACAGTGGTTAAGTGAACCACTGCAGTTGTTAAAAATTAGCAACACGGTTGTTAAGTGACTCTGGCTTCCCCATTGACATTGCTGGTCTGAAGGTCGCAAAAAGGGACCACAGGACACTGCAACCGTCATAAACACGAACCAATTGCCAAGTGTCTGAATTTTGATCACGCGACCAATGGGGATGCTGCAAAAGTCGTAAGTGTGAAAAACAGTCATAAGTCCCTTTTTTCCAGTGCTGCTGTAACTTTGAATGTTCACTAAATTAATGGCTGTAAGTCAAGGACCAGGCAAAATTAGACAGAAAGCAAGGCACAGGAATCCAACAGCACAATCAATCACAGGCTATGGAACACTTTTTGCAAGGCAGACCACCAAAAAAAGCTAAATTTATATACAACTGGGAAAATTCTCTTGAATTTCTTAGCAGTCGGTCATTCACACAGCTAAAGGAGTCTATTTCAAGAACCCATTTACTGAAAATTAAGTAACGAAGTCCCTTCAAGCTTGGCTGATCTCAAAACAGTTAAGCAGGATTGGCCTGGTTAGTAGATTTTTGGCTGCAGACTAGACCAGGAAGTAAAAAAAAAAACACAGACCAGAAAAAGGCAAAATAAACTATTGCTGAGAAAGAGTCTATTGAGCAAGTTAAGAAATATCCAAACAAAACACAATTTGCATCGTACCTTAATGCCTTTTCGAATTTTACTTTTTAAAAAAAACCACACCCATCGCGTGTCATCAATACCCAAGCAATACATCTCTTCTTGAAAGACCTATTTTTCAGATTTTAATTCAGTAAAAAAAAAAAAACGAATTAAGAAAGTTAAAGGAAGGCAAACATCATTTCAAAAGCAGATAGTTCTTGACTTACGACGGTTCGTTTAGTGACCGTTTGAAGCTACAACAGTACCCAAAAAAAGTAAGAATAATAATAAGTTGGAAGGGACCTTGGAGGTCATCTAGTCCAACCCCCTGCTATAGGCAGGAAACCCTATACCATTTCAGACTGATGAGTGGTTTCCACACTTATAACCATTCCAGCATCCCCATGGTCATGTGATCAAAATTTGACAACGGGCACATATTTATGACGGTCGCAGTGCCCCGGGGTCACCTGATCCCCTTTTGCGACCTTCTGTCAAGCAAAGTGTACAAGTGGGGGGGGGGAGAGAGAGCCAGATTCATTCATTCATTCATTCATTCATTCATTCATTCATTCATTCATTCATTTATTTATTTATTATTTATTTATTTATTTATTTTATTGGATTTGTATACCGCCCTATTCCCGTAGGACTCAGGGCGGTTTACAGGGCAGTTAAAACCATGAATACAAAAAATTAAAAACAATTAATTTAATAATATTTAATTTAATAATATTTCTATACCGCCCTTCTCCCGAAGGACTCAGGGCGGTGAACAGGGCAAGAATAAAAATACAGATTACAAAAGTTAAAACAAGATTAAATAAATGCCCACATACTAAAATACATCTTTAAAACCTAATAAAATAACAATAACAACCCCCCCCCCAATCCCCCATCAGGCCAGGCCGGCTTGTTCAAAAAAGTATGTTTTTAGCTCGCGGCGAAAGGAGCGAAGGTCGGGCGCCGTCTGGAGCTCAACCGGTAGCTGATTCCATAGCTCCGGGGCGCCCACAGAGAAGGCTCTCCCCCTGGGGGCCACCAGTCGACATTCTCTGACCGGTGGCACCCTGAGGAGGCCCTCTCTGTGGGAACGCACAGGGCGGAGGGAAGTCGATGCCGGCAGCAAGTGTTCCCTCAGGTACTCCGGACCCCTGCCATGTAGGGCTTTGAATACCATTACTAGTACCTTGAATTAAAACAATTAAATTAAATTCAAGCCCTAAGAGTAAATCTAAAACCCAGTTAAATTAACAACCCCACAGTCTGGACCAAACAGATCGAAGAGCCAAGTTTTCAGGTCCCGGCGAAATGAGCGAAGGTCGGGGGCAGTCCTAAGTTCTGTGGGTAGTTGGTCCCATAGGGCAGGCGCACCCACAGAGAACGCCCTTCCCCTGGGAATAACCCGCCGGCATTCCTTAACCGGCGGTACCCTGAGAAGGCCCTCCCTGTGGGGGCGCACAGGATGATGGGAAGATGATGCCGGCAGCAGGTGTCCCCTCAGATATCCCGGACCCAAGCCATTTAGGGCTTTATAGGTCATTACCAGCACCTTGAATCACACCCGGAGGGCAATCGGAAGCCAATGCAGCTCACGGAGAAGAGGTGTTACGCGGGAGTATCGGGAAGCTCCCATCAAAACTCGCGCGGCTGCATTCTGCACCAGTTGAAGCCTTCGGGTGGTCCTCAAGGGCAGCCCCATGTAGAGGGCGTTGCAGTAGTCTAACCGGGAGGTCACGAGCGCATGAGTGACTGTACGTAGAGCATCTCGGTCCAGATAGGGACGCAACTGGCGCACCAGGCGAACCTGGGCAAAAGCCCCCCTGGTCACGGCTCCTATGTGATCTTCAAAATTGAGCCGTGAATCCAGGAGGACTCCCAAGTTGCGAGCCCTATCAACCGGGGGTAATACCTCATCCCCTATTGTTAATGATGGAGAAGGCTGGTCAGCCCGAGATGCCGGTATGAACAGCCACTCAGTCTTGTCAGGATTGAGACGAAGCCTGTTTCTCCCCAACTGTGTGACTAATTTAACAACTGCAGTGATTCACTTCACTTAACCACTGCAGCAAGAAAGGTCGCAAAACGGGGCAAAACTCACTTAGCAACTGTCTCGCTTAGCCACGGAAATCTTGGGATCAGTCGGGAGCATACGTTGAGGACTACCTACTTACGAAAAAAGATTCTTCTCTACAATTTGGACACTATTTTCATTTAAACGGCTGAATGCCAGAGCTGCTGTCGGTGGTCAATAACACCATCCCAAAGAAGTCAGATAAAAGCATTTTTGGCTCCGTGTCTGAGATCATTTTAGCTTTCTTTTTTTAAGAAAAGAAAGAATTTTTGTGCACTTGAGAATCGCTGGCTTTCATAAAAAGTTAAATGCAGTTGTTTGTTTGTTTTTTTTAAACAAAGTGCACCCCGCCGGAGAATCAGATGATTTTTTTTTTAACAGCAGCAGTAAAAGCGATTAGCACAATGTAACCACAATTAGAGCTAGGAGAATGTTTATAATGCCGGGGACACTATCATCTTATTGGTCAGAACTATATTAATAGTAGGTTGTTCCAGTAATTTGAACCTCGTAAAAATACATCTATAGTCACTACATCGAAGCCGAAGGACAAGAATACAGGTAGACCTTGACTTACAACGTCGTTCAAAGTTACGACACTGGAAAAAATGTGATGTATGAACGTTTTTTAATTATGGCCTCTGCAGCATCCCCGGGATCGTTGTGATCAAAATTCAGATGCTTGGCAACTGACTCGTACTTATGACAGTTTGAATGTCCTGGGGCTCCGGCGATCCCCTTTTGCGACCTTCTGACAAGCAAAGTCAAGGGGGGGAATAGCCAGATTCATTTAACAACAGAGTTATACCAACTTATCAGTCGCAATGGTTCACCTAACCACTTTGGCAAGGGTGGGCGTATGGTTTGCTGAAGATCGTGGTTTAAATGCAAGTCAAATATTAGGCTGCATTAACAGAGGGACAGAATCAAGGTCACGTGAAGTGTTTACAAGGCCTCGGCGAGACCACCCTTGGAATATTGCATCTCAGATGACATCGAAATGATGTTGGGAGTCTGGAAAGAGTGCAGAGAAGAGCAACGAAGATGATTAGGGGCCTGGAGGCTAAAACATAGGAAGAACGGTTGCAGGAATTGGGCATGTGATGCATATCTAGTGAAAAGAAGGACTAGGGGTGACATGATAGCATCTTCCAATATTTGAAGTGGGGGCACAAAGAAGAGGGGGTGGGGGTGTCAACCTCTTCTCCAAAGCTCCTGAAGGCAGGACAAGAAGCAATGGATGGAAACTCATCAAGGAGTGAAGCAACCTAGAATTAAGGAGAAACACCCAACTGGGGCCAGAATTGCAGAGAAGAGCCACAAAGGGGATTGGGGGACTGGAGGCTAAAGCAATGGAGGGAATTAAGTAGGTCTAGTTTAATGAAGAGAACGACTAAGGAGGACATGATAGCAGCCTTCCAATATTTGAGAGGCTGCCACCTATCCTCCAAAGCCCCTGAAGGCAGGAGAAGAAGCGACGGATGGAAACTCATCAAGGAGAGAAGCAACCTGGAATTCCTCTACAGAGAAGAGCAACAAAGATGATTAGACTGGAGGCTAAAACATGGAAGAACAATTGCAGGAATTGGGTTACGTCCAGTTTAACGAAGAGAAGGACGAGGGGTGACATGATAGCAGTGTTCCAATATCTCAGGGGACGCCCCAAAGAAGAGGGAGTCAAGCTATTCTCCAAAGCCCCTGAAGGCAGGAGAAGCAGCAACGGATGGAAACTAGTCAAGGAGAGAAGCAACCTAGAACTAAGGAGAAACTTCCTGACAGTTAGAACAATTAACCAGTGGAACAACCTGCCTCCAGAAGCTGTGAATGCTCCAACACTGGAAGTTTTTAAGAAGAGACTGGACAGCCATTTGTCTGAAATGGTATAGGGTTTCCTGCCTGAGCAGGGGGTTGGACTAGATGACCTCCAAGGTCCCTTCCAACTCTGTTATTCTATTCTGTTCTGTTCTCTCGTATGCAACATTCTGACCTTCTAGCATGGGAGAGAAAAATAGTGAGGGAACTAAGACCAACTTTTATTTGTAATTCGGAACAAGTTATTTTACATGACTTGACTCGGAACAAGTTATTTTATGTGACTTGTGCTAAAAAAGGGCAACCCAAAAAGGCTGTGAGGCCTTGTAATCTTTCAAAACTCAAAAACACGCTAACCTGCGTTTTAACTCTTTACAGCCAGACCAGGTTTTGTATTACAACCGGAAGCTTTCTCAAACTTTTATGCTTTAATATTTATATAAACTCTTCGCGGCCATTAAGGAATGGTTTGTCAGATTTCAGCCCGACGGAGAGTGTATTTGTCTTTGTATGATCTCAGTTGAAGGGAACTTGCTCGTTAATCTAAAAGCTACATCAAGCACTCTTTTTTTTCTTTTCCAAAAAAACGGTTAAAAGTTCAGAAGGCCAAGAAAATCTGGAGTTTAAAACAAGTTACAAGTTTGCGTGAACGGTAAAGGTTTAATCTTACGCTGAAAACAAAAAGGATTTTTTTTCCCCTTCCCCCAAAGACCTTGTGATCGAAACTTCAGATCTAGCAGTAAAAAAATATTATAGATGTCAAGAAATTTCAAACTGGAAGGAGGTTGGTTTAAATTACTAATCTGCTATACGGTCAATTCCTGAACTGATCAGGCAGGAGAATTCTCCCTTCATTAGAACAAATATTGTCCATGTGTTTTACGAGAATTTAACAGAAGGCAAAACAGGAACGAGAGAACAAAAGCAGGATTAATTTTCCCCCCTCTGATTGCCCTTGCAAAATGCCCTATTCGCTTCTCAGCCTATCTTTTAATTTCATGGGATTATCCAATGCTTTTCATTTCCTAATCGGCGTTTTACAGAAAGTCCTCAACTTACAACCATTCATTTAGCGACCATTCAAAGTTACAACAGTCCTTGAAAAAAAGCGAGTTATGATCGGTTTTCACACCTATAACCTCTGCAGCATCCCCGTGATCCAAATTCGGCCGCTTGGCAACTGACTCACTGTTGCAGGGTCCACAACTGACCCAAGATTTCTGTCGCTAAGCAAGATCGTTGTGGCCCCATTTTACCATCCTTCCTTGCCGCAGCTGTTAAGTGAATCACTGCAATTGTTAAGTTAGTCACGCGGTTATGAAGTGACTCTGGCTTCCCTTGTCAGGAGGTTAGCAAAAAGCACCTCCTGGAACGCTGCAACCGTCATAAATATGAGTCAGTGGCCAAGCTGACTCTGAATTTTGATCACGTGACCGTGGGGATGCTGAAACGGTCGTTAAGCGTGAAAAAGTGCCTCAAGTCGCTTTTTTCAGTGCCGTTGTAACTTCGGATGGTCACTAAACGAGCTGATGTAAGTCGAGGGACTACCTGTAATGTAAAACCTCCAAATTACATCGATGTGTGGCAAATGTGGCTCTTGACTTATGACCAGTCCCTAAGTTACGACAGGGCATTTACAACCGAGTCCTGAAGTTCTGACATCTTCACCCCCAGTCGTCTGACTATATGTTCGGCCTGCATTTTATTGATTTATTTGCCAAATTAGTTTGCCGCCCACCTTGTCACAATTTACATATGCAGTGCCCCCCACAGTCCCGGGACCACGATTTACAGTTTTTAGTCCTCCACGTACAACCGTTCACTTAGCAACTCTTTGAAATTACTTAAGGCCCCGATTCAAAGTTCCGATGGCCAAGGACACTGCAAAAAAAACACAAAAAAAACCCAGGTGCTTTTTTTGGTGTGGTGACCTG
>NC_138206.1:4719772-5074772 GCF_964194415.1 Vipera berus
TTTTTTACATCGTGGTGACCAAAACTAGATGCAGTATTCCAAGTGTGGCCTTACCAAGGCATTGTAAAGTGGTATTAATATTTCACGTGATCTTGATTCTATCCCTCTGTTAATGCAGCCTAGCACTGTGTTGGCTTTTTTTGGTTTACTCTTCCAAGCGTTTGGGCTCATGCTGAAACCCATTCTAGGAATTCCCCTCTCTCTCCAGAATATGTGCACTGGGCTGTTCTATGCATTGCATTTATATGGTTTCTGGTTGTGTATAGCTTTAAGTTGTTGACTAGGGTGATGACGCTGGCTATTAAGTCGTTAGTGTTCGGTTCCTTATGGTGCCAAACCCTCGGCTCTTCCAGCTGCTAGCTACAGTGCATTCAGAAAGTATTCGGACCCCCTTTACTTTTGTCAGTTTTGTCATGGTGCAGCCTGATTATTACGGTGGTTGAAATTCATTTTTCTCCTCATTAACCCATAGCGACAAAGTGAAAACAGAATTTTTGAAATATCTGTACATTTATTAAAAAGAAAATACTTTTCTGGATGCACTGTAGCCGGTAGGGCGGTGGTACTGACTGACAAGGGGCCCGTTTCCCAGGCTTCAATCATTTCTGTAGCTATTTTTGTCTCTGCTCAGCCAACAATATGGGTAGGTATAAAATTGGATGCATGTCCTTGTTCACTGCGGCAGGAGGCTACCAGTAAGTTCAGATCTTCTCATCTATTCGTTCATGTTCTGACAATCTGGTGGCTAGCTTCCTCCCTATCTGTCCCACATTAGTCGGAGGGGCAATCCATACAGAGAAACTGATAAAATTACATTTAAAGGTAATTCGCGCTGCCAGGAGAGTATCGGAAGAATAGTCCAGGTTTGCCTTAAAAAGTTTCTGATCCTGGTGTGCTTAGTTCAAGCCATTAATTGGATCAAATCAAGATCGACAAGTTAAATTGAACCTGAAGCTTCTTCGTTTGGGATGGCCTTCAGCTGGACAAGTTGGCTCCAGATGTGGCTAAAACATGCAAAGAATGACTGAAGATATAGAGCATGCTTCTGGCAGAGAAATCCCGCAGCTATGTGATGATAGGAAAGTACAGGTGGTCCTCATTTAACAACCACTTGTTCAGTGACTGTTCAAACTTGCTGTGGGGTTCTGAGTATTTGATGACCGGCCCTCAAAGTTCCAGTTGCCGCAGCACTCCTACAGTCACCTTTTTGTGATCTGAGTGCTCAGCAACTGAACTGGATTCTTAATCAGGATAGCAATTTGCAGCCTTCACTGCTGGCTTCCCCCAAAAGTCACTGGAGAAGCAGGCAGGAAGTCAAGTCATGGACAGGTGAGATCTTTAACGACTCGTGGTGATCTGCTTGCAGGGAACGACTGTAACTGCCGTTGCTAAAGGGCACGGCCACATGACGTCACGCTTCAAAACAAAATTGCTTAGCCACGGAAATTCCAATAAAGGAAAATATTTTTAGCCCAGGGTTGAAATGAGGGGCCCTGGGCGCTCTCTGAGCTTGGCTGTTTTCTTGCAGACATTTCATTGCCTGACTAGGTAACATCATCAGTGCTAGAAGGGAGTGGAGTTTGCAGAGAGGAGGAGGAAGGGGAGGGGGAGAAGGAGGAGGTTTATCTTCTGTTCCAGCCTACGACCCACCCTGTTTGTGTATCAGGGACAACCCTTTTTTCCTTTTTACAGTCAATAGGCTGGGAAAAACCCAACCCAAATTTACAGTTCAAACAAAAAAGCAATAGAATAAATGAATCAAAATATCAAACAAGAGTTAAACAAGAGCCTTGGTGGAGCAGTGGGCTAATGCCTCCTTAAGTAACACCAGCTGCCTGCAATTAGTGCAGGTTCGCATCCCACCAGGCTCAAGGTTGACTCAGCCTTCCATCCTTCCCAGGTAGGTAAAATGAGGACCCAGATTGTTGGGGGCAATTAAGCTGACTTTGTAATAATGCCGCTTGGGGTGTGTGTGAAAGCCCTAATAAGCAGGCATATACATAGAATGAAGGCTACTGCTAAGCTTGTAAGCCGCCCTGAGTCTTCGGAGAAGGGCGGGATATAAATGGAATTAAAATAAATAAAAGTAAATAAAAGTAACAAGAACAGGACTCTCTCAGAATGTCTCCAAACTGTTGCCTTCAGCAACCAGCCCCGCCCACACCTTCCCCTTTTATTATCAGTCCCAAGGCGCGGCTTCTCACTGCCTTCTCCTCCTCTCACTGGGTTGCCTCATTGATTTTCTCTGCTCTGCTCTGCTGGATTGCCTTCTGCTTCTAGTGTCTCTGAACAGATTCGGCTGCGACTCCTCTGAGTCCGACACCTCCTCCTCACACAGCTGAGCCTCATGAGGAACACGATTGGAGGGGCCAGGCTGAGAGTCCTACAGTGCATCAGAGCCTCCCTCCGACACCTAAGGCTCTCCAAACCCCTCCTCCTCCTCCTCCTCAGATTCAACGGACTCAGCTGCTGGGAGCACAGGCTGACACTGAATCAGAACAGATTATGGGGTCCTTGGTGCTCTTGGAGCATGGTGGTTTTCTTGCAGACATTTCATTACCAAACCAGATAACATCATCAGTGCTAGAAGGGAGAGGGGTTTGCAGAGAAGAGGATGACAACAACAACAACAACAACAACAACTGTGGGGTCCTTGGTGCTCTCTGAGCTTGGTGGTTTTCTTGCAGATGTTTCCTTACCCAAACTAGGTAACATCATCAGTGCTCATCACCATTCTCAGAGCACTGGTGCTGTCACCTAATTTGGGAATGACACGTCTGCGAGAAAACCACCAAGCTCAGAGAGCACCAAGGACCCCTCAGTGGAAATTCCAATCCCAATTCCTGTCCTTAAATGAGGACTCCCTGTAACAGCCTCCTCCCTCAGTCCCCATTCTTCCAATCCAGAAGAGTAGACTTGTTTGGAACGCACATACCTGTGCAATATTTTTGTTCAGAAGGAAGACGCCGTAATCAAACTGTAGTTTCTCTCCTCCTTTAAGATACAGTGGAAATCTGAAACGGAAAGAAAGGGCAGTGCAAATAAATGATCAAACACTGTTGCTCTCACCCCTTCCAATAAGGGAAACTGCACGTACAGAAATTGTAGGCTTCCTCCTGGTAGCAATTAATAGTAGTCCGGCCAGCAAAACTGTGGCCTACTACAACTGGTAGAATCTCTGTGGGATGTCATAGGGTCATTAAACAACGGTACAATGGCACGTTCGTATTCGACTGCTTTGAAACCCCTCGGATTTGGTGCTCAATGCCTTTCGAGGCGAAACGCTTGCTACAAGAAGTTACACAAAAGTCCTCTAGTGCGAGGAAAACATCTACTTTCCTAAACAACGAAACGAAATACTGTTTGCGAGAAGAGGAAACAAAAGCTTTAAGAGGGACCCATTTCAAGAATTTCTAATAAAGGGCTGGCTCTTGATTGGATTTTGCCCGACCACTTGTGCAAAAAAAAACCACAAAAAACCACCACAGACCAAAAATGTGTTTGTTTTTTTGCCTGCCACAGATGTAATTGACTGATGCAAGATACACTACTTGCTGGGATTACGGTATGAGCGCAGGCATCCAGAGGAAATTGTTAACCCTCATTCGTTAGCCCTAACCCTTGTGGGGTGGAAGAAAATGGGTGTCAGAATCCATTTATATCACATTCATAAATGTATGAAAACCTTTGCTCCTTCCGGCGGGATCTAAAAACTTATTTCTTTGAGCAACCCGGCCTGGTTTGATGGGTTAAGGGTTGGGTTTTTAACATGGTTTTAATTACTGTTTATATCGGGCATAATATTTAATTGTTTTTTAACTTTTGTACTTCGTTTTTAATATTTATTGCCCTGTACACCGCCGAGTCCATCGGGAGAAGGGCGGTATAAAAATTTAATAAATATAAATATAATATAAATATTATCCCCCCCCTTCCTGGATTCTGCCATCTCCCGAGGAAGGAGGAGCGGATGTGGATTCAGCCTGCCTTAGGTTATTTCAAAGACCAAGGGAAACCTTTTGAACTGGGGGGGGGGGAACAAAGGGGAGGGTTAGGGAAGGAGGCATCTGGCCTGTGTCTCCATTGGAATCTGTAAAGGAAGAAGGCAATAACCGTAAAAGATCCGAAGATCCCTTTTTCCCACGAAAGGGATGACACGAAGTAAAATGATGGGGGGCTGACCAAATGGGGTTGAGGGAAGGGGGGGGGGGATGAACCGGGAACTCTTTATAAAGTTTCAGTTTGTAAAACAATACCAAGTCCTGTCTTGTATTTCCACAACCAAGCATGTCCTAGTAAAAATTCCTTTTGGACTAGAGCTGACTCCAAGAGTTTTGTTTTCCTAAGACGTGGATTGGGGTGGATCCTGACAATGGGCGAGGCAGCTGAAATAAGTGGGTAAAATTGATTGGGGGGGGGCAGCAAAACTCACTAGCAGGAAAAAAAAGAAAGAAAAAAAAAGGAACCAACGGTCTTCCATGTTCTACAGTACTTCTCGACTCACAACCACAATCGAGCCCAAAGGTTCTCTTCCTAAGCAAAACAGTTGTTAAGTTGTGGACTTCCAACTCCGAAAAGTGCCCCATTTTATGACCTTTCTGGCCACAATGGCTGTCTGAAATGCTACAGGGTTTCCTGCCTGAGCAGAGGGTTGGACTAGAAGACCTCCAAGGTCCCTTCCAACTCTAAATAATAAAAAAAAAATTCAGAGAAGAGCAACTGAGATGATCCAAGGCCTGGAGACCAAAATGTATGAAGAATGGCTGCGGGACTTGGGTTTGGCCGGTCTAAAGAAAAGAAGAAATAGGGGAGACATGATAGCAGCGTTCCAGTATCTGAGGGGCTGCCCCAAAGAGGAGGGGGTGTCATGTTATTCTCCAAAGCACCTGAGGGAAGGACGAGAAACAATGGTTGGAAACTGATGAAAGAGAGAAACAACCTGGAACTGAGGAGAAACTTCCTGACAGTGAGGACAATCAACCAGTGGAACAGCTTGCCTCCAGAAGTTGTAGGCGCTCCATCACTGGAGGTTTTTAAGAAGAGACTGGACAATCACCTGTCTGAGATGGTATAGGTTCTCCTGCTTGAGCGGGGGGGGGGGGGCTGGACTAAAAGACCTCCAAGGTCCCTTCCAGCTCTATTCTATTCTATTCTATTCTATTCTATTCTATTCTGTTCTGTTCTGTTCTGTTCCTGTTCCTGTTCCTATTCTATTCTATTCTATTCTATTCTATTCTATTCTATTCTATTCTATTCTATTCTATTCCTGTTCTTATTCTATTCTATTCTATTCCTGTTCTGTTCTGTTCTGTTCTATTCATTCCTTATTCTATTCTATTCTATTCTATTCTATTCTATTCTATTCTATTCTATTCTATTCTATTCTATTCTATTCTATTCTATTCTATTCCTGTTCTTATTCTATTCTATTCTATTCCTGTTCTGTTCTGTTCTATTCATTCCTTATTCTATTCTATTCTATTCTATTCTATTCTGTTCTGTTCTGTTCTGTTCTGTTCTGTTCTTATTCTATTCTATTCATTTCTTATTCTATTCTATTCCTGTTCTTATTCTATTCTATTCCTGTTCTTATTCTATTCTATTCTATTCTATTCTATTCTATTCTATTCTATTCTATTCTATTCTATTCTATTCTATTCCATTCCACTCCACTCCATTCCATATATTCTATTCTATTCTATTCTATTCTACTCTATTCTATTCTATTCTATTCTATTCTATTCTATTCTATTCCACTCCACTCCATTCCATATATTCTATTCTATTCTATTCTATTCTATTCTATTCTATTCTATTCTATTCTATTCTATTCTATTCTATTCTATTCCACTCCACTCCATTCCATATATTCTATTCTATTCTATTCTATTCTATTCTATTCTATTCTATTCTATTCTATTCTATTCTATTCTATTCTATTCTATTCTATTCCATTCCACTCCACTCCACTCCATATATTCTATTCTATTCTATTCTATTCTATTCTATTCTATTCTATTCTATTCTATTCTATTCTATTCCATTCCACTCCACTCCACTCCACTCCACTCCATATATTCTATTCTATTCTATTCTATTCTATTCTATTCTATTCTATTCTATTCTATTCTATTCTATTCTATTCTATTCTATATTCCATTCCACTCCACTCCACTCCATTCCATATATTCTATTCTATTCTATTCTATTCTATTCTATTCTATTCTATTCTATTCTATTCTATTCTATTCTATTCTATTCTATTCTATTCTGTTCTGTTCCTGTTCCTGTTCTTATTCTATTCTATTCTATTCCTGTTCTTATTCTATTCTATTCTATTCCTGTTCTGTTCTATTCTATTCATTCCTTATTCTATTCTATTCTATTCTATTCTGTTCTGTTCTGTTCTGTTCTGTTCTTATTCTATTCTATTCTATTCTATTCTATTCTATTCTATTCATTTCTTATTCTATTCTATTCCTGTTCTTATTCTATTCTATTCCTGTTCTTATTCTATTCTATTCTATTCTATTCCATTCCACTCCACTCCATATATTCTATTCTATTCTATTCCACTCCACTCCATTCCATATATTCTATTCTATTCTATTCTATTCTATTCTATTCTATTCTATTCTATTCTATTCTATTCTATTCTATTCTATTCTATTCTATTCTATTCCATTCCATTCCACTCTCCACTCCACTCCACTCCATATATTCTATTCTATTCTATTCTATTCTATTCTATTCTATTCTATTCTATTCTATTCTATTCTATTCTATTCTATTCCACTCCACTCCATTCCATATATTCTATTCTATTCTATTCTATTCTATTCTATTCTATTCTATTCTATTCTATTCTATTCTATTCTATTCTATTCTATTCTATTCTATTCTATTCTATATTCCATTCCACTCCACTCCACTCCATTCCATATATTCTATTCTATTCTATTCTATTCTGTTCTGTTCTGTTCCTGTTCTTATTCTATTCTATTCTATTCTCTTCCTGTTCTTATTCTATTCTATTCTACTCCTGTTCTGTTCTGTTCTATTCATTCCTTATTCTATTGTATTCTATTCTATTCTATTCTATTCTATTCTATTCTATTCTGTTCTGTTCTGTTCTGTTCTTATTCTATTCTATTCTATTCTATTCTATTCTATTCTATTCTATTCTATTCTATTCTATTCTATTCTATTCCATTCCATTCCACTCCACTCCATTCCATATATTCTATTCTATTCTATTCTATTCTATTCTATTCTATTCTATTCTATTCTATTCTATTCTATTCTTTCTATTCTATTCTATTCCACTCCACTCCACTCCATTCCATATATTCTATTCTATTCTATTCTATTCTATTCTATTCTATTCTATTCTATTCTATTCCATTCCATTCCATTCCACTCCATTCCATATATTCTATTCTATTCTATTCTATTCTATTCTATTCTATTCTATTCTATTCTATTCTATTCTATTCTATTCTATTCTATTCTATTCTATTCTATTCCATTCCACTCCACTCCACTCCATTCCATATATTCTATTCTATTCTATTCTATTCTATTCTATTCTATTCTATTCTATTCTATTCTATTCTATTCTATTCTATTCTATTCTATTCTATTCTATTCTATTCTATTCTATTCCATTCCATTCCACTCCACTCCACTCCACTCCACTCCATTCCATATATTCTATTCTATTCTATTC
Organism: Vipera berus; assembly: GCF_964194415.1. NCBI lineage: Eukaryota > Metazoa > Chordata > Lepidosauria > Squamata > Viperidae > Vipera > Vipera berus. The sequence continues at coordinate 4,727,502 of NC_138206.1, forward strand.
TATTCTATTCTATTCTATTCTATTCTATTCTGTTCTGTTCTGTTCTGTTCTGTTCTGTTCTATTCTATTCTATTCTATTCTATTCTATTCTATTCTATTCTATTCTATTCTATTCCACTCCACTCCATATATTCTATTCTATTCTATTCCTATTCTATTCTATTCTATTCTATTCTATTCTATTCTATTCTATTCTATTCTATTCTATTCTATTCTATTCTATTCTATTCTATTCTATTCTATTCTATTCTATTCTATTCTATTCTATTCTATTCTATTCTATTCTTTCTATTCTATTCTATTCTATATTCCATTCCATTCCACTCCACTCCACTCCACTCCATATATTCTATTCTATTCTATTCTATTCTATTCTATTCTATTCTATTCTATTCTATTCTATTCTATTCTATTCTATTCTATTCTATTCTATTCTATTCTATTCTATTCTATTCTATTATCTCAAACAAATTTAGAAAATTAATATAGGCTAACCAGATTTTTTTTTCCTTACAGTCCTGGTCTCTAAAGGCCTATCGCTCTTCAGAAACTCCTAAACAACTCACACTACGAAAGTGATGGTAGGCAATAGGAAAGTTTACATTTCCAAAGGTTTAAAGGATTTTTTAAAGCTATATTTAAAATACTATCCAAGGTCAATATGGATTAGCAAGCGTATGTGCCAGATAAAATCACCTCTAAGTGAGATGAGTGGCATACAAGTCTAATAAATAGATATACAATCTCCAGTAAATATCTCCTTTTCAGTCCCATTTCTAAAACATCGGTGGGCACATCTCCGCTATGTTGCAAGTGTTCTCCTTAAATCGGGGGGGGGGGGGGAGGAGAGAGAAAATGATGGCCCCTTTATGACTTGTGGACTTCAACTCCCAGAATTCCTGAGGCAGCATGGAATTCTGGGAGTTGAAGTCCACAAGTCATAAAAGGGTCATTCTTGCCCCACCCCTGCCTGAAATACAGGTAGCCCTCAACTGAGAACGGTTCATTTAGCGACCGTTCGAAGTCACAACGGCACTGGAAAAAGTTAAGACGGCTTTTCACACTCCCAACATTGCAGCGTCCCCATGGTCTTGCCATCAAAATCTCCAAAAAAAACGCTCGGCAACTGATTCGTATTTACGACGGTTGCAGTGTCCCAGGGATCGCGCAATGCCCTTTTACGACCTTCTGACAAACGAAGTCAATGGGGAAGCCAGATTCGCTTAACAAAAGTGTTACTAACTTAACAACTGCAGTGTTTCACTTAACAACTGTGGCCAGACGGGTCGAATAATGAAGTGAAATCCACTTAACAACCGTTTCACTTAGCAACAGAAATTTTGGGCTCAGTTGTGGTCATAGGTTGAGGATTACCTGAACAATAAAATTGCAGCATCAAATTCTTGGACCATTGTCAACATCTCAGCTAAAATATCCAACTTGGTACCAGAAAAGAAACTGAGATATTGGATTGACTTTCTAACATCTTGTCTCCCTCTTAAAAATGATGCATTTTTGTCCAAAGAGGTTCTCAGGCTGAAATATTAAAAACAGAACATGTGAAAACTTAGTTCACCAGAGAACTATGTAGTGAAGTCACTAGGACTAAGCTGCCTCAGTTTGATGCATATGTGAATATTCTTTATTTTGTGGATAACAACACCCTGTTGGCAAAAGCGATGATTTATTACACCTCAGTAGACTTTAGCTTAAAAATACAAGAGAATTTCCCCCAATTTTGGCTTTTCTATGAAGCAATCAGCTAAGGCTTCTTCCACAATCATTCTTGGGAGCCCTCACAGTCATAACTGTGGGAAAAATAATAATAACGTTTGGAACCAAACACTTTCATTTCACCTATTCATCTTTTTGATGGTGTAACCGCTCTCGTTAAGTAAACATTTCCAAATACGTTCTCCCTTTGCTTCGTAGCTTGCGCCGTTACTCGCTTCATCTTGACGTGTTTCAAGAGTTTGAAAAAGTCAATATTTTCAATATTTTAAAAACTCATGACACGTCTTCGTAGACCTGTCCGGTGACTCAAATGTTAACTGTTAAAACAAAGCTAAAACAATTGCTAAAACAATTGTAGTTCTTCTTGTTGTTGTTAAAACAAAGCTAAAACAATTGCTAAAACAATTGCTAAAACAATTGTAGCAGTTGTTGTTGTTGTTGTTGTTGTTGTTGTTGTTGTTGTTGTTGTTGTTCTTCTTCTTCTTCTTCTTCTTCTTCTTCTTCTTCTTCTTCTTCTTCTTCTTCTTCTTCTTCTTCTTCTTCTTCTTCTTCTTCTTCTTCTTCTTCTTCTTCTTCTTCTTCTTCTTCTTCTTCTTCTTCTTCTTCTCCTTCTCCTCCTTCCACTTCTTTCTTCTTGTCCTTCTTCTCCTCCCCCTCCTCCTCTTCTTCTTCTCCTCCTCCTCCTCCTCCTCCTCCTCCTCCTCCTCCTCTTCTTCTTCTTCTTCTTCTCCTCCTCCTCCTCCTCCTCATCTTCTTCAGATTAAAAACAAAAATGATATCCTGGGTTCTCATATGTAAACATATTTACAGGCAGTCCTCGTCTCAAAACAGTTCATTTAGTGACCATTTTGAAGTTACAACGGCCCTGGGGAAAAGTGTCTTATGACCAGTTTTCCTACTTACGACCGTTGCACCGTCCCCATGGTCAGGGCATGATTGATTCATATTTATGACGGTCACAGTGTCCCTGGGTCACGGGATCGCTTGTTCTGACCTTCTGGGCAAGCCAATTCAATGGGGGAGGCCAGATTCACTTAACAACCGTGTTGTTCACTTAATAACTGCTGCGATTCGCTTCACAGCTGTGGCAAGAAAGGTCATAAAATGGGACAAAATTCGCTTAGCAACCATCTTGCTTAGCAACAGAAATTTTGGGCTCAACTGGGGTCGGGGACTATTGCTAAATTCTGTGGTTTATAAACTTAGTATTCTAAGGCATCTATTACACAAGCATCAAAAGAGGTCTCTCGACCTTAGCAGCTTTTAATCCGGACTTCAACTCCCAGAATTCCCGAGGCCAGCGTGAGTGCCCGGGGAATTCTGGGAGATGAAGTCCAGACCTCTTTTAAAGTTGTCAAGGCTGAGAAGCACTGACAACATCTGCCTTTAATCCAAACTACTGTACTTTTTAAAGCATAAAACACTGGATTGTTTTTTAACACCTCCCACCTGCTTCTAATCTCACATGAAAAAAAACATGTGGCTCAGAGCCCGATTTTCTTCTAATCAAACATTTTATTTTATTTATTTATTTTTTGCTTGTGTTTCACACTGAACTTGGGAAGCCCCAAAAGAGAGGCAAATCCCGCAAAAAAAAAAAAAAGAGAAAGAGGCTTTGGATGAAGAAATCTGGAGTAAAAATATTTCTTCAGCTGATGTTCCCTCAACACGGCATGGCTTAAACTTCAATTCTCAGAGAAGTAAAAAAAAAAGAAGAAATGAAAATGACCTTTCGGAGGGCATTTCGTTTACCCAATTCATTTGATTAAGTGTAATGGCTGTGCAATTTTGTGCAGTTGCACATTACAACCAATTTGCAGACCTTGGATTCTGACATTCTTTCCAACCCCTTACAACTCTGGTTAATATCACGGGGAAAGGAAGAGGATCAAAGATTACAATGGAGCAATCAGCAACATGTCAAGCCGTTGCCCCACTGCCCTTCCCATGAGGACCTAAAGGAAGAAAAACAAATAGGATTTCCCCCCTCCCCTTCTCCTAGCTTGTTTTTTCAACTGGATCTTTCTTTCATCAGCTTCTTCCCTCGCACCAGATTTAATCCTGTTCTACTTTCGGAGTCACTGTGCTGCCAGGAAGATGTATGGACAGCATGCTGAGCCCCCTTGTATAGTTTCTTTTCCAATTTCTGGGAAGAAATAATAATGGTGCAAGTCCACAGCAAATGACAAGTCTTCCAATATCTCAGGGGCTGCCCCAAAGAAGAGGGAGTCAAGCTATTCTCCAAAGCACCTGAAGGCAGGACAAGAAGCAATGGATGCAAACTAGGAGAGAAGCAACCTAGAACTAAGGAGGAATTTCCTGACGGTGAGAACAATTAACCAGTGGAACTACTTGCCTCCAGAAGTTGTGGGTGCTTCAACACTGGAGGTTTTTTAAGAAGAGACTGGACAGCCATTTGTATGAAATGGTACAGGGTTTCCTGCCTGAGCAGGGGGTTGGACTAAATGACCTCCAAGGTCCCTTCCAACTGTTACTCTATTCTATTCTATTCTATTCTATTCTATTCTATTCTATTCTATTCTATTCTATTCTATTCTATTCTATTTTTATTTCTATTCTATTCTATTCCTTAATTCTGTTCTATTGTATTCTATTCCTTAATTCTCTTCTCTTCTCTTCTATTTTCCTATTCTATTCCTTATTTCTCTTCTCTTCTATTCCTTATTCCTTATTGCCTATTCCTATTCTATTTCTACTCTAATTTATTCTATATGGAGTTTCATAGCTTCTTGTCTTCTAACATGCGTTGGAAAACAAATAATTGTAGGAGAAGAGCAAGAAGAGTTTGCAAGGCGGAGTTAAATGTGTCATCAGTCTACAGACTGTATGTTGCCACAAGCGATCCAACTCCAGCTCCTCCTGAATCCCATTGAATCTTAACTAATTCCAATGAATGATGATCGTTACTTGACTAGGTTCTCATGTCTAGGCCTGAGTAGTAAATCTTCAAAGCTGAAATTAAGGTATGATCTCGATCCTTTGCGCTTGACAATCATTTGCTAATTGATGGAAAAATTATTGACAGCGTTCCATATAGAACTGCTTCCAAACATTCCCTTCTTTATATATTCCCTTCTTTGCTGAATTTGCAAAACGCCTTAAGGCAGGGGGTCTTCAAACCTGGCCCTTTTATAACTGGTGGACTTCAACTCAGGCACGCTGGCTGAGGAATTCTGGGAGTTGAAGCCCACCAGTCACAAAAGGGCCAAGTTTGAAGACCCCTGCCTTAAAGTGTTACTTACGCCTGATGCAGGATCCAATTTGGGTTGGGGACTGGGACCAGAGGTTTAGGTCTTCCGAGCTTACGGACTTTGTGCTGGAGAGCCCATCCTCCGGGCAGTTCTCTCTAGGAATTTCCTCTCTAATACTCTGCGAAATTCCCTGAGGATGGGCTCAGGGAACACGTGGAAAACTTGGGACGCATGTATTCGCCTTCATTTGTGTTACACCTTGACTGCATGATGGAATAAACAGCAAATGACAGCACGTCTGGTGAATGTTCCTGCTAAAAACATTTTGGCACGCCTGTACAAAGCAGCTTTTGGATTGGGCAAATCAGAAGCAGCTGCTTTGCCATCCTTTTTTTAATGTGTACATAATATTTTTTATTATTTTTTTCGTTATTACCATTCCTTAGTGCTTAACGAACAACGTGTTGCCTGGGTTAGTTCGTTACATTTAGTAAAACCAGTTAAATTCTTACTCTCTATCCCGTTTTTCCAGCCACTGACAGAATAGGTTCCACGTTGGAAAATGTTCTGTTATCTTCTTTTTCCTTTAATTCTCGGTTGCTTTACCGTCCTATGGGAGCGTGAGATAGTACACTTCATTTCAACCAAGGAGGTCTTGGCAGGGACTTGCTGAACATGCTACTTGCTGAAAACTGAAGAGGGTTTTAACTCTCCACTTTAAAAACAAACCGTGTTTTGCTGACTACTATTTAGACTTCTGTACCTGCTCCCAAACGGCTTGTATTTCCTATGGCTTCAACACTGTTGGAAGTCACAAGGAAGAAGGGGTCGACCTATTCTCCAAAGCCCCTGAAGGCAGAACAAGAAGCAACGGATGGAAACTCATCCAAGGAGAGAAGCAACCTGGAACTAAGGAGGAATTTCCTGACAGTGGGAACAATTAACCAGTGGAACAACCTGCCTCCAGAAGATGTGGATGCTCCAACCCTGGAAGTTTTTAAAAAAGAGACTGAACAGCCATTTGCCTGAAATGGTATAGGGTTTTCTGCCTGAGCAGGGGATTGGACTAGAAGACCTCCAAGGTCCCTTCCAATTTTGTTATTCTATTTCACACGGCCTCAGAGCTTTGCTTCGGGCCCATAAGCTAACCTGGTTAAGCTGCAGTTGCCTTCAATGTGGGGGTGCAACTGAGGTGCAGGCGCTGACCTCAAGGGATCAGCATGATGCACAAGGTCTTCTTGGAGAATAACTATCCCCAAGAAAAACAAGCAATCAAAACAATCGACAAGCTATTGTTGCTGTTGTTAGCTGCGAAGTCGTGTCCGACCCATTGCGACCCCATGGACAACGTTCCTCCAGGCCTTCCTGTCCTCCTCCATCTTCTGGAGTCCATTTAAGCTCAGGCCTCCTGCTTCAGTGACTCCATCCAGCCACCTCATTCTCTGTCGTCCCCTTCTTCTCTTGCCCTCAACCTATCCCAGCATGAGGCTCTTCTCCAGTGAGTCCTTCCTTCTCATTAGGTGGCCAAAGGATTTGACTTTCAACTTCAGGATCTGGCCTTCTAAAGAACAGTCAGGGTTGATCTCCTGTAGGACCGACCGGTTTGATCGCCTTGCAGTCCAAGGGACTCACAGGAGTCTTCTCCAGCACCAGAGTTCAAAGGCCTCAATTCTTTGGCGCTCAGCCTTTTTTATGGTCCAAACTTCACTGCCATACATTGCAACTGGGAAGACCATAGCCTTGACTATACACACTTTTGTTGACAGGGTGATGTCTCTGCTCTTTAATGTGCTGTCTAGATTTGTCATTGCTTTCTTCCCCAGGAGCGTCTTTTAATTTCTTGGCTACAGTCCCCATCTGCAGAGATCTTGGAGCCCAGGAAAATAAAATCTGTCACTAGCTCCATTTCTTCCCCACAACAAGCTATTAGTCACCTGGAATCACCTTTGGCCAGGTGGGTGGCATAAAAGTTTGATAAATCAGTCAGAGAAACAAGACACTCTTCAATCAATTAAGATGGCTTTGAAAAATACGCCACTGGGTTTTCCTAGAACAAGCTTTTAGCTGTACAGGCATACCCGCAAATCAGATCAATTACAATTCTAGAATCTCAGTCAAGGGGTCTAATTATCCCCAAAGACCTGAGAATGATCTGATTTTAAGTCTACGAGAGATTGGAATTAGCTGACATGTGTCATACTTGGCAGGTCACTAAAGTTAAAATGACCTAAATGCCACATCTGGACTTGCTTGAAAATCACTCTTAATTCCTGATCAGAGGTGCCGATACTGTGAGTCCCTGTTTAGATTACTGAAGTTTTTACATACTGGGATTTACGTGGGCCACAGAGATGTTAAAACGTCTGTGGAGATTCTCAGTCACGAAAAAAAGCACCATACGTGAGCAGATTCTGTTGAAGCATATTAATTCTCCACCCGAGAAAAATTCAGAACCACGGTGAGACGACTGCTACCGTGGCCAAATACACAGAGATTTTATCATCTTGATTAAGAGAAGCCTCAGATTTTCCCTGCATTTTTCCTTCAATGAAGTTAACGTGAAGCCATTTAAATCAAATGAAGAAACCACTTGGCCTCCGCTCTGCATTAAATCAATGGAGATGAAAGGAACGCAGTCAGATGAAGTAACGTATCTGCGTCCCATCGTCATTCATGTCAGCAACTCTGGGTTGTACACTAGTTGTTCCCATGCCTAGATCCGGGAGACTTTAGTCATTCCTGTCCTGGTCCCCTCCCATATGGACTACAGGTAGTTCTCGACTTACAACCGTTCGTTTAGCGGCCGTTCAAAGTTACAACGGCACTGAAAAAGGTGACTTATGACCGTTGGCCACGCTTACGCCCGTTGCAGCATCCCCATGGTTCTGTGATCAAAATTCAGAGGCTTGGCGACTGACTCGTACTTACGACGGTGTACAGGGTCACGTGATCCCCTTTGGCGACCTTCTGAGAAGCGAAGTCAAGGGGAGGGGGAGCCAGATTCCCTTAACCACCTCGTTACTAACTTAGCAACTGCAGTGATTCACTTAACAACCGTGGGAAGGTGGCAAAATGGGGAAAAACTCAATGACCGTCTCGCTCAGCGACAGAAATTTTGAGCTCTGTTGCCGTTAAGTCGAGGATTACCCCATTATTTTTATCACAATTTTGGTTTCTTTTTTTTTAACGGTTTGTATTTTTAACTGCGGAAGCCCCCCCCCGGAGTCGTGTATAATGAACTAACAACTCAAGAGAAATAAAGTTAATATATTTCCTATAAAAATGGTCTTTCTTTCAACATGGGCACTACGAGTCGTCCTGAGGCCATTTTCCTTAGAGATCCCTCACGGTTTATGATCCATTACTAGCACAATGCAGCAGGGGTTTATGTCTGCCGGGAAAAGACTGCTAGGTTTGCTATATTCTCACGAAGTATTAGTACTGCTTTATAAAGCCCTAGCAAGGCCACACCTGGAATACTGCAGCCAATTTTGATCACCACATCACAAAAGAGATGTTGAGAGTTTGGGGAAAATTCAGAGAAGAGCAACTAAGAAGATCCAAGGCATGGAGGCTAAAACATACGAAAAACGGCTGCGGGACTTGGGTTTGGCTAGTCTAAAGAAGAAATAGGGGAGACATGATAGCAGCATTCCAGTATTTGAGGGGCTGCCACAAAGAAGAAGGGGTCACATTATTCTCCAAAGCACCAGAGGGAAGGACGAGAAACAATGGTGGAAAATGATCAAGGAGAGAAGCAACCTGGAATTAAGGAGAAACTTCTTGACAGTGAGGACAATTAACCAGTGGAACAGCTTGCCACCAGAAATTGTGGGCACTCCATCACTGGAGGTTTTTGAGGAGAGACACTAGACAGTCACCTATCTGAGATGGTATAGGTTCTCCTGCTTGAGCGGGGGGCTGGACTAGAAGACCTCCAAGGTCCCTTATAGCTCTATTCTATCATTATTCTATTATCATTTTTCCTTTTTCGAGAAATTTCAAGGAAGTGAGTATGAGACTATTCTACCTCGCAAGAATCCTGGCATTGGATCCAGCTCTCTCAAACCAAACCAGAAGCTCATTACTCAAACTGTAACAGTTCGATGCCTATCAAGTCCAACATTGCTTGTGCCAAGATTTTTAACTCAGCTGTCTTGGATTAGCCTTGCCTTTGGTGCCTTCTTGAAATTCAGTTACTTCCATCATTCCCAGTTTGCCGATAAAGTTTACATCTGAAGGAAATATATTGTGAAGAAATCTATAAAGTAAGATCTGGGTAGGAATACGTTTCACTTATAATACAATCCAGGAGTAAAAGCAAAGCAAAGCCAAGCAGAACGCGAATGTCATAAAATGTATCATTTGCATTTTAATGTTAAAAATAATTCCAAAACAGGGATATATAGGTATAGTCCTCAACTTACAGCTACTTAGGGACTATTCGATGTTACAACAGTACTAAAAAATTGTAACTCATGACCAGTCCTCGCACTTATGACCATTGTAGTTTGCCAACTGTCACATGACCAAACTTGGGGAGCCTGGCAAACAGCATGTATTTAAAATGGATGCAGCATCCGTGTGTGTGTGTGTGTGTGTGTGTGTGTGTGTGTGTGTGTGTTGTCACATGATTGCCACTTGCAGCCTTCCCAGCTGGCTTCCAACAAGTGACATCAATGGGGGTAAGCCACTCGCTTAAGGACTGCGTGATTCATTTAACAGCAGCAGCGATGTGCTTAATAACCACAGCAAAAAGGTTGTAAATTCAGGCACAACTCGCTTAAAGACTGCCTGGGGGGGTAGGAAGTGGGGGCGTCACGTGATCCCCATCTGCAATTTTTTCCCCAACTGGCTTCCAACGAGGAAAGTCAATAGGGGAGTGGGGGGGGGGGAGGCAGTTTCGCTTAATGGCCTCATAATTCACTTAACAACCACCTCGCTTATGATGGGAGATTCTGGTCCAAAATCGTGGTCGTTAAGTCAAGGACTAGCTTTAAGCAAAAAAACAACAACATACTATTCTTTAATAATAATAATAATAACAATAATAATAATAATAATAATAATAATAATAATAAGAAGAAGAAGAAGAAGAAGAAGAAGAAGAAGAAGAAGAAGAAGAAGAAGAAGAAGAAGAAGAAGAAGAAGAAGAAGAAGAAGAAGAAGAAGAAGAAGAAGAAGAAGAAGTTGTTGTTGTTGTAAGGGACCTTGGAGGTCATCTAGTCCAACCCCCTGCTAAGGCAGGAAACCTTATACCATTTCAGGCAAATGGCTGGCCGGTCTCTTCTTAAAAGCTTCCAGTGTTGGAGCATTCACCACTTCTGGAGGCAGGTTGTTCCACTGGTTAATTGTTCTCGCTGTCAGGAAATTTCTCCTTAGTTCCAGGTTGCTTCTCTCCCTGATGGGTTTCCATCCGTGGCTGCTTCTCCTGCCTTCAGGGGCTTTGGAGAATAGCTTGACTGCCTGTTCTTTGGGGCAGCCCCTGAGATACTGGAACGCTGCTGTCATGTCCCCCCCCGGTCCTTCTCTTCCATCAAACTGGAGTCTAGAGACATCCCCTATTCCAGCAACCGTTCCTCGTGTGTTTGGGCCTCCAGACCTCTAATCATCTTTCTTGCTCTTCTCTGCACTCTTTCCAGAGTCTTGACATCTTTAACGAAGTACGTCCTGTCCCCTCTTCCTCCGCCGCCCCACCCCCACTCAAAAGTGTTGTATTTTAATTGGGCATGGTTTAATTCTCTTTTAATTTTTGTATAGCTATTTATATATGCCCTGTGAACCGCCCTGAGTCCCTAGGGAGAAGGGCGGTATAGAAATCAAATAAATGAATGAATGAATGAAATGAAAAGAGTTAGAAAATACTTACTCTCTTTCTTTCTCGGTCAGCTTGTCGTTAATGTTATCTTTGATTGCCGACCGGGAGCCCTTGTGAATGATTGGATACCTGAGGGGTACTTCCAGGAAGTAGGAGATCATAGAGACCAGGTGAGCGGTATAGCCCAGAGCAACGGCGATGCTCCCGTCGTCCTTCGCTGTGAAGGAGCAAAGAAGACCAATTTGAGCTTTTAAGAGTGAACCCGCAGTTGCGCTCTCCAGATTTGTGTGTGTGTGTGTGTGTGTTCATTTTTAATCGAAGAATTTATATTGCATTTGCGCCCTTTTCAAGTCCCAGCTGACTCCTCCAGGGGGCAGCTTGGCAAGATTGGTTTTTCCCCGGCAAGATTTTGGAAGGGGTCGCTTTGCTTCCTAGGGCTGAGAGGAAGTGACTGTCGTTCGAGTCAGCCAACTGTCTACTTCCTTGGGCGGGATTAGAACTCACCGTCTCCTAGTGATTGGCCGAAAGTCCCCCTGCCAGCTTACATGCCTAGGTCAGGACTAGAACTCACGCTCTCTTTGTGAGGGGTCACCTAGCTGGCTTTCATTCAAGCCTAAGGCGGGACTAGAACTCACAGGCCCCTAGTGATCAACCCCAGGTCGCCTAGCCCGTTTTCATGCCTAAAGCTAAGCTTGTAAGCCGCCCTGAGTCTTCGGAGAAGGGCGGGATATAAATGGAATTAAAATAAAAATAAATAAAATAAAGCGGGATTAGAACTCAGGAGTCGCCTAGTGATCATCCCAAGGTCGCCCAGGCTGACTTTCATTCAAGCCTAAGTCAGGACTAGAACTCGCAACCTTATGGTTTCTAGCCTGACGCCTTCACCCACTATGCCAAACTGTCTTAAATAAGGTACAGCTATCAAAACAGAAAGTGTCAATGGGAAAAAAAGGAAGTTGAGCTGAAAAAAAAGGGGGATTTCAAACGGCAATTGTCATGCCTTGCCACTGCTTTTAATTCCACTCAAGATGAACCCTTTCGTGTAATGCTTTCCCCAAAATACCTCTTGTCTAGGGCAGGGGTAGGCAACCTCGGCTCTTTTATGACTCGTGGACTTCAACTCCCAGAATTCCTTCAGCCAGCATGGGGGGAACTATGGCCCCTTCATGACTAGTGGACTTCAACTCCCAGAATTCCTGGGCCAGCATGGGGGAACTATGGCCCCTTCTCCCAGAATTCCTGAGCCAGCATGGGGGAACTATGGCCCCTTCATGACTTGTGGACTTCAACTCCCAGAATTCCTGAGCCAGCATGGGGGAACTATGGCCCCTTCATGACTCGCGGACTTCAACTCCCAGAATTCCTGAGCCCGTCTGAGAGAAATTTTGGCCCCTTCATGACTTGTGGACTCCAACTCCCAGAATTCCTCAGCCAGCATGGAGGAACTATGGCCCCTTCATGACTGGTGGACTTCAACTCCCAGAATTCCTCAGCCAGCCTGGCTCAGCTTGAAAACCTCTCCCTTTCCCCTCAGCATGGCTAGCTTAGGAATTCTGGGAGTTGAAGTCCACCAGTCATAAAAGAGCCAAGGTTGTCTACCCCTGGTCTAGGGAAACCATCCTTCATGGCCAAAACAGCAGCCCCCCCCCCACAAGGCCATAGCCCCCAGTAGCTCACAGTCTCCTTAAATCTTCCTTGGAACATCCCATTCCTTCTCTTCCTTCTCCCACCCTTCCTTTTTTTTCTATGCAGAAAACTCAGATTTATGGAATGGAGGAACTAACTTATCGAGTTCTCTGCACAGGAAACATTTTCTGAGGCAAAGCCTTAAAATACAGGCACACATAAGACATCGGCATTTTTGCTCGTATAAATTGGTGCCAAGGTTTCGGCGACAAGAGACAACAGAGAAACTTTACAGAAAAAAAATATTCAATTAAAAAAATAAGGTTTAGTGAAAGAGGGGAGGGGAGGAAAAAACGCACCAACACCCTATTTCGTTACTTCCAAGCCCTTTTGATTTGTTATGGATTAACTTTATCCTCTGTTGTTCAAATCGATGTTTTCCGTAGCTTCCTTCCTTTAACTTCCCCCTCCTTCAAAATTAAAAAAGATGAACGTAACTCCCTCGATGCAATTTATTTCGTTTTTCCTCCCCAAAATGTTTAGCCGTACTCTGGCACAACTGTGGGACAACCGATGAGCTTGTAAAAATATTAACGGCCTCACAGGCGCTATCAAATAGCAACCTTAAAAAAAATAATAATAATCCAGCTGTTGAGAACTATTAAAACAGCTTCCTTTCCCTCCGCTGTATCATCTCCCTTTCGCTCGTGTCCAATTCGCAAACGTGCTATATAAAAAAAAAAGCTAAGATCGTGCAATTGTTTTGCATTGTTTCTTTGCTTATTTGGGCAATACGGCTTATCAAAAGGGAGTAAAAAGGTCTCAAGAATATGGCTGGAGGACTGGATCTACTCCCAGCTTCGCAATCTCCTAGGGCAGCGTGTCTCAATCTCAGCAACTTTTTTTTTTTTAAATTCCATTTATATCCCGCCCTTCTCCGAAGACTCAGGGCGGCTTACAAGCTTAGCAATAGCCTTCATTCTATGTATATGCCTGCTTATTAGGGCTTTCACACACACACACCCCAAGCGGCATTATTACAAAGTCAGCTTAATTGCCCCCAACAATCTGGGTCCTCATTTTACCTACCTGGGAAGGATGGAAGGCTGAGTCAACCTTGAGCCTGGTGGGACTCGAACCTGCACTAATTGCAGGCAGCTGGTGTTACTTAAGGAGGCATTAGCCCACTGCTCCACCAAGGCTCTTTTGAAGAGGTATATGGACTTCAACTCCCAGAATACCCCAGTCAGCAACATTCTTTGTCTCAACAACAACAAAAATCACATTTTTAACCCAACCGATTTGGTTAGAGGGGAGCGAGGGGGGGGGGGGAACGGAGGCCTGACCTATTCCCTTGGCATGCTGTACAGTGCAATCAGATAACAAAATGAGCAGGTCAATGGCCAGTTACCTTGAAAGTTTTCAGAATTGGGCAACTTCACGCCGCAAATAAAATAATCCTCTTGATCGCTCTGTGAAGAGTAGAAAGAAGAGGTTGCATCTGGGCCACGTTTGCTCATAAAAGTCCCGATTCTGAGAGCAAGCTAACATACTTACTGTACATGCCTATATACATGCATGTATATATATATATATGTGTGTGTGTGTGTGTAAATTTTCCCCTGTCTGTCTCTGGGGGTGACTCTGTTTCCTAGCCGAGGGAGCCAGCATCGTCTGAGGGTGGTGTCAGGACCCACCCACCCCACTCCAAAAGGAGTTTTTACTAGGACATGATCGGTTGTGGAAATGCAAGACAGGATCTGGCATTGTGTTACATTTTTACTATATATAAAGGACTCCCATTTCAACCCCCCCCCTCAACCCCATCTGGTCAGCCTCACATCAATTAAACTTAGGTGTCGACCCTTTCGTGGGAAAAGGGGAATCTTCTCCTGCTTTATTGCTAATTGCTTTCTTCCTTTCAGTTCCAGATAGGGATACAACCCAGATCTCTTCTCCCTTCCTTCCCCTCCTTTGTTGTACTGGGATCAAAGGGGTTTGCCAGGTCTTTGGAATGCAGCCTCCGGTCAGGCTGAATAAACATCTTCACCTCTCCCTGCCCCCCCCCCCGGAGAATGGCAGAATCCAGGGGCGCACAATATTTTAAACATACATTTATGAATGTGATATAAATGGATTCTGACAGGGTGTTTCTGTGGTCACGTGGCCAGCATGGCTATATGCCAAAGGCTCACGGAACGCTGTGACCTCCCCAACAAAATGTTACCTATTTAACTACTCGCACTTCCGTGCTTTCAAACTGCTAGGGGGGCAGGAGCTGAGACAAGGAATGAGAGCTCAGCCCAGCCGCTTTAACCATCGCATGCATGCATCTGTCTGTCTGCCTGCCTAATATCCATCCATCATCTACCTACCTACCTACCTACCTACCAACCTATCATCTATCCATTATCTGCCTACCTACCTACCATCCCTTATCTTCCTACCATCAATCCATCATCTACCTACCAACCTACCAACTATCTATCTATCTATCTATCTATCTATCTATCTATCTATCTATCTATCTATCTATCTATCTATCTATCATCTATCTATCTATCTATCTATCATCTATCTATCTATCTATCTATCATCTATCTATCTATCTGTCATCGCATGCATGCATCTGTCTGCCTGCCTAATATCCATCCATCATCTACCTACCTACCTACCTACCAACCTACCATCTATCCATTATCTATCTGCCTACCTACCTACCATCCCTTATCTTCCTACCATCAATCCATCATCTACCTACCAACCTACTATCTATCTATCTATCTATCTATCTATCTATCTATCTATCTATCTATCTATCTATCTATCTATCTATCTGCCTACCTACCTACCATCCTTTGTTTACCAATCCATCCACCTACCTACCATCCATCATCTACCTACCTACCATCCCTTATCTGTCTACCTATCATCCATCCACCCATCCATCCCTTATCTATTTACCTACCCACCTACCTACCATCCCTTATCTGTGTCTACCTACCATCCGCCCATCGTCTATCTACCAACCTATCTACCATCCCTTATCTGTCTACCTACCATCCATCCATCCATCCATCCATCCATCCATCCATCCCCTATCTATCTATCTATCTATCTATCTATCTATCTATCTATCTATCTATCTATCTATCTATCTATCTATCTATCTATCTCTATCTCCCAGACCTATCACCCCTCTGAATTTAAGAACCCAGGAATTGAATCTGGAAATATACAGATGCAAAATCTTAAGTTCTGACTCGAGAGCTCTAGGCCAGAGGTCCCCAATCTTTTGGGCACCAGGGACCGGTTCCGTGGAGAGAGGTTTTTCCGCGGAGTGAAGGGTGTGTGGTTTTGCGTGCTGCCAGCATCCCGCGAATGAGGCTTTGCTTGTTTGTGCGGACTGTTTGCTGGCATGCCGTGGCCCGATACCGGTCCATGGTCGGAGGGTTGGGGACCCCTGCTCTAGGCTGCTTAACCGAAGGTCATTTTTGCCCATAGATAGTTAATGTTTAGGATAACTGAAGTTCAGCCTCTTCTCCAAGGTCAAAAGCTGGAGGCTTGCTAAACTCCTGACCCTGCCGTTCTTAGGAAACCCATCACTCACCGTATCAATAGGATAAATACAGGAAAGCTCTGATAGCAATTGCCTACATCGGATGGTCAGCTGAGCGTTGGTTTTCAAGAACTGCTCTCTAAGGGAAGGAGACAGAAACCGGTCAATCATGCAACCATGGCTTCCCGAAGGAGCTGTCAACAACACCCTTATTCTGAGAAATTACCGTTTCTGCCCCACTGAGGGAAGTGCAGTACTGTTAATTTTTAAAGTCCCAGTCTAGCTGACCAAAATGGCAAACTTTAAGAAGGATGCATTTCCTGTGTAATACACTGACAGGCCATTACGGGGGTGGGGGTGGGGAGACGGCTTGGCAAGTTTTATCTGAGGATCTAGTTCGTAGCAGAAACTCCACAGACGAATTTATCGTTGGGGGGGGGGGCGGAAGGGATGCCTAATGAAGAATGTACAACTAAGGGTTTGCAAAAAAGGGTTAATGTCTGGAAACTGTTCCAACCCCGAGGACTCCCTTGAAAAAGCCTTGTTAAGGTACAGCCGGGGCTCCCAACCGGAGTGTGTGTGTGTGTGTGTGTGTGTGTGTGCCAGATGATATTCTGGAGGGTGAGAAAACTTACGGTTTTCAAAATTAGAGTGCATTTGCATAATTTGTTGCTGTTATTTCGGGACTTTTGTTAAGGGGCGCGAGAATGTATCAGAAGCGTTGCAGGGGCGCGGGGTATAGAAAAGGTTGGCAGCCGCCGAGGTACAGCACAGAAGGGAACTTCAGGGGGAAAACGACAAAACGCGATAATCGGCCACCGTTTCTGCCTAAACGCCTCCCTACGCCGCAAATGAGGGATCCCAATATTTTAATTTGGAACGTCGGTGCCCCAATTTACAATTCTTGGCACTTCGTAGGTATTTCTGAAGATCCCGGGCCAACCCTTCCTCTTCAGCACTCGGTCAGTAGCTATTATCTAGCTCTTGTGAAAGGAGAATTAGCCACCAACTGTACATGCTGTTGTTATTGTTGTCATTGTTTTCAGTCACCAAGTCATGCCCAACTCATGACCTCAAGGACCACAGCACACCGCCCCCCCCTCCCCCCCATCGTCCACTATCTCCCTGGGTCCACCCAAACCTACGTCCACTGCATCAATGACACTATCTATTGTACTTCTTCATTTATTTGGCCAAGGGTGACTAGACACACGAGGAATTTGTCTCCCGTACTGAAGCATTCAGTGGACTTGCAAAAAAAAGAGAAAATAATAATAATAACAGGAGGAGGAGGAGGAGGAGGAGGAGGAGGAGGAGGAGGAGGAGGAAGAGAACTGGAGGAGATAACAAAATACAAAGACCTACAAATAGACATAGAACGACTGTGGCAAAGGCAAGCAAGGGTGGTACCAATAGTAATAGGCGCCTTGGGTGCAATCCCAAAACAACGGGAGCACCACTTGGACACCATCATCGGCATTGACAAATTCGCCATTGGTCAATTGCAAAAGGCGGCCTTGCTAGGAACTGCTTCCATCCTGCGACAATATCTATATCATCAAACATCCACATCTGCCTATCCTGGGTCCTTGGTAAGGACTCGATAGGTAGACAAAAATGGCAAATCCAGTCTGAACATCTGGCTGACTATGCAAATAATATAATGATGATGATGATGAAGGAGGAGGAGGAGGAGGAGGAGGAGGAGGGGAGGAGGAGACAATAAAGTAAAATAATAAATAATATTGCAGCCACACAACATGGGTTAATATATATACATGTTAGATTAAAAAAAAACCGTAGTAGTCACTGTATTTTGTCAGCTGCAGGAATTAGGTGTTCAGCAGAGGGATGAACACCTAATTTTCTCAGCCACTAATCAGTTTCTCTAATTAACTCTGTCTAACCATCCCATCCTCTGCCGTTCTTTTCTCCTTTTGCCTTCCCTCTTTCCCAACATCAGAATCTTTCTCCAAGGAGTCCTCTCTTCTCATTTTGTGGCCAAAGTATTTGAGTTTCAGCTTCAACAGCTGTCCTTCCAAAGAACAGTCAGGTTTAAATATCCTTTAGGACGACTGTAAATGAACAAGCAGAATATACGCAAATTTCCCTGCCCCATTCCAACCAATTTTAAGAGTCCTTTTACCTCTTGGCTGTGCACTCCTTCCTTAATTCCTGCAGAGGTTCCTTATCTAATTGGAGCTTTGAATGTTCTTCTTCAAATACTTTTCCTACCAAAATCATTTGAGGAAGAAAATACCTGAGGTTACTCTTCAGTAGCAAAGATTGGCAATTAAACAACACTATTTAATTAGTTAAACCATTGGTAACATATAAGGTCATTCTACGGTATTATCTGGTGCCAAATCTCTAATCCTCCAATAAGACATGCCTATTCTGCCATAGCCCTTGTCCTCCAGAACAGAGATGGGGAATGATGGCCCTTTTATGACTTATGGACTTCAACTCCCAGAATTCCTGAGTTGAAGTTCACAAGTCATAAAGGAGCCATAGTTCCCCCACCCACGCTGGCTCAGGAATTCTGGGAGTTGAAGTCCACAAGTCATAAAGGAGCCATAGTTCCCCCATGCTGGCTGAGGAATTCTGGGAGTTGAAGTCCACAAGTCATAAAAGGGCCATCATTTCCCACCCCTGCTCTACAATACTCTCCCTTCATATATCAAAATGACTCCACTGGTCTTTCACAAGGCTGTGAAGATTCGCCTGTGCAGTCAGGTCAGGGGCCCTGAGTGTGTTAAGGCAGCAGTCCCCAACTTCTTTGGCTGCGTGGATCGGCGGCGACACATGGCTGCGGCAGGGAGGGGACGGGGTTGCATGTTCAACCTAATCCCACACATGCACAAAAGTTTTGTCGCTTCCCCCCCCCCCCCCGCAAGCTTGCCTGCCGCTTGCGTGGTCTTGTTCTCAACAGGTCATGGACTGGTAGTGGTCTGTAGCGCAGGTGTTAGAGACCCCTGTGTTAAAATCTGTTTCCTGGCTGTATTAACATCCAACCATAGTAACAGATCTTCTTGGTGCCAGAAATATTGTCAGGATAATAATTTAATAGCTAAACATCTTATGTAAAGATGTAATGTAATGTGGATGATGCAATAATAGGAATGACTTGGCAGGTGTGTGTATCCCTTTAAGAGTCTGAGTATAAAAGGGAAGTTTTTTGCTGCTCTCTCTCTCTCTCTCTCTCTCTCTCTGTCTCTCTCTCTCTCGTCTGTTTGATTGCTGTAATTGCTGTGTACTGGAGTTTGCTGTTTTATGACGTGTATGTATTTTATTTCTAGTGTATCTTTATAGATATAGTGTAATATAAACCACCATTTAATTACAAACCACTGTTTACTGTACGTACTCCTGGGTTACCTCAGCGCCATAAGACTGTGCATGTTCTGACAAATATTTATTTTGTACAGTCTTAATTGCTTTGTTTCTGAGAGGTCCCTGGTGCTCTCTGAGCTTGGTTGTTTGCTTGCAGACGTTTCATGCGGGCTAGTCTAGCACTAGCATTGATGACGTTACCTAGCTGGGTCATGAAATGTCTGCAAGAAAGCCACCAAGCTCCGAGAGCACCAAGGACCCCTCGTTTCAATCCTGAGCTACAAATAATTCTCCATTATTGGTGCTTTGCTTTTACGTCCTATGAAAGCGACCCAGAGTTGCTTGTTGAGATGGGAGGGGCTAGAGAAATCAAATACATAAGTCAACTTGAGAACTTAAGAGACAGCGTAGCAACATTGTTGAGCGAGGATCTGAACCTCAGGATCTAGTATAAAAGCTGCAGAGTAAACCAATTACAGGCAGTCCTTCAGTTATGACCACAGCTGAGCCCAAGATTTATGTTGCTAAGTGAAAGATTTGTTAAGTGAGTTTGCCCCAGTTTCCGACTTTTCTTGCCACAGTTGTTAAGTCAAATCGTTGCATTCGCTAAGTTAGTCACACGGCTGTCAAGTGACTCCGGCTTCCCCATGGACGTTGCTTGTCAGAAGGTCGCAAAAGGGGATCACGTGACCGTCAAAAACATGAACCAGTTTCAGCCATCGTAAATAGGAACTGCAGCCGTCATAAATATGAACCAATTGCCAAGCATCCGAACTTTGACCGCATGACCACGAGGATGCCGCAACAGTTGTGTGAAAAAGGTCATAAGTCACTTTTTCCGGGGCGTTGTAACTTTGAACGGTCACTAAATTATTATTTATTATTATTTATTGAATTTTTATACCGCCCTTCTTCCGAAGGACTCAGGGCGGTGAACAGGGCATATAGATAGAAATACAAAAGTTAAAAGAAGATTAAATTATTGCCCGAATTAAAACGATCAAAATATAAAAAAACATTAAAACCCTAAAATTCCCCCATCAGGCCAGGCCAGCTTGTTCAAATAGATGGGTCTTTAACCCGCGCCGGAAGGAGCGAAGATCGTTGCTAAGTCAATCGTTGCTAAGTCGAGGACTACCTGAATTTGGGTTAGCTAGCCTCTCCTAACATTGTTACTGTGGATCCATTCAGCTGAAGCGCACTTCTAAACGCTCCTTGGTAGTTTATTCAATTTAAGGAGTCCAATTTCTACTCTCGCTGCTTCAGTCCCGCCTCTGCTAGAGCTTTTGAAGAAACTAACAAGAGATTCTTAAAGCAGTACAAGAGAAATTGAAGCAAGCTGATTAAAAAAAGAATGTTTATGATTTATTAACCTTTGGAATGCGACACTCGCACCCTATTCTGCTAAACCGGAGGAGAGTCAATTTGAAGAATATTAAATTAGTCCCTTCTGATCGCAAAGTAAGATACGGGGGAAGTTTTCCGGTTTCAACTAAACTGGACATTTTAAGAGAATTTTGAACAAGGAAGGACTAGTTGCAATTGTTCTGCTCTTGAAAATATCTTTCAAGAAGAGGTATTATTCGCTCCTGTGCTCTGGGATTCCCAGTTCACATTCTGGCCCCGAAATCTCCGAGAGTTTTAACTTGATTTTTTTTGGACCGATCACCCTGTATTAAGGGCGGTGTACGTTCTTTCTTGGCTTTATTCTCAGGATCAGGGATATTTCAACACGTCAGAAACGGTGAACTTTTCACACACGAGATGCCCTAAAGCCTTGGAAGAATAACTCTACATCTGATACATCCCAACCGATGGCTGTGTGTTATCCTGTCAAGCTCTGAAGCAACTTCGCTTGGCAAAGGGATGGATTTCGAAGCATTTTGGTCACGTTTGTTAAGAGCTATTTTTATATCACTTATTCCCCCCCCCCCCGATTGTTATCCCCTTCTTTGTTTCAAATTGAGCGCCGGCACGTCATTCCTACTGTTAAATTTTAAGGAAGGGCCTAGTCACGAAGACAAGATTTTGCTATTCACTGGTGTTTCACTCTTTATAGGTTGTCCCCAACTAATGGCCACGACTGGGATCAGAATTTCCGTTACTAAGCAAGATGGTTGTTAAGTTGAGCCATGCCCAATTTTACCACTTTTTTTTTTTGGCCATGTTTGAATCAGACGGTTAAAGAGAATACGGCTTGCCTTATTTACTTTGCTTGTCTGAAGCTGGCTGGGAAAGTCACATTTTTTTTAAAAAAAACTGTTTCATTTGTATCCTGCTTCTTTTATTTTTTTACAAATAACTCAAGGCGCCAAACGTATCTTGACACGCCTTCCACCCCTTATCTTCCCCACAGCAGCCCCCACCCTGTGAGGTGGGGGTTGGACTGAGAGTGACTGACCTAAGGTCACCTAGCTGGCTTTCATGGCTAAGGCAGCACTAAACTGAGTTTCCTCGTTTCCAGTTTGGTCCCTTAACCCAGAGGTCTACAACCTTTCCAGACTTGTGCATCGGAGGGAAGGAGAGCAGCTTCAAAACTGGTGTGCGTGTGTGCGTGCACGGGGCCACGCACACTGGCGCGGCACTGGCAGCTCCGTCCGCGCATGCGGCATCCGCTGGCCCCATGCGCATGTGTGAATGGCAGCACATCCCCACGGTGGCTTGTGGCCCATTCGCGCATGCTCCAACGGGCCACGCAAACCACCCGGGCTAGTGGTGCATGAGCAAAAGGGCTGCAAACACCCGCCCCACGCTAGCATCCCCGTTCGCACCTGCGCAAACGTGGGCGGTAACGGGGGGGAAATGCACGCCCACACGTGCGTGCACCGGCCAGCCTTTTCTGTGGCCCACTGGCCGAGAGCCCTCGGCCCGATCCTGGGCTGTGGACCATAGGTTGGGGACCCCTGCCTTAACCACTAGGTTGGTTAACCACTAAACTGGCAAATGGTGATTATGGGTATGCATGCCCAAATTTTCATCATGTCACTGCGGAGATGTTGCAACATCCCCACAGTCATAAGTGCAAGGACTGGTCACAAGCCACTCTTTTCAGTGCCGTTGTGAACCTTGAACAGTCACCAAACGAATCGTTGTAAGACTTATCTATCTGTAAATGCATTTTCTTCTAGAAATTATAGTTTGGGCTGTCTTCTTCAGACTTCATAAAGCAACGGGAGATCTTAGGAGAAGATCTGGGATTGAGGCCTTGGGAACTCTGAACCACTAGGTTGGCTTGAGGATGGAAACTTCTAACCTCATGATCTACGGCAGGGGTGTCCAATCTTGGCAACTTTTAAGATTTGTGGGGAAAATAATAATAATAATAATAATAATAATAATAATAATAATAATAATAATAATAATAATAATAATAAGAAGAAGAAGAAGAAGAAGAAGAAGAAGAAGAAGAAGAAGAAGAAGAAGAAGAAGAAGAAGAAGAAGAAGAAGAAGAAGAAGAAGAAGAAGAAGAAGAAGAAGAAGAAGAAGAAGAAGTTGGAAGGGACCTTGGAGGTCATCTAGTCCAACCCCCTGCTCAGGCAGGAAACCCTAGGCCATTTCAGGCAAATGGCTGTCCAGTCTCCTCTTAAAAACGTCCAGTGTTCGAGCATTCACCGCTTCTGGAGGCAGGTTGTTCCACTGGTTAGTTGTTCTAACTGTCAGGAAGCCTTTCCTTAGTTCCAGGTTGCTTCTCTCCTTGACTAGTTTCCATACGTTGCTTCTTGTCCTGCTTTCAGGTGCTTCAATTAATCATCTTAACCATATTCAACCAAGATGATTAAGACTTGTGGACTTCAACTGAGATGGTTAAGAGTCTGGAGACAAAAACACGTGAAGAACGGTTGCCGGAAGTGGGGTATGGCCAGTCTAGAGAAAAGAAGGACTAAGGGGGACGTGATAGCAGTCTTCCAGTATTTGAGGGGCTGCCACAAAGAAGAGGGGAGGGGTCAACTTATTTTCCAAAGTACCAGAAGGTAGGACAAGAAGCAGTGGCTGGAAACTAATCAAGGAGAGAAGCAACCCGGAATTAAAGGAGACACTTCCTAACAGTGAGGACAATTAACCAGTGGAACGGAAGTTGCCTCCAGAGGTTGTGGGTGCTCTTATCACTGGAGGTTTTTAAACACAGACTGGACAACCATTTGTCTGAAACATTATAGGGTCTTCTGCTTGAGCAGGAGGTTGGACTAGAAGACCTCCAAGGTCCCATCCAGCTCTAGTCTAATTAACTCCCAGAATTCCCCAGCCAAGCTGGGACTTAGTCTACAAGTCTTATAAGTTGCCAAGGTTGGACACTGCTGACCTACGGCATCACCATTAAAGATGTCTGGCTAACCATCTTAGCAAGCCACCGACTACGTAAGGAAATCAGCAGTAAACAACCAGAGCCTGCCAAATTCTTCTTCTTCTTCTCTTTTTTTTTTTGTTTTTCAGGAGCAACCTGCTCTCAAACAAGGCATCCTTCCTTGCAGGGAGGGACAAGAAAGCTGCTCTCATTTGCACTCACCTCTTTCAAGCAGCGAGCTTTGTTCCTTATGCAACGAGGCCACTTCCCGGCCGAGGGCTCTTCTCTGCCTCTCCAGCTCGTTCTGAAGCACCAGAATCTTCAGCTGTAAACACTCGCTCTTTTTTTTCTATATCAAAATAACAAAACAACAACAACAACAAACGAAGATTGCTCAGCGTATACGTAGACGCTTCTGGGAGAAACGCTACCTGCGAGGGCTACGTATTTCAGTGAAAAATAAGATTATAACCGTCCCTGAACAGAACATTTGTAGCTCAGGGCTGAACTGGGGGGTCCTGGGTGCTGTCTGAGCTTGGTGGTTTTCTTGCAGACGTCTCATAACCCAACTAGGTAACATCATCAGGGAAGGAAGGAAGGAAGGAAGGAAGGAAGGAAGGAAGGAAGGAAGGAAGGAAGGAAGGAAGGAAGGAAGGAAGGAAGGAAGGACTGTGGGGTCCTGGGTGCTGTCTGAGCTTGGTTGTTTTCTTGCAGACGTTTCATGACCCAACTAGGTAACATCATCAAGGCAGGCAGGCAGGCAGGCAGGCAGGGAGGCAGGCAGGCAGGCAGGCAGGAAGGAAGGAAGGAAGGAAGGAAGGAAGGAAGGAAGGAAGGAAGGAAGGAAGGAAGGAAGGAAGGAAGGACTGACTGTGGGGTCCTGGGTGCTCTCTGAGCTTGGTGGTTTTCTTGCAGACGTTTCATGACCCAACTAGGTAACATCATCAGTGCAGGCAGGCAGGCAGGAAGGAAGGAAGGAAGGAAGGAAGGACTGTGGGGTCCTGGGTGCTCTCTGAGCTTGGTGGATTTCTTGCAGACATTTCATGACCTAACTAGCTAACAGTACTAAAAGGGAGGGAGGGAGGGAGGGAGGGAGGAGGAGGAAGAGGAGGAGGACGAAAACAATTCTAAGGTCCTTGGTGCTCTCTGAGCTTGGCTGTTTTCTTCTAAACGTTTCGTTACCCAACTAGGTAACATCATCAATGCTGGAAGGGATGAGTTTGCAAGGAGGAGGACGACAACGACGACAATCCTGGGGTTCTTGGTGCTCTCTGAGCTTGGTTGCAGGTGTTTCATTGCCTCATGTTTGCAGGGTTTGAGTTTGGCTTGTCTAGAGAAAAGAAGGACTGGAGGGGACATGATAGCAGTATTCCACTATTTGAGGGGCTGCCCCAAAGAGGAGGGGGGTCCACCTGTTCTCCAAAGCCCCTGAAGGCAGGACAAGAAGCAACGGACGGAAACTAATCAAGGGGAGAAGCAACCTGGAACTAAGGAGAAACTTCCTGACAGTGAGGACAATTAACCAGTGGAACAGCTTGCCACAAGATGTTGTGGGTGCTCCATCACTGGAGGTTTTTAAGAAGAGACTGGACAGTCACTTGTCTGGAATGGCCTCGGGTCTGCTGCTTGAGCCGCAGGTTGGTCTAGAAGACCTCCAACGTCCCTTCCAGCTCATTCTGATTGACTAGGCAACCTCTTCAGTGCTAGAAGGGAGTGGGGTTTGCTCTCTCTTTATATTCAAGATATTCAAGACGTTTCTATGTAAAGAGAGAACAAAACCCATTCCCTTCTAGCACTGATGACGTCACCCAGTTGGGTCATGAAATGTCTGCAAGAAAGTAACTGAAGGTTCGCAACCCTAAAACTAAAACTCTTAAAGTTATTGCGCCCCATACATGTGCAAACTGGAAACTCGCACCATCACACCAGCGGCATTTAATGCAAAATCGCCCACAATGACATCTACACAGGTAATCCTCGACTTACGGCAGTTCATACGGTGGCCGTTCAAAGTGACAATGGCAGTGAAAAAAAAGGGACTTCGGACCGTTTTTCACACTTGCGACCTTTGCAGCACGGCCATATGATCGAAAACTCATATGAGACTGTGAAAACCGACTCCTATTTATGACGGTTGCAGCGTCCCGGGGTTATATGACCCCGTTTTTGCATCCTTCTGGCAAGCCAAAGCAACGGGGAAAGCAGATTCACTTAACAGACGTGTTACTAACTGAACTGCAGCGGTCCACTTAAACAACGGTAGCAACAAAAGGTCGTAAAATGGGGGCAAAACGTACCTAACCGGTGTCTCACTTAACGACAGAGATCTGGGGCTCAATTGTGGTTGTAAGTCGAGGACTGCCCGTACTTCTATTTTCATCCATCCGGTAGGAGATATAGGAATATAGCCAGCCGTACCAACAGGCTGAAAAATAGCTTTTATCCGTGGGCTGTTCGGCTTTTGAATGGGACATAATCTTATGCAGAATTGACTTGGGAGGCCGGTGTGTGGTGTAGTGTAGTGGGTTCACATAGTGTGGTGGGATGGAGGGTTTGTTGTCACTGTGTGTTGGGGAGAGAGAGGAGGGGGGAGGGGGAGGGGGGGAGGCTCAGCTAATCTCAATGTACACATGTTGTACTTTGACAATAAAGGTTTATTATTATTATCTTAAAAGGTAAAAGTTCCCCCGCACACGCGTGCTAGTCGTTTCCGACTCTAAGGGCCGGTGCTCATCTCCGTTTCAAAGCCGAAGAGCCAGCGCTTGTCCGAGGACATCTCCGTGGTCATGTGGCCGGCATGACTAGATGCCAAAGGCGCACAGAACGCTGTTACCTTCCCACCGGAGTGGTCCCTATTTTTCTACTTGCATTTTTACGTGCTTTCGAACTGCTAGGTTGGCAGAAGCTGGGACGAGTAACAGGCGCTCACTCTGTTATGCGGCACTCGGGATTCGACCCGCCAAACTGCCGACCTTCAGATCAACAAGCTCAGCGTCCTAACCCACTGAGCCACTGCGTCCCAATATTATTATCTTAGTAGGGGGGGAAAATTGGGAGTTTCGCAAAGCACGTTCCCCCCCGGCCTTGAAATAAACCACTGTTTTGTCTTTTTAATTACTTCACAGAAAAGACAAATGCCGAGCAGCACCGTTTCCAGTGCAAGCAGCTCCCAAAATATTTCTGGACTTATTTGTTGAATTTATAGCCCTCCTGACTCCCAATGACTCTGGGTGGCTTACAATTAGGAAAGAAAGAAAAACAAGAAAAGCATAAGCGACTTGAAAGAGAACATAGAAAACCACCCCAAGCCCAAGCCCGCCCCCATCCAGCAGTGTGTGTGTGTGTGTGTGTGTGTGTGTGTGTGTGTGTGTGTTCCCACCATCGCCCTGCCCCAAAGACTGGGAGAACAGCCAAGACTTTAACAGCTTCCAGAACTTCCATCACGGTGGGAGCCATGCGGGTCTAATTAGCCGAAGATGCTCCACTCTTGCACGTTGCAAAGTGTTCCTGAAAGTGGTAACTTGACGCGGTTTTTGGTGCTGGGTTGTTTGTGTGTTTGTTTTATGGCCTTCCAAGGAAAGAATAGCAGCTACGGCCTGTTTCTAGGCCACAAGCCAACCCGACGACCAAGTCTGGATGCTGTCTCTGAACCAAGACACTGATGTCCTAAAAAGATTAGTGGAGGCTGGGAAAGGCGTGCAAACAATGGTGTACTCCACTGGCTGGGGAGAGGGTGGACTGACGCCAACGTTCTCACAACCTGCATCGTGGAGGACTCCAGGTTTTCATTTCTTCTCGACTCCGACAAAAGCAGAAGAATCCAAGCCCAATCCGAACCATGACTCCTTGGTCAAGGGCCCAGCCCAAGGGTAGGCAACCTTGGCTCTTTCATGACTCGTGGACTTCAATTCCCAGAATTCCTCAGCCAGTGTGGGGGAACTGTGGACCCTTCATGACTTGCGGACTTCAACTCCCAGAATTCCTGAGCCAGCGTGGGGGAACTATAGCCCCTTCATGACTTGTGGACTTCAACTCCCAGAATTCCTCAGCCAGTGTGGGGGAACTATGGCCTCTTCATAACTTGTGGACTTCAACTCCCAGAATTCCTCAGCCAGCGTGGGGGAACTATGGCCCCTTCATGACTTGTGGACTTCAACTCCCAGAATTCCTCAGCCAGCGTGGGGGAACTATGGCCTCTTCATAACTTGTGGACTTCAACTCCCAGAATTCCTCAACCAGCGTGGGGGAACTATGGCCTCTTCATAACTTGTGGACTTCAACTCCCAGAATTCCTCAACCAGCGTGGGGGAACTATGGCCCCTTCATGACTTGCGGATTTCAACTCCCAGAATACCTGAGCCAGTGTGGGGGAACTATGTCCCCTTCATGACTTGTGGACTTCCAACTCCCAGAATTCCTCAGCCAGCATGGGGGAACTATGGCCTTTTCATGACTTGTGGACTTCAACTCCCAGAATTCCTCAGCCAGCGTGGGGGAACTATGTCCCCTTCATGACTTGTGGACTTCAACTCCCAGAATTCCTCAACCAGCGTGGGGGAACTATGGCCCCTTCATGACTTGCAGACTTCAACTCCCAGAATTCCTGAGCCAGCATGGCTGAGCTTGGAAACCTCTCCCTTTCCCTTCAGCATGGCTGGCTCAGGGATTCTGGGAGTTGAAATCCACCAGTCATAAAAGAGCCAAGGTTGCCAACCCCTGGCCCAGCCTATGGTCGCCCTCCTCGTATCTCACTGTCTTTGTGAACCACGACTTATATAAACTTCATCCATTTGTTTAAGGATCGTTCAGAGTTACAACAGCCGCGAAAAAGTGACCTATGAGTAAGTTTTCACCCTTAGGACCATTGCAGCATCATCCGTGGTCGTCTGATCAAAATGCGGGTGGCTTGGCTAAACTAAACTAATAAACTAGCGTGTGTTTGTGACAGATGTGCTGCCCCTGGTTCATGTGATCCACATCTGCAACCTTCCCAGCCGCCTTCCGAACAGCAAACTCGATGGGGGAAAGCCGGATTCACTTAACAGCCCGGTGATTCACTTAACAACTGCAACGATTCACTTAAGTGTGGCAAACAAACTGCTGTGCTTTAACAACAGAAAGTTTGGGCTCAGCTGTGGTCGCAGGTTGAGGACTGCCTGTAGAGTTAACTAGTTGCTAGTCAGGCTTTACCAATCCAAATTTCTAAATAAAATTGCTAGCTAGAATGCAGCTAGAAAAAGCTAAAATGGAACTAGTTTTGGTCGCCACGATGTAAAAAAGATGTTGAGACTCTGGAAAGAGTGAAGAGAAGAGCAACAAAGATGTTTAGAGGACTGGAGGCTAAAACATATAAGGAACGGTGGCTGGAATTGGGTATGTCTAGTTTAATGAAGAGAAGGACGAGGGGGGATAGGATAGCAGTGTTCCAATCTCTCAGGGGCTGCCCCAAAGAAGAGGGAGTCAAGCTATTCTCCAAAGCACCTTCTGAAGGCAGGAGAAGAAGCGACAGATGGAAACTAATCAAGGAGAGAATTAAAAGAGGAATTTCCTGACAGTGAGGACAATTAATCAGTGGAACAACCTGCCTTCCAGAAGTTGTGGGTGCTCCAACGCTGGAGGTTTTTAAGAAGACACTGGACAACTATTTCTCTGAAATGGCATAGGGCGGTGGTTCTCAAATCTTTTCTTCACCACGGACCCCTTTTGTGGCCACCAGACCACGGCCACGGTCCATCAAGACTTAACCCAAGATTGAAACCAGAGGTCCCCAATCTTTAGGACACCAGGGACCGGTTCCGTGGAGAGAGGTTTTTCCGCGGACCGGAGTGTGTGCGGTTTTGTGTGCTGCCTGCATCCCGCGGATGGGGCTTTGCTTGTTCGTGCGGACCGGTTGCTGGCGTGCCGCGGCCCGGTACCGGTCCACAGATCGGGGGGAGGGGTTTGGGGACCCCCGATTTAAACCGTAATGTTTCTTGAAGCCTTTGGGGTCATCCCGTGATGACGTTGCGCCCCCACCCAGGGTTCTGCAGACCACAGGCATAGGGTTTCCTGCCTGAGCAAGGGGAGGGATGGAGACTAGAGGATCTTCAAGGTCCCTTCCAGCTGTGTTGTTTTGTTAGAGCAGTTCCTGTTTCAATCTAAGGGGAGCCCTTTGATTTTAGCTGGTTTCACGGGACGCCATAATGCATGGGTCCTCAGCCAGACAGCAAAATGCATGTCCCGGCACCCAAAATGGCATTTGTTCATCCTGTTCCTCGTCCTCAAAACCTTGGAGCATCAGCCGGCCGAGTTGGTTGCAAAGGTTCACCACTCTTTCAATTGGAAATTCATTAATCTCTATTTGCAAGGGTTTTGCTTTCCCTGGCAACTCGCTGGCTGGCCACAGAGTCCACACAGATGCTTTGTAACCGGAGAGCATTTAGGAGACCTATTAATTCATTTTCCCCCTAGGCTTAATCTAATATATTAAGCTGTTGGAC
Source organism: Vipera berus (assembly GCF_964194415.1). NCBI lineage: Eukaryota > Metazoa > Chordata > Lepidosauria > Squamata > Viperidae > Vipera > Vipera berus. Next base: position 4,757,545 of record NC_138206.1, read on the forward strand.
TTTCCAGATAAATATTTTCGTTTAGTAATAATAAGAATAAAAAAGAGCTCGTGTTACAGGCACGAGGGAGAATGCTTCATACCGACAGCCGAAAAGAGTCCTCTTACACGTGAAGCCGGTCATTACGGAAGTTGAGGGGGGAAAAGGAATAAAATTCTATATTGCATTTCGTTCCTTCCAAAAAATTCTCTCCGTCAGTTTAAAAAGAGAGAGAGAGAGAAAGGTCCTAAGCCACAAACCTACACCAGAGGCTTCAACAACTTACATTGCCCCACATTTTCACATAAACATTTCTTGAATTTGTTTGGAATTTTTTTACATTTGCAGTGTTCAAATCAGGAAACTTAGATGACCTCTTAGGGGTAAGTCCTCGACTTACAAGCACAACTGAGCCCCAAATTCCCAGTGCTGAGCAAGACAGTTGTTAAGTGAGTTTTGCCCCATTTTGTGACCTTTTTTTTTTTTTGCCCTAGGCCAGAGGTAGGTAACCTTGGCTCTTTTATGACTCGTGGACTTCAGCTCCCAGAATTCCTGAGCCAGCCATGCTGGCGGAAGAATTCTGGGAGTTGAAGTCCACCAGTCATGAAGGGGCCATAGTTCCCCCATGCTGGCTCAGGAATTCTGGGAGTTGAAGTCCACGAGTCATAAAAGAGCCAAGGTTGCTTACCCCTGACCTAGGTTAAGCAAATCACTGCCGTTGGTAAGTGAATCGTGCAGTCGTTAAGCGAGTCTGGCCTCCCACGCTGACTTTACTTGTCGGGAGCCTGCTGGGAAGGTTAAAAACGGTGATCTCATGATCCCCGGGACTCTGCAACTTCATAAATACATGCCCTTTGGCCCAAGCATCCAAATTTTGATTGTGTCACCACCGGGGGGGGGTGTGGAGGGGGGGAAAGAGGAGAGAAGATACTGCAAACAGTCATAAGAGTGAAAAAATCATCACTTTGTTGTTGCCATTTCAAACAGCCACTAAACGGAACGGTTGTTAAGCCAGGGACTGTATCTCTGTTATCACGCTCCTTAAAAACTATAACTGGGTGGTCTGTGATTCCAGAGACAAACCCTGGAATCTCTGCCTGCCTGACCGGTAAGGAATCTAAGGTTTAACCCCAGGAAGGGGTAAGGCTTGCATTAAAGCTTCAATCCCCCTCATACCCCTATCCATATTTCTCTGAACAAAATATTCCCCTGTGCTCAAGAACTCAATTTGCACAAGCCGGTATTCGTCCTGTAACATTTTTTTACAACACTTGTTCCAAGACAAACACACACACACACACACACACACACCAGTTAAGGGGAGAAAAAAAAAAGCATACCAGCTCGTTGCTTGTAGAGGTAAGCCTCAGATGCTCTTCAATCTCCCTTCCTATTTTCTGAACAGTTACCTGAGTTTGCTTAATTGCACATTGCGCCCGGTGGAGCCTGCAGAGAAACAGACAGGTAACAATTCAACATATCCTCAGGACCGCTAACTAAAGCATTATTCGAAGCAAACCTCTATGGGGGAATTGCTGAAGCTGGGCAGCTGAAGCACTGAGCTGCACGTCGGAAATTGTGCCTCTGAAGATGTACTCTGGAGCCTCAAAAGTGCCAGTCAACGCTACCGGCCTTCCCATCAAGGCGGGCAAAAATAAGAAATGAAGAATTTCCAGCCCCTGATAGAAATGATCCCTTTGAAGATATCTCATCATTTGTTTGAAGGTACATACCGATTACTGTTAAAGAGTTTGGTCTAATGGCTAAGGCAGTGGTCTTCAACCTTGGCAACTTTAAGACTTCCGGACTTCAACTCCCAGAATTCCTCAGCCAGCCCGCTGGCTGAGGAATTCTGGGAGTTGAAGTCCAGAAGTCTTAAAGTTGCTAAGATTGAAGACCCTTGGGCTAAGGCATCAGGCTAGAAGCCAAGAGATTGTGAGTTCTAGATTTCCAAAGGCAGGAAAAATGCTGGGCGACACTGAGCCAGTGACTCTCAACCCAGCCCACCTCATAGGGTTGTTGTTATGGGGAAAATAGGAGGAGGAAGGAGTACTGTGTAAGTTCCCCCACCTTATTAAAATAATAAAGGCAAGATATAAATCAATATCTATCTATCTATCCATCCATCATCAGTCTGCCTGTATCTATCTATCTATCTATCTATCTATCTATCTATCTATCTATCTATCTATCTATCTATCTATCCGTCTATCATCTATCCTATTTCATCTCTATATCTCTCATCTCTATATCTATCTATCTATCTATCTATCTATCTATCTATCTATCTATCTATCTATCCGTCTATCATCTATATCTCTCCATCTATCTCTCCATCTCTCTATCTCTCCATCTATCATCTATCTATCTCTATCTATCTCTATCATCTATCTCTCTATCTCCATCTATCTATCTATCTATCTATCTATCTATCTATCTATCTATCTATCTATCTATCTATCCGTCTATCATCTATCCTATTTCATCTCTATATCTCTCATCTCTATATCTATCTATCTATCTATCTATCTATCTATCTATCTATCTATCTATCTATCTATCTATCTATCTATGTATCATCTATATCTCTCCATCTATCTCTCCATCTCTCTATCTCTCCATCTATCATCTATCTATCTCTATCTATCTCTATCATCTATCTCTCTATCTCCATCTATCTATCTATCTATCTATCTATCTATCTATCTATCTATCTATCTATCTATCTATCTATCTAATCTACCTACCTACCTATCAGCAAATGATTCTATAGTATAAATTATTGTTTTTAAGACTTCCTCTGGTTGATTTGCAGCCTCCAGCCAATAATATAAATTACCTGAATCAAGCCCTCTCGTTTTGAGATTTTTTTAAAAAAAACTTACTACTACTGTTCTTTCACAAAATCAATTTGTAATTCAAATATTACAACTTTAAGCATGTCTCCACTGCAACTTTCCCTGACACCACTCCTTTGCTGCTATTGAATCTTGCCAGTGGTGGGATTCAAATATGTGAACAACCAGTTCTCTGTGTGTGGATGCCGCTTCTGGAAGTCCGTTCTGGGCCTGGGCAACAAAAAATTAGCTACCGGTTCTGCCGAAGTGGTGCGAACCGGCTGAATCCCACCGCTGCATCATGCCGACGGCATTAACTGTGTGTGTGTGTGTGTGTGTGTGTGTGTGTGTGTATGTGTTTTTCAAGCATCAGGAGCATTAAAGCCAGATCATAATGTTTACTGTATAAGCATCTTCTCTTATCATGTTATGACCAATTTGGTTTGTCCCAAATTTTAAATGTGCAGAATTTTTTTTTAAAAAAAATGGAGGTCTAACAAGAAAGACAGTCCACTTTACTGAAAAACAACAATCTCGGAGACAGAAACTCGTCAATTTAATCTATCCCAAATGATTCGGTCGGTATATTGCTGAGACAATTCTGCTGAACGCAAGGCTAAAAGGTGACCATCTGCAAGCAATGAAGTGTAAATGGTGAAATTTATTGTTTCAGACAACTTCTTTCTATGCAGGCTTCATTCACGGTGCCTCTCATTTGCTCCAAATGATCCACAATCTTGTTTACCTCAACATTACTCTGCACGCATACACACACACACACACACACACACACACACACAAAGCTTGCTATTTCTAAACTTCCTCATGGAACAAGACCAACGAAAATTCTTCTCTGTAGTCAGTTCCGAGATGCAAACGAAGCCATCCTCGGCTGGGAAATCCTTGGTTCATTTCGTCTAAAAAAATTTTTTTAAAAAATAAATAAATAACAGCTGGAACACTTAAATTAGAAAAAGGAAATTATCCTTCGATGACCATGTGTCTGAAAGAAATCCTTCCCATGGGAGAGCTCGCATGAAGTGTTAGCACTGCTTTATACTTCTTTGGGAAGGCCACACTTGGAATCCTCCATCCAGTTTTGGTCACCACGATATAAAAAAGATGTTGAGACTCTGGAAAGAGTGCAGAGAAGAGCAACAAAGATGATTGGGGGACTGGAGGCTAAAACATATAGGGAACCGTTGCTGGAATTGGGGATGTCTAGTTTAATGAAGAGAAGGACGAGGGGGGACAGGATAGCAGCGTTCAGGGGCTGCCCCAAAGAAGAGGGAGTCAAGCTGTTCTCCAAAGTACCCGGAGTCAGGACAAGAAGCAACGGATGGAAACTAGTCAAGGCGAGAAGCAACCTAGAACTAATGAGAAATTTCCTGACAGTGAGAACAATTAATCAGTGGAGCAACCTGCCTCCAGAAGCGGTGAATACTCCAACACTGGAGGTTTTTAAGAAGAGACTGGACAGCCATTTGTCTGAAATGGTATAGGGTTTCCTGCCTGAGCAGGGGGTTGGACTAGATGACCTCCAAGGTCCCTTCCAACGTATTATTATTATTATTATTATTATTATTATTATTATTATTATTATTATTATTATTATTATTATTATTATTATTATTATTATTAAGGCATCTGGAGAATAGAATAGAATAGAATAGAATAGAATAGAATAGAATAGAATAGAATAGAATAGAATAGAATAGAATAGAATAGAATAGAATAGAATAGAATAGAATAGAATAGAATAGAGCTGGAAGGGATCTTGGAGGTCTTCTAGTCCAGCCCCCTGCTCAAGCAGGAGAACCTATACCAGTGGTGGCAAACCTATGGCATGCGTGCCACAGGTGGCACGCAGAGCTCTCTCTGTAAGCACGCGCCCCGTTGCCCCAGTCCTAGGCCTTCAGCTGGGTTTTATAAAGCCTTTTCGCTTTAGGCCTCCGCCGCCATGTGCAAAAAAAAAGAAAGAAAGAAAGAAAGAAAAGGTTCAATCAATTAATCAATTTCAACTTCTCGCGGGGAAAAAAAAAGATCTCGCAAAGTTGGGATTGATTGATTGTAGTTTTTAGTCCCACCCAGTCTGCCGTTACCACCGCAGCCACACGCACCCAATGGGCCACGGCCATCCAATGGGCCACACCCACCCAATGGGCCACGACCACCCAGCACCCAACGATACATAAGTAGGTTTTGGGTTGCAGTTTGGGCACTTGGTCTCTAAAAGGTTCCAAAGTCTCTTTGGACTGTTATTCCGATTCAGTTATGTTGTAAGATGGATCTCCAATTTTTTTAAAAAACAAAAAACAAAACACCTGTGGTTTCTCTCTACACCAGAGGTCCTCCACCTTTTGGGCATCAGGGACCGGTTCCGTGGAGAGAGGTTTTTCTGCGTGGTTTTGTGTGCTGCCTGCATCCTGCGGATGGGGCTTTGCTTGTTTGTGTGGACCGGTTGCTGGCATGCCGCGGCCCGGTACTGGTCCACGGACCAGGGGGGTTGGGTACCCCTGCTCCAAACTAAAGATGCCTATAAAAAAAGATTTAGCCATACTGCACTGTGGATGGTGGACTTGGAAACATATGTTCTGTAACACGTGAAGGAACAAAGGATGGAGAGATGAGGATGTGCTCTATAGGCCAATGACCGAAATAATTGCGGTACGGAGGACAACGTATCTCCTCAGCCTTCGAGACATTCAACCGGGGCTTACAAATGTTGGTGTGTGGCTGAGATCTGTAGGCCAGGTTTCTTCACACACACACCCCTGGATGCAGATGTGTAAGCAATCTGGTCGACAAACAGACCTCCGATGTACAAAATGCTTTAAATGCTTAACACCAATAGTTTACGGAGGCCCTGACATCTGGAAACTGCCATTTCTCAGGGCTTTAATTCAAGGGAAAGACACCAAAAGTGCTTTCACCAAAAAAAAAAGCAAGATATCAATATTTTAGCTTCCCTCAGGCTGATCTCAAACGCTTCACGAAAATAAAGTTTAGACAAGGCAATCAATTTACAACTGCCTAGCCCTCAAGAGGTTGGCCAGTCCCTCTACAATGCTGTTGTGATTCAGGGTCAGCCTGTGGGTTCGGCAGTTGGGTCGGACGACTCAGAGAAGGAGGAGGGGGGTGTTAAAGATCTTGCTGATGAGAGCCCTCAGCCAGGCCCCTCCCACCTGGTCACGACGGAGACCCAGCTGTGTGAGCCTGACAGCGTGGATGAAGATGACCCACAGCTGGCCCTGTTCAAGGACGCCCGACGCAGGAGGCAGTCAATCAGGAGTAAACAGAGGAAGGCAATGGGGCACCTCAGAAGGAGGCAGAGAGAAGCTACGCCCTGAACTGTATAAAAGGGGAATGCGTGGGAGGGCTGGTTTGCTGAAGGCAACCGCTTGAAAAGCTCCTGTTTCTTGGTTCGTGTCTTGTTTGTTTTTGTATCAATAAATTTGGCAGGCTTAATTCCAGCCTCTTGCCCTCTTGTAAAAGGGGTTGTCCCTGCCTTTTCTGCAGGGCCGGTAGCAGGCTGGTACAGAACAAATGCATCACTTTCAACTCACACTGTGCTGACTGCGGGCCCAATTCAAACTGATTTAACTTTCAAAGGTAAAAAGGTAAAAGGTAATGGTTCCCCCACACATGCATGCTAGTCGTTTCCAACTCTAGGGGCCGGTGCTCATCTCCGTTTCAAAGCCGAAGAGCCAGCGCTTGTCCGAGGACGTCTCCGTGGTCATGTGGCCGGCATGACTAGATGCCAAAGGCGCATGGAACGCTGTTACCTTCCCACCGGAGTGATCCCTATTTTTCTACTTGCATTTTTACGTGCTTTCGAACTGCTAGGTTGGCAGAAGCTGGGACGAGTAACAGGCGCTCACTTTGCTACGCGGCACTCGGGATTTGACCTGCCAAACTGCCGACCATCTGATCGACAAGCTCAGCGTCCTAACCCACTGAGCCACCGCGTCCCTATTAACTTTCAAAACCACACCCCAATCGAACGAGAAGGTTAAAACCACCACCCCATTTGTGCATTTCAATATATTTCTACTCCAATTGTTTCCTCCTCTTCCCACGTAAGGCTACCCAGAGGCGTTAGCCCAATCTAAGAACCGAACTCTGCTAACAATCAAAATCAGATCCATTTTTAGTTTTCTCTTTGGACGGCACTAACAATTGCGTAGGAAAAGCAGGGAACGTCAATTTTTTTTCTCCCCCCCCCCCTTTAAACAAACGCCTACAGGCTCTGAGCAGCTAATGCTTTACTCAAAAAGGCTGGTTTTCCTTTCTAGCATTTTCTGGAACGATCACGTGAAGCTGGCTGGTGACCCAATCATTCCGGATAGTGCCGTGCTGCTATTAAGTCGAGCCCTAACTGCCGAGAACTTAACTTAACTTTTTCTTGTTGGAAGAAAGAAAAAGCTCGGAGTCGTGCATTTTCAGAAGTGAGTTTTCTCCCTTCCCCCCCCCCCCCCGTCCTGGGAAAAACGAACTTGCACAAACTCTGAAAGTCAACCGAACGGAAAACAAAACTCAAACCGTATTCCACGGTACTACATCTGCATGAAGGGAAGTAGGCAGTACTCCCACAGTACTTAGGTCCAGGACTGGTCAGTATCTTCATAAATGGCTTAGAAGAGGGAAACTCATCAAATCTGCAGATGACAGTAAGCTGGCAGGAATAGCCGAAAGCCCAGAAGACAAGCGCAGGTTCCAAAAAGATCTTGACGGACTCGAATGCTGGGCCCTATCCAACAACGTGAATGTTAATGTGTTTAATCATGTTTTTAATTAATTATTTTAATTATGTTTTTAATTGTTAACTTAATTTTAATTTTAATTTATTTTACTGGGGCCATTCATTTAATTTCTTTTTAACTTTTGTAGTATTGTATTTTATTGTTGTTAGCCGCCCTGAGTCCTTCGGGAGATAGGGCGGCATATAAGTCCCAATAATAAATAAATAAATAAATAAAATGTGGAGAAAAGCAAAGTTTTACATTTAGGCAGGGGGAAAAAAAATCAAAGATGTAAGTACAGATTGGGTGAGAGGGATCCTTGGGAGACCTAGCGGACGATCGCTTGACCGTGAGCCAGCCGTGCGCAGTTGCCGCCGCCGCCAAAAAAGCCAATACAATCCTGGATTGCACAGAGGCGTAGAATCAAGATCGCGCGAAGCGTTCGTACCGCTTTATCGAACCCTGGAATGCTGCATCCAGTTTTGGTCCCCACGTTACAAAAAAGATGTTAAGACATTGGGAAAAGCGCAAAGAAGAGCAAGTAAGATGATCAAAGGCCTGGAGACTAAAGCATATGAAAGAGCCTTGGTGGAGCAGTGGGCTAATGCCTCCTTAAGTAACACCAGCTGCCTACAATTAGTGCAGGTTCGAGTCCCACCAGGCTCAAGGTTGACTCAGCCTTCCATCCTTCCGAGGTAGGTAAAATGAGGACCCAGATTGTTGGGGGCAATTAAGCTGACTTTGTAATAATGCTGCTTGGGGGGGGAGGGGGGGATGAAAGCCCTAATATTTATTTATTTATTTTATTATATTTGTATACCGCCCTTCTCCCGAAGGACTCAGGGCAGTGAACAGGGCAATACATGTTAAAAAACAAGAATACAAAAGTTAAAAAAGATTAAACAAGATGCCCAAAAACTATAACAATAAGTTAAGTTAAAATACATAAAAAACAATAAAACCCAAACTCATCACCCATCAGGCCAGGCCGGCTTGTTCGAACAGGTAAGTCTTTAGATCGCGCCGGAAGGAGCGAAGGTCGGGCGCCATCCGGAGCTCAACCGGAAGATGGTTCCATAAACACGGCGCGCCCACAGAGAACGCCCTCCCCCTGGGGGCCACCAGTCGACATTAAGCAGGCATATACATAGAATGAAGGCTATTGCTAAGCACATTGATTTGTGCTTTTAATTGTAAGCCGCCCTGAGTCTTCGGAGAAGGGCGGGATATAAATGGGATTAAAAGAAAAAGAAAAAGACAAGAAAGGATGGTTGCAGGATTTGGGTTTGGCTAGTCTAGAGAAAAGAAGGACTGGGGGTGGGGGGGCGCATGATAGCAGTATTCCAGTATTTGAGAAGTTGCCACAAACAACCAGAGGGCAGGACAAGAAACAACAGAGGGGAAACGAATCAAGGAGAGAAGCAACCTGGAATTAAGGAGAAACTTCCTGACAGCGAGGACAATTAACCAGTGGAACAGAAGTTGCCTCCAGAAATCGTGGGCGCTCCATCACCGGAGGTTTTTTAAGAAGAGTCTGGGCAGTCACTTGTCTGAGAGGGTCTAGGTTCTCCTGCTTGAGCAGGGGGTTGGACTAGAACAGGGGTGTCAAACTACCGGCCCGCGGGCCGGAGTGTCACGGAGAAACTGTGCCCATCCCATTTTCGGCAATGGGAAAAAGTTTATTTATTTATTTTATTTATTTATTATATTTTTATACCGCCCTTCTCCCGAAGGACTCAGGGCGGTGTACAGGGCAATAAGTATAAAAACGAAATGCAAAAGTTAAAAAAAACAATCAAATATTATGCCCAGATTTAAAACAGTAATTAAAAGACATATTAAAAACCCCAACCCTAACCCATCAAACCAGGTCAGATTGCTCGAATAGATAAGTTTTTAGATCGCGCCGGAAGGAGCGGAGGTCGGGGGCCATCCGGAGCTCAACCGGCAAGCACCAAGAAAACTGGACTTTTCACTTACGTTCGTTTGTGCTGCATTCATACAGTGCGCCGATACTGCACTTTTAAGCGCGGTACTCTTTTTCAAATGGATTGTACAACTAGTTCTCGTCTTAACAACCATTTGATTGGTAACTGAAGTTACAACAGCACTGGGGGAAAAAAAAGGGACTTGTGCCCATTTTTCACACTTAAGACCACTGCAGAAACCCTGTGCTCACGTGACCAAAATCGGGATGCTTGGCAACTGACTCGTATTTATGACGGTGGCAGCGTCCCGGGGGTGTGTGTTTGTGTGTCACGTGATTTCCCCCTTTGCGACTTTCTGACAAACAAGGGGGGGAGAGCCAGGTTCCCCTAACGACGGGGGTCACTAACTCAACAAGTGCAGTGACTCGCTTAACGACGGCGGCAAGAATGGTTGTAAAATGGGGGGCAAAACTCTCTCATCTCGCTTAGCCACAGAAACTCTGGTCATAACCAAGGACCGCCGGTTATTGGAAGCTGGCGAGGCTTTTCCCGGAAAGCTTTTCCAGCAACCGATCCAGACAGGCGCTTCTTCTGCCTTTCCGGGGGTTTGAGCCACAGAAGTAGCCACCCATTTATCATGCATTAATATGGTAGTTTAAGGGACGCGGTGGCTCAGTGGGTTAGGACGGTGAGCTTGTCGATCAGAAGGTCGGCAGTTTGGCGGGTCAAATGCCGAGTGCCGCGTAACAGAGTGAGCGCCTGTTACTCGTCCCAGCTTCTGCCAACCTAGCAGTTCGAAAGCATGTAAAAATACAAGTAGAAAAACAGGGACCACTACAGTGGGAAGGTAACAGCGTTCCGTGCGCCTTTGGCGTCTAGTCATGCCGGCCACGTGACCACGGAGACATCCTCGGACAAGCGCTGTCTCTTCGGCTTTGAAACGGAGATGAGCACCGGCCCCTAGAGTCGGAAACGACTAACACGCATGTGCGGGGGAACCTTTACCTTTTAATATGGTAGTTTAGGCTCTGCCATATGCTTCTGAACCCTGAGTGCATTTTACCTTTAGCAAGCTGGGAGGCCTGGCAATATGGCTTCCATTCAATTTGCAAGGAAGGGATCCAGATCAGTATTTGCTCAACATAATCGAGACAGCTACAAATTTATGCCTGAATCTTGCCGATCCACGCCCACCGTTTATTCTTCCCCAACAGGGGGGAACGTGGTCTCCCGTCTGCAATCTATAAAAACCCAGGTATGAATTCTTCCGCACAGCTGGAAGTGAGTGAGTGGCGGAGGAGCGAAGAAAGCTTTATCTGTATTTGCAGCTGCTCCCCAAGGGCTATCTCCACCTGAGATCACCAGGCATTACAGATCCCCAGAGGAGCGTGAACCCTGTTGTAAACTGCAAGTGTGAGAGGGATCTCGGAGTCCTAGTGGACGATCCCTTAAATAGGAGCCAGCCGTGTGCTGCAGCTGCCAAAAAAGCCAACACGGTGCTAGGCTGCATTAACGGAGGGAGAGAATCAAGAGCACGTGAAGAGTTAATACCACTTTGCAAGGCCTTGGTAAGGCCACACTTGGAATGCTGCATCCAGTTTTGGTTACCACGATGTAAAAAAGATATTGAGACTCTGGAAAGAGGGCAGAGAAGAGCAACAAAGATGATCAGGAGACTAGAGGCTAAAATATTATAAGGAACGGTGGCTGGAATTGGGTATGTCCAGTTTAATTAAGAGAAGGACGAGGGGGGACAGGATAGCAGTCCTCCAATATCTCAGGGGCTGCCCCAAAGAAGAGGGAGTCAAGCTAGTCCCCAAAGTGCCTGAAGGCAGGACAAGAAGCAACGGATGGAAATTAATCAAAGAGAGAAGCAACCTAGAACTAAGGAGAAACTTCCTGACACTGAGAACAATTAACCAGTGGAACAACCTGCCTCCAGAAGCTGTGAATGCTCCAACACTGGAAGTTTTTAAGAAGAGACTGGACAGCCATTTGTCTGAAATGGTATAGGGTTTCCTGCCTGAGCAGGGGGTTGGACTAGATGACCTCCAAGGTCCCTTCCAACTTTACTATTATGATTATGATTAGAATGAGGTTGCACGCTCCTCCCCCCCCAGCCCATGGAGAAAACTGGGCTCCACAAGGCCAGTCCCTGGTGCAAAAGGGTTGGGGACCACTGATCTGCCACATAGAGTTTAAGGACTGTAACAGCCATGATGTAGGACAGGTAAGCAGAAAACTAGCACAGCGCATCCAGGAACATCCACTGGCTTGTGGAGAAGACACAATGAAAATTCCTTCTTTTACAACTCATAGACCGACTTTGCCGTAGTTTCAGCTGGGAAGCTGTGAGCATCTGAGATTAAAGCAAATCCAGAAATGCTCGTAAAATTCCTGGAAGCCTGGCGCTCGGACAAATCGGCCATCAACAGGCACACAGACATGAACGACATCTACACACCATTCCAAAGAAACAAAAAAAAAAGGAAAGAGGTACACCAAAACACCTCCTCACCAGCAATCAACGCTCAGATGAGCAGAGATGAACACCAAGATTAATATTAGACCCACAATCACAAAGCAAACAATACCCCAGTCAAGGAACTAACAATTAAGCAGTAAACAACAGACTAAAGAAATTACCAAGGACATTCCCACCAATACTGACAGGGCAAGCCACCTGTATATGAACAGAGAGCAAAATCTCCTTCTTTTCTAGCACAGATGATGCTACCTAGTTGGGTCATGAAACGTCTGCAAGAAAACAACCAAGCTCAGAGGGCACCAAGGACCCCACAGTCCTCCTCCTCCTCCTCTCTAGCACAGATGATGTTACCTAGTTTTGATCACAAAACGTCCACAAGAAAACAACCAAGCTCAGAGAGCACCAAGGACCTCCCCTGTGGAAATTTTCCATGGCTAAAATCGATTGCATTTCCCCACATGCATTTGTTTTGCGTTTGGCTGGAGTTAATTTTTTTTCCCCCAGAAGTTTACTTTCAGCGTTATTTAAAACACCTTTGTTTAATTAAACAAGCAAAAGCAAACCAGAAGCCAGGAATCATTTAACTCCGTCCAAGTTTTTAATTTGGGACATCCTTTTTCAGAACACTGTTCCTCCTCTCGGGCTTTTGCAAAAAGAGAAAGAAAGCTCGCAAAGGGTCTCAGAAAGCAACAGGGTGTTTACATCGAAAACGTCTGTTGGATGGAAATTCTATTTTCAAAGACGGGAATACAGTGAACCACACTGGTGGTCCTTAAGAGTCCTCCTTAAGTGGCATTAAATATATGTGGATGCAACATCAAGAGAATAAAAATGAAAAAAAGATGTCTCGTTGGCTGGCTGGCTTTTCAATTACTTGTTTAGTTTGAAGACAGATTCACACAGACACACAGGATGCTGAGCCCACGTCCTAACAGAGATAAATGCAACCTTGCCTATCAATATATCTAGAGTGAGATAGATAGATAGATAGATAGATAGATAGATAGATAGATAGATAGATAGATAGATAGATAGATAGATAGATCGATCGATCGATCGATCTTTGGTCATTCGGGTTTTTTCCCCACGTAGAATTGGAGGTATCAGGGCAACGTTTCGACGAAATCTCATCCGTCATCCTCAGGCTGGTGACTTCAGCTTCGTTCTTCTGGGAGAAGTGTGTGATAGTGACTGTTTTTTCCTCTTTTTTAAACTGCCAGAGGGTGTATACACACACACACACACACACACACACAGAGTCCTCGACTTACAACAGTTCATTTAGTGACCGTTCAAAGTTACGATGGCATTGGAAAAAAGACTTACGACCATTTTTCACACTTACAACTGTTAGAAAACGATAACATTACGTGACTTTTCGAAAGAATCGCCATTCAAATTGAGGTGCTTGTCGTAACGTTTTACCGGGTTTGAAATTCCTTAGTTGCCGTCGCTCGGTGCCAAACCTGGGCTGTGTGTGTGTGTGTGTGTGTTTGATCAAAAACATCCCAACGAAAACATCCCAACGGAAGTGCTTCAAAAGTTCTTGGGTGCGTCTAGCAGTGCGCGGGCGAGCATTGTCATGTGCCAACACCGCACCGGAAGTCGGCATGCCCCATGCTTGCTATAGATGGCTGGTCTGAGTCTTCATAACGTTTCACAGTAGACATCTGAATTGATGGTCTAACCCAGGGGTAGGCAACCTTGGCTCTTTTATGACTTGTGGACTTCAACTCCCAGAATTCCTGAGCCAGCATGGCTGGCTCAGGAATTCTGGGAGTTGAAGTCCACAAGTCATGAAGGGGCCATAGTTCCTCCATGCTGACTAAGGAATTATGGGAGTTGAAGTCTGCAAATCATGAAGGGGCCAAAGTTCCCCCATGCTGGCTGAGGAATTCTGGGAGTTGAAGTCCACAAGTCATGAAGGGGCCATATTTTGCCCCATGCTGGCTGAGGAATTCTGGGAGTTGAAGTCCACAAGTCATGAAGGGGCCATATTTTGCCCCATGCTGGCTGAGGAATTCTGGGAGTTGAAGTCCACAAGTCATAAAAGAGCCAAGGTTGCCTACCTCTGGTCTAACCACACTCCATGAACTTCGCTCGCAGTTACTCCTTTGGCCTCTTCACCTTCGGCACCTTTTCTGGTGTGGTGTTTGTTCACGACAATGCTCGCCCACACACCGCTAGTACTGTATCTATGCATGTGTACACTATACATCCTCTTCACAGCGTGTTTTCCTTGTTACCTTCTGGGAGGAGGGGGCTTCGTGGCATCCGAAGCAGAAATCCAGATTCAATCACAGTTTTGTGCCATACAGTATGGTGAACTCTAAAGCTTCCTCCTTCCGTTATGTATTCAAGATGGACAGTGAATAATATTTATATGTTACTTATAGGTAAGGGTGTAGGTCTATACCTGTGCTGTATATAGTATGTTTTAAATGTGTGTTACATATGTGTACACTTTGAGAGCAAAGCAACCAAATTTCATTTGTAATGTGTGCCATTGTGCCGAGTAAAAAATGACAATAAAGGTTATCTATCTATCTATCTATCTATCTATCTATCTATCTATCTATCTATCTGCCTCTATTCATCCATCCATCCATCCACCCACCCACCCACCCATCTAATCTATCTATCATCTATCTATCTATCTATCTATCTATCTATCTATCTATCTATCTATCTATATCCATATCTATCTATCTATCTATCTATCTATCTATCTATCTATCTATCTATCTATCTATCTATCATCTATCTATCTATCTATCTATCTATCTATCTATCTATCTATCTATCATCTATCTATCTATCTATCTATCTATCTCTATCTATATTTATCTGACACAAGCGATAGATGGGTGAATAATTGATGCCCCATATTTTGCGGAAGGCCCTTTCGGAAAGATGATTACAGTCTAAATAAGCAACCTTTCAAAGCTGTCCCAGATTGCACCGCGCAATAATTGTGGCCCAATTTCTGTTCCGCAATCAATTCTGCTTCGGCTGAAATGGCTCTGCCATCAACCATACATCAGAAATCACAGTCAGATTCTACCACTTCCCGACACAACATAATTCTCCTGATAAACAGTAATGCCTTGGAACAGGGCCCAACTGTGACCCGACTCAACTTAGGAAAGTTATCATTGCAAGATTTAATACTAATTGCCTGGATTAGGGTGTGATGGGTTGTCATGATGAACTGCTTTAATTTCGCACAAAGGAGTCCAGGAAGTTCACACATATTGGCTAAGGGCCAAGAGATTTCCAAAATTAAGCTTTCAAAATCTAAGTTGATAGGAACTGGCTGGGAACGAGTCGGCCACATCAATTCAAGTCTTACCGAGAATAAATATTTTCGTTCAGGATTGGAATGTATTATCAGAGATAGCCCCCCAGACATACATCTATGTGGTTAGAGCATTAATTACAGTGGACTGACTTATTACCTGTAACTACGTTGAATTCAAGATCGATTCCTTGGATTTAAATTCCAAGATTTATCCGGGGAAGGAATGTGCTTTGGGCTAAGTATTACAGAAAGTTTACGTGGAGACCTCTTCTCGCCCCTCAGCCCCAACCAGGGAAAAAAAAGCTGAATACTTTATTATTAAGATACTGCAAAAAATAACGTAGGCCTCCTCAGACCAAGAAGCAATTTACTTGCTGGTAGGACAACATCGGATGAACTGACTTAAAAGACAAAAGCTGCTCTTTCGAAGACAGCAAAGTCCACATTTTGGACAGAGAGGACGGCTGGTTTGAAAGAGGGGTCAGAGAGGCCATCTGTGTCAAAACTGAACAGCCCCTGCTCAACAGAGGGGAAGGGATACGACATCCTCTATCTCCAGTCTACAACATGGTCCTTTCCGCAGTTCCAAGGAGCCACCCCCATTTGCACCACTCGGGTGACCCTGAGGACACAGAGAAACCTCCAAGTGGCCTCAATGACTCTCCAAAAGAATGCTAATGCTAATGCTAATGCTAATGCTAATGCTAATGCTAATGCTAATGCTAATGCTAATGCTAATAATAATAATAATAATAATAATAATAATAATAATAATAATAATAATAAGAAGAAGAAGAAGAAGAAGAAGAAGAAGAAGTAGTAGTAGTAGTAGTAGTAGTAGTAGTAGTAGTAGTAGTAGTAGTTGGAAGGGACCTTGGAGGTCATCTAGTCCAACCCCCTGCTCAGGCAGGAAACCCTATACCATTCCAAACAAATGGCTGTCCAGTCTCTTCTTAAAAACATCCAGTGTTGGAGCATTCACAGCTTCTGAGGCAGGTTGTTCCACTGGTTAATTGTTTTCACTGTCAGGAAGTTTCTCCTTAGTTCCAGGTTGCTTCTCTCCTTGACTAGTTTCCATCCGTTGCTTCTTGTCCTGCCTTCGGGCGCTTTGTAGAATAGCTTGACTCCCTCTTCTTTGGGACAGCCCCTGAGATACTGGAAGACTGCTATCATGTCCCCCCTCACCCTTCTCTTCGTTAAACTACACATACCCAATTCCAACCACCGTTCCTTATATGTTTTAGCCTCGTCTCCTAATCATCTTTGTTGCTCTTCTCTGTACTCTTTCTAGAGTCTCAACATCTTTTTTACATCGTGGTGACCAAAACTGGATGCCGCATTCCAAGTGTGGCCTTACCAAGGCTTTGTAAAGTGGTATTAATGCTTCATGTGCTCTTGATTCTATGTCCAGCTATCTGCAAGGAGTATAAATCCTTCCCTTCCCCACCATCCAGTCAGAGCTGAAGAACCTTCTTGGATGAGAAGTGAAACATCTTCAAAGGAAAACAAGGAAGTCCAATTGCCTCTTGAAAAAAGCATCTTTGGGATAACCATGACCTGGAAGACTGAGAATATCCATAAACAACATCTAATGAACTTCACTCTGCTAATTGCTAGGCAACATCAGAACCCATCAATTCCGGCGCGATCTCAAAACCTTCTTATTCGAACAAGCTGGCCTGGTCTGACGGGATGGGGTTGGGTTTTTATAAATAGTTTTAATTTTAATTTTAATATGTATTAATTATTACGGGCATAATGGTTTAATTATTTTTAATTTTTGTATTCTGTTTTTTATTATGTATTGCCCTGTTCACCGCCCTGAGTCCTTCGGGAGAAGGGCGGTATACAAATTAAATTATTATTATTATTATTATTATTAAGGCTCCCACGTTGTACAAATGTTATTACTGTAGCTGCAGTTTGCTTGGTTAATTCAACCCGTTCACAAATTAACTAAACATTGGTCCTTCCTGCCAACATGTACAAGCCTCATTCTTACAACTCCCCTCCCCCACAAAAAAAGGCTTCACCTCCATTTCTGATTGCAGTTTCATTGGAGCCTAAAACTATGATGTCCAAATATTTTAGGCTAATATTAAACTGCGATTAGCCGGAAAAGAAAGTTACCTTTCTCTCACCAATACAGAACATTGCTTTTCACTCGGCATTGATGGCTCAATATCCAGTCTGAACATTAATTAGAGATTACAGATAGTCCTCACCTTACAGCTACAACCGAGGCGGGAACCTCTGTTGCGAGGCAACGCAGTCGTTGGTGTGAGTTGCACTTAATTTTGCAAGCTTTTTGTAAATCGCATGGCTGTTAAGCAAATTCAGTCGTAAACACACTGCCATTGGGGATACCGCAATGGCTGTTAGGTGTGAGAAATGGTCATTAAGTCCCTTTTTTCAGGGTAGATAGAGAAGATAAGATAGAGAAGATAAGATAACCTTTGTTGTCATTTTTTTTTAACTGTGGGCACGGCACACATCAAAAATGAAATTTAGTTGCCCGCTCTCAAAGTGCAACACATACATGACACACACCTAACCATACTATATACAACATATATATAGACCCACACCCCTACATACAGGTAAAGGTAAAGGTTCCCCCGCACGTGCATGCTAGTCGTTTCCGACTCTAGGGGCCGGTTTCCGACTCTAGGGGCCGCTGCTCATCTCCGTTTCAAAGCCGTAGAGCCAGCGTTTGTCCGAGGACGTCTCCGTGGTCATGTGGCCGGCATGACTAGATGCCAAAGGCGCACAGAACACTGTTACCTTCCCACCGGAGTGGTCCCTATTTTTCTACTTGCATTTTTACGTGCTTTTGAACTGCTAGGTTGGCAGAAGCTGGGATGAGTAACAGGTGCTCACTCTGTTGTGCGGCACTCGGGATTCGACCCGCCAAACTGCCGATCTTCTGATCGACAAGCTCAGCGTCCTAACCCACTGAGCCACCACGTCCATTTACCCCTACATATACATAACAAATAAATATTAAACACTGTCCATCTTGAATATATAACGGAAGGAGGAAGCTTGAGAGTTTGCAAGGTTAATGCTGCATGGAATGAAACTATGGCCGAATCTGGATGTTCTGCTTCGGATACCACGAAGCCCACTCCTCCCGGAAGGGAACAAGGAAAACAGGTCGTGAAGAGGGTGTGTAGTGTCCCAGACAATCTTGCGGACCCTTCTCAAGCAACGCTTCTGTGCCATGTCCTGGATGGGAGGGAGGGAACTGCCAATGATCTGTTCTTACTGTCCTCACTACTCTCTGCACCGCCCTCCTGTCCGAACCGGTGATGCTTCCAAACCAGACTGTGATGCCATATGACGGGATGCTCTTGATCATCCCTCTGTAGAAAGTGGTCAGGACAGGGGAAGGAAGATGTGCTTTTCTCATGCGACGCAGGAAATGCAGGCGCTTCTGTGCCATGTCCTGGATGGAGGGGAGGGAACTGCCAATGATCTGTTCTTACTGTCCTCACCACTCTTTGCACCGCCCTCCTGTCCGAAGTGGTGATGCTTCCAAACCAGACTGTTATGCTGTATGACGGGATGCTCTCGATCGTCGCCCCTGTAGAAAGTGGTCAGGACAGGGGAAGGAAGATGTGCTTTTCTCATGCGACGCAGGAAATGCAGGCGCTGCTCTGCCCGCTTCACCAGTTTCTTGCTGTTGAGCGACCGAGCCAGCCTACTCGTCGGCTGCACGTCCAGGAATCTGATGCTGGTAACCATCTCCACAGGGCAATCATTGGTGCACAGAGGAGTGTGGCCGTGGCTGCCTTTTCTGAAATCGACTGTTTTCTTTACACCAGTTCACCAACCCCTCAACCTCCTTGCGGTAAGCTTCCACCTTGTCATCCAACGATTCCCTAAATGAACGGCTTTGTAGTTTTTAATACCTATTTCTAGCCTGAGTCGCTCTGTCAGGGAGATGGGCAACGTCTACATAGGATATACAAATCAATAAATAAAATATTGCTACCATCGAAGAAAGCTAGGCCCATTCATCGAGCAACGAGCAACCTCACCAGAACTGAAGCCTAATGGCAGAACGTGGATAGTCCTGAGGTAGGCAACCTCGGCTCTTTTATGACTCGTGGACTTCAACTCCCAGAATTCCTGAGCCGGGAGTTGAAGTCCACGAGTCATAAAAGAGCCGAGGTTGCCTACCCCTGGGATAGTCCTTCATTTTCTCCATGGGTGGCGAAGAAGGAGCCGGAAGGAGAAAGGGACAAGTGGTGGAGATCGATCGTGGAAAGGACTGAATGGAGGCAGCTAGAGAAAACGGTGAGGGCTCCTTGATGCTCGCTGAGCTTGCTTGTTTTCTTGCAGAGGTTTCTTACTCAAACTAGGTAACATCATGTGCTGGAAGGGAGGGGGGGGAGGAGGAGGAGGAGGAGGAGAATTCCCCAGCCTTCTGGGAGTTGAAGTCCAGCCGCTTTAGAAATCTTAGACAAGGATCTAAACCAGGTTTAGATTTCAGCTTGCTTAAGGACGTTCTCCAGAACATCCGTTCTTTGCCATTGGATGGCTTTTCTTCACAACCCTGGGCAATTATTTCTCCCCCATCCAAGCTGCTTTTGGACAGTGGGTGTAGCGTGTAGCCCAGCCGCTCGGTTTGTATTTTTGAAATTGTTACAGATGTTGACTAGACAACAAGTAGGGGCTCCTTGGCGCTCTCTGAGCTTGCTTGTTTACCTAGTGTGGGTAATGAAACATCTTGCAAGAAAACCACCAATCTCGGAGAGCACCAAGGACCCCACAGTCCTCCTCCTCCTCCTCCTCCCCCAATCCCCACTCCCTTCCAGCACTGATGATGTTACCTAGTTTGAGTAATGAAACATCTTGCAAGAAAACCACCAATCTCGGAGAGCACCAAAGGCCCTCGTTTCAACCCTGAGCTACAAATATTCTCCTTTATGGAAAGAAAACGGTGTTTTGGAAAGCCGGAAGGAATGGCTATTTTCCAAAATCCAAGATAGGGCTCATTCTTTGCCACATGAATAAACCAACTCAGGGGAAAAAAATCCAACCGAGGCTTTATTTATTTATTTATTTATTTGTTAAAATGACTTGCCACCCTATCTCTCCCCACGAGGCCTGCTCTGGGCGGCTTACGATAATAAAAAGGAAGGAAAACGAAAGGAGTTTGTAAAACCGGAGTCAAACAACAGGACCGTAAAAAAAATAAAACCGTGGCAAAGGAACCCGGTGAAAATAATAAATCAGTATAAGAACCCGCAACGTGGACGGATGCGTTGTAAAAAAAATAAAACCGTGGCAAAGGAACCCGGTGAAAATAATAAATCAGTATAAGAACCCGCAACGTGGACGGATGCGTTGGAGATGAACCAGAGAAATGGATTTAAAAGGCACGTTCAGAAAGTGAAAAGAGATTAAAAAAAATGGCTTCAGCTTTGAACGTCAAGAGTTGGCTATTTCAGGTATGATCTGAAAATGTTGTTCTTATTAGGAGACCCAACCCATCTTTCCTCTTTTTAAGGCACTTTCTCCCCAGATCGACCCCACAGTTCAGGAAGGTCTTTTATCTCCCGGCTAAAATCCTACAACCAACTTGCCAGCTGTTGAACATTCCCCATCTAATCCTTGGCAAGATGTCCAGAGGTGATTGCCCCTTCCTCAACTTAAGGGAAAATTGCACTGTCAGGATTTATTAAAGGAGAAAAGGAAGAAAAAAGAGCGTGGCGTTGTGCTCTTTCTCCCCCCCCCCCCGAGTAAATGCAAAAGCTAGTTGCTAAATTCAGGCGGGGCTGCTCTGATCCTTGAGGATCTTGAAGAACTGAGGACTCCTAACCAAACCATCTGCCATGGTTAGCCTGAGAAATGCTGGCATGCGTTGATGTATTATTTTCTTTGGAGGCAGGGCTACAAGTTGACTAGAAACAACAACGGGGGGGGGGGGGAGAAGAGAGAGAAAAAACTAATTTCAAATATTACTAAGGGAGGCCCAAACTTCAACCTTTCCTTAATTCTTCACTTGTCTTTAGTCCAATAACTGTCCCGGCCAAATAGTCACTACACATAGTCAACTGTCTGTTTTGATTAAGGTAAAGGTTCCCCCCGCACATGCGTGCTAGTCGTTTCCGACTCTAGGGGCCGGTGCTCATCTCCGTTTCAAAGCCGAAGAGCCAGCGCTTGTCCGAGGACGTCTCCGTGGTCACGTGGCCGGCATGACTAGACGCCAAAGGCGCACGGAACGCTGTTCCCTTCCCACCGGAGTGGTCCCTGTTTTTCTACTTGCATTTTTACGTGCTTTCGAACTGCTAGGTTGGCAGAAGCTGGGACGAGTTAACAGGCGCTCACTCTGTTACGCGGCACCCGGGATTCGACCCGCCAAACTGCCGACCTTCTGATCGACAAGCTCAGCGTCCTAACCCACTGAGCCACCGCGTCCCTCTCTGTTTTGATTACTAGCATGCAAACGATTTCACCTTTTTAATTTTTCCTCCATAAGAAACCAGAATTATATTTTTCTTCCAGTTTCAGCTCACAATGACTTTTGTCATAAAATAGCAAAATACCACAGGCTGGGTTTGCCTATCTATCCCATCAAACCACGATTGGTTTGACTACAAATAATGAATTAACTGCAGCTATCTGGGTTCATACACTGCTCTAAACCATAACGAGCCTTGAATTTGGGGATCTTGCCCTGGGAGAATTAAGCTTCGTGGTTAAAACTGTAAAGTTATGGTTAACTAACATGGGTCACATTTTAACAGACATTAAAGGGCTTTGGGGGAACAAACTTTGGTTAATGGCCCACCAGGCAGAAAAACAGGACCTCCACATTCACTGGTTGAGTTAAGGTGGTTCTTTGCACCGGTTCATACAAATCTTACTCTTTTAGTGGTTGTTATACTTTTGACTGATTAGCTTCATTAAGAAATAAGCAGCCTTCTAAGTTGGACGAAGGCGGATGTGTGTGTCCCAGGATAACGTCGCAGGATCCAGTTCTGGGTTAGTCACTGGGACCAAAGGTTGGTCTGACCCAGACTGGATCCTGCAGCCTTCGAAGAACTCAGTGCAAATAACCTGCAAAATATTCTACCTGCTTTTGATTGCCATGACACAACCTCAGGTATTTGGAGAATTCAAGAATTTAGCTGCCAACATTTTTAGAAGGCTACAGAGGTTTATGACTCAGAAATGCCTGAACTATATGATTCCGTTCAGTTCTACCCTAACTTTTTTTTTTCCACTAAAGGAATGAAATTGTTCCACTTGCAGGGCAATGGTGACATCTGCTGGTTTGTCTTCCACAAAGGACTACAATTTACACAATTTCCAAACAAAGTGAAGTTTTGCAAAATGTTATTACTGTTATTTATTTATTAAACGTATATGCTGCCCACCTACTGGTCCAGCCAGACTGGGTTACAAGCAACATTTAAAAAAATGAAGGAACAAAACATTAAAATTATTATTTCAAGGATCTTGGCAGGCAATTGGCAAGGTTGGGAAGCAGCTCCGCACAAACCTTGAACCCAACATTTATGTTGATAAACAAGACATTTCTTAAGTGAGTTTCCCCCCATTTTACGACCTCTCTTCTCACAGTTGTTAAGCGAATCACTGCAGCTGTTTAGTAACACGGTTGTTAAGTGAATCTGGCTTCCCCCATTGACTTTGCTTGTCAGAAGGTCGCAAAAGGGGATTGTGGGGACGTTGCGACCGTCATAAATGTGAGTCAGTTGCCAATCGTCCAAATTCAGACCTCGTGACCTCGGGGATGCTGCAATGGTCGTTAAGTGTGAAAAGAGTCATAAGTCACTTTTTCCCAGTGTCACTGTCGCTAAATGAATTGCTGTAAGTTAAAAACGTCCCCTGGTTCATTGCTGCTCGCTGACAGCAAATCAAATTTTTTTTCTCCATTTACCACTAGAGCCTTGATTACTTCCCGCTTGAACCACAGGCCGTCCTCGAATTACGACCAGAACTGAGCTCAAAATGTCCACTGCGAAGCAAGGCCGTTGTTAAGTGAGTTTTGCCCCATTTTACGACCTGTCTTGCCGCAGTTGTTAAGGTGAAGCACTGCAGTTGTTAAAAAGTTAGTGTTACGGCTCTTAAAAAAAGAATCTGGCTTCCTTCTGCTTGTCAGAAGGTCTCAAAAGGGGGAATCACGTGACCCGGGGGACACTTGTGCAACTGTCGTACGTACACGCCAGTTGCCAAGCCTCTTGAAATTTGTCCGCATGATCACGGGGATGCTGCCACGGTTGCAAGTGTGAAAAATAGTCGTGAAGTCACTTTTCTTCAGTGCCATTGTAACGTTGAACGCTCACTAAACGAACGGCCGTAAGTCGAGGACTTCCTGTGCAATTGCTCCTGAAGATTATCCAGAAACTTTAGCTGATCTAGAACATAATGGTTCAAGCAGCTGCTATGGGCACCAGTTGATTGTTCCACGCAGTACCTCTGCTTGGTACACTGACTGCTGGTCTAACTTAAAAGAGCCTTGGTGGAGCAGTGGGCTAATGCCTCCTTAAGTAACACCAGCTGCCTGCAATTAGTGCAGGTTCGAGTCCCACCAGGCTCAAGGTTGACTCAGCCTTCCATCCTTCTGAGGTAGGTAAAATGAGGACCCAGATTGTTGGGGGCAATTAAGCTGACTTTGTAATAATGCCGCTTGGGGGGGGGGGTGTGAAAGCCCTAATAAGCAGGCAGATACATAGAATGAAGGCTACTGCTAAGCTTGTAAGCCGCCCTGAGTCTTCGGAGAAGGGCGGGATATAAATGGGATTAAAAAAAAACAACAACTCCGAGTACTGTTTCAATTTTCACTAGGACGAAAGCCGGAGGAACGCTGCGTGGAAAGACAACAGGACCACCCTAACCACCGTCCTGGCTCGTAATCACGGGAAGACACAACGACGACACTCTGCTATGCTGTCTTGCTTGCGCAACCCTCAGAAGCTGCTTCTGCACATCTATCCCAAAGGTGCTTTTTTTCAGGAGGCAACTGGACTTCCTTGTTTTTCTTCGAAGACGTCCCAAGAAAAACAAGAAAGTCCATTTGCCTCCTGGGGAAAAATCACCTTTGGGGAAAAACCTGACTTGGAGGACTTGAGAATCTCCACAGACAATTCTGCACGTCGATTTCTTTGCGTTTTCTTCTTTGGCTTTAATTTTATTTTATTTTTTAATCTTTTTAAGTGTAATAAAAGTACCATAAAAGGACAACCACCCACGAGCCTGTTCCTAATCGTGAAGAAAGACATCTCAACTCCTTCCGCTGGTGGCAAAAAGAAACAAACTTTCACGCTAAACGTTATCTGCGCTGGGAAAAAAAAGTACGTGTACAACGACGACGACAACAACGACGTGCAAAGCCAACATTAAGGCTAAACTCCCAACGCGTTATGCAAGGAGCTTAGGGCCGTCGCTAGTGATTTGCACAAGTGCTGAAAAACATTCTGGGAAGCTTATGTTATTTTCAGCTCACAGTTGCTTCTTAATCGGAAGCCGGAAGTTACCTTAGCAAAGAGAAGACATCATATGAGTTACGCACACAATTGGGATCCACCTGCAGATTCTTCTGGATTCCTGAGACACCCTTGAAGACAAACAAGACAGTACGTTAACAGTTTTGTCTTGGTCACGCTGAAATTAAGATTCTAGTTTCCTAATTAAAAAAAAATTACACTCACATGTTTTGTCCAGACGAAACAGCGTTTATAGGCCGCCCTTTACACGTGATATTCATGTTTACCAACCTTCTCTCTTTATCCCCAAGATACTTCTCTTCTTGTTTGATTTTTTTTTATAAGTACCTCAAGGCAATGAACGTACCTAAGACACAATGGTGGGATTCGGCCAGTTCGCACCGGTTCGGCCGAACTGGTAGCTAAATTTTGCTGAGTTTGGAGAACCGGCTGAACGCACACTGCTTCCGGAAGTCTATTCTAGGCCTGGAGGAGGCCTCCCAGGCCTAGAACGGCCCACCGGAAGAGGCCTCCCAGGCCTAGAACGGCCCACCAGAAGTGCGTGGATGCCACTTCCGGAAGTCCGTGGATGCCACTTCCGGAAGTCCGTTCTAGGCCTGGGAGGCCTGGAGGAGCCCTCCCAGGCTTAGAACAGCCCGCCAGAAGTGCGTGGGTGCCACTTCCGGAAGTCCGTTCTAGGCCTGGGAGGCCTGGAGGAGGCCTCCCAGGCCTAGAATGGCCCACCAGAAGAGGCCTCCCAGGCCTAGAACGGCCCACCGGAAGTGCGTGGATGCCACTTCCGGAAGTCTATTCTAGGCCTCGGAGGCCCAGGCCTGCATCCAACAAGAGAACCGGTTGTTCAGGTATTTGAATCCCACCACTGCTAGGACTCCTCCCTCCTCCTATTTTCCCCACAACAACAACCCTGTGAGGTGGGTCGGGCTGAGAGAGACTGACTGATCCAAAGTCACCCAGCTAGCTTTCATACTTTTTTTTTAATTGGGTTTTTAATTGGGTTTTTATATTGTTACTGTTTTATCTGGGCGATTATTTAATTCTTTTTTTAATTTTTGTATCTTCTATTTATATGTGCCCTGTTCACCGCCCTGAGTCCCTCGGGAGAAGGGCGGTATACAAATTTAATAAATACAAATACAATACAATACGCAAAGTGGGACTAGAAGTCACGGCCTCCTGGTTTCTAGGCCAACACCCTTAACCACTAGGCCAAGCTGGCTTTCTATGTTTCACTGGACAGTTGATTTGACTTTTTTTTAGAAAACTGTAAAAAAACATTCCAGAAGCTAACGCGCCCTGCGGGTTGACGGTTTTAAGAAGTTAGGGACGCAGTGGGGGTAAGCTTACCTTTCGTTCGTACAAGGCCCCATAATAACCATCATTCAGCCCAAAAATGATTTCATTCGGGCTACGAGCATGTATCTGTTAAGTAAAACCAGTGTCACAGATTCAGTCAGCTTACTTTAAAGCCATTGTTTTAGTTCTTTTAGCACCCAGAGTGGCATTCTTTGTAGGGATCATATGTTTTGTGGCATCCTTCTGTTATGCAGGTTCACCACTGACCCTATAGAGGGGAAAGGAAGAAGCTGAAACTCGATCCCATGAATAGGTTCATTTTCTGGGCCACAACGAACATGGTAAGATAGCTTAAAAAAAACTAAGTACATAATCATACATACGCTTAGCCTTCAGGGGCCTAGGTCTTCCCGCACGGTCTAACCTAACAATAAATTTGTTAAGCCTTGAATTTTCGTGGTCTGCTGCAGTACACCCAAAGCTAAACATCTGGAATTCACTGAAGAAGCTTCTTCGACGAGAAGCGAAACATTTTCAAAGAGAGGAAGAAGAAAAAATATCCAAGAAAGTCTAATTGCCCTTTGAAAAAGCACCTTTGGGGAAACGAATCTCCATAGACATTTAACCATCTGGAGCTGTTAACTAATTTGGCTCGATAATGAACAAGCCAACTGAATATACTTCTATCTGCAGATAGTCAACTTTCAAAATGAGTGATTAACTTAAGACAACTCTGGGGTCTGCTGGCTCCTCCTTTGAGAGCAGTGTGTGTGTGTGTGTGTGTGTGAGAGAGAGAGAGAGAGAGAGAGAGAGAGAGAGAGAGAGAGATGACCAGAATGAACATTAAAATTTCAAACTGATCGTACTTCTTTTATCTCAGGGGTCTTCAAACTTGGCCCTTTTATGCCTTGTGGACTTGAATTCCAGGAGTTGAAGTCCACAAGGCATAAAAGGGCCAAGTTCGAAGATCCCTGTTTTATCCTAATGCTGGACAGGCTCATGATCCTCAAAGAAAAGTATATATCATAAATTGAAACTTAATTGTGGTGGCAAATGAACTTCCAATAACAACTCAGTATGTACTTACTTAAACAAAACAGGAAGATCATAGGCAGGCAAAGCAGCGGCAGTGGGATTATTTATTTATTTATTTTTTATTTTAATTCCATTTATATCCCGCCCTTCTCCGAAGACTCAGGGCGGCTTTACAAACTTAGCAGTAGCCTTCATTCTATGTATATGCCTGCTTATTAGGGCTTTCACACACACCCCAAGCGGCATTATTACAAAGTCAGCTTAATTGCCCCCAACAATCTGGGTCCTCATTTTACCTACCTCGGAAGGATGGAAGGCTGAGTCAACCTTGAGCCTGGTGGGACTCGAACCTGCACTAATTGCAGGCAGCTGGTGTTACTTAAGGAGGCATTAGCCCACTGCTCCACCAAGGCTCTTTGACTTCCCGCTGGCTTCCCCAATGATTTTGCTTGTGGGAAACTGGCAAGGAGTACTGAAATCATGATCATGTGACTGCAGGGATGCCGCAACAGCCACAATTTTGCACATAGAAGTGATCCGAACATCGTGGAAAATTCAATGCCACAGGAGTAATGGGTCCTGGATTATTATTTTTTATGCATTTTTAAATTAAATGAATTTTAGGCACCTTGATTTTTAAATTAATAAATTTTAGGTATCCCGATTCAAATACTTGTAGTATGAGGCACG
This sequence comes from Vipera berus, assembly GCF_964194415.1. Lineage (NCBI taxonomy): Eukaryota > Metazoa > Chordata > Lepidosauria > Squamata > Viperidae > Vipera > Vipera berus. Next base: position 4,785,320 of record NC_138206.1, read on the forward strand.
ATTTGGGCTACCCTGAGGGTACAAACAGATACAACGCAACATTTTAGTAATATATAGAAGATTCCTATTATCCTGCCAAAATTCTGTCCAGCATCTGCCAACTTTATATCTTGGACCAAAGGTCCTTTTCAAAAGGCAACTGGACTTTTAGTTTTTATTCTTGAAAACGGTTCACATTTCATCCAGGAAGCTTCTTGAATGAGAAACAAAACATTTTCAAGAAAAAAAAAAAGTCCAGTTGCCTTTTGAAAAGGATATTTGGGAGCTGGATGATTGACAGTCTCCACAGACACTTATATCTTGCAACAATTCTTTGCTATTCCATCAACAGATATTTGCTGAAAATATCCTTAAATAGCCAATCCAAGTTGAAACACTACTTTTCTTTTACCTGCTGGCCCAAATATTTGAGTCCATCTAGATTGACTTTCCACTCAATCAGTAGCTGATAGGTATCATTCTTGCCACCCCATATCCTCACCACAAAACAGGATACAGACGTATCAAGGCGATCGGGCATTAAACCAAAGTCAAGGCTTCGCCATGTTGGATTCTGTTCGTGTGGAAGAAGAGAGAATGAAATATTCCGGGTTATTTTTCTCCCACAGCGATTAGTACGTAGTTAGTCCGTAAGACCTTAATTGAGTCCAGAATTAAGTGTTGTACATCTTGGCGGTCATTAAGCAGGAGGTCACCAAGTGACCACACCCGACTTTACAATCTTTTTTGCAACAGTCATTAAATGCATCCATTTTTCCCAACGGGTGGGTTCCCATTTGTAAATGCTTTTGTTGTTGTTAGTTGCGAAGCCGTGTCCGACCCATCGCGACCCTATGGACAATGTTCCTCCAGGCCTTCCTGTCCTCTACCATCTTCTGGAGTCCATCTAAGCTCACTCCTACTGCTAGAAATCAGCAAAAAATGATGAAAGTTGCAGCCGCATGACCATGGGATGTTGCAAACGGCTGTAAAGGCTAAATGCTCCAAATGCAATTTCATGAGTGTGTGGATGGAGCTTTTTTTTTTTGGGGGGGGGTTTAACAGAACTTCAAAAGTGGGCCATAAGTAGCTCTGGGGAGGTCTGTTGTAACTTTGAATGGTTACTAAGCAACCGGTTATTAAACAAGGATTACGTGTATGTCCAAAAAAGGCTTCCAAAGATGGTGCACGAATTGCTCTAAGTCAGGGGTAGGCAACCTTGGCTCTTTTATGACTCGTGGACTTAGTTTCCCCATGCTGGCTCAGGAATTCTGGGAGTTGAAATCCACGAGACATGAAGGGGCCAAAGTTTCCCCATGCTGGCTCAGGAATTCTGGGAGTTGAAGTCCACAAATCATGAAGGGGCCAAAGTTTTCCCTTTGGTGGCTCAGGAATTCTGGGAGTTGAAGTCCACCAGTTATAAAGGGGCCATAGTTCCCCCATGCTGGCTCAGGAATTCTGGGAGTTGAAGTCCACAAGTCATAAAAGAGCCAAGGTTGCCTACCCCTGATCTAAGTTATTCCCGATGCAGCCAATTGCTTGGTTGTATATTATAATAGGTTTCACAAAGAACTTTGAAGGACAAACCATTTGCATTTGCTTCAAGTTAGACAAGGAATTTGGTTCGGGCAGTCTAGAGAAAAGAAGGACTGGGGAGGTGGGGGTGGAGGTGGCGTGATAACAGTATTCCAGTATCCTGTGGAACAGAAGTTGCCTTCAGAAGTGGTGGGTGCTTCATTACTGGAGGTTTTTTTAAGAAGAAACCGGACAGCCGCTTGTCTCAAATGGTATAGGGGGTCTCCTGCCTGAGCAGGGGGTTGGATTAGAAGACCTCCGAGGTCCCCTCCAGCTCTGCTCTGCTCCAGATTATTGCAGAACGTGTCGCATGTACGGACTGTCAGCTGGTCAGGGTTGGCGAGATCAGCTTCGTTTGGAGTGGACAAGAATAAGAGAAGGTGCATGGGTCCACGACTCGTACTCTAGATCCTTACCCATGGTAACTGTTAGGATCCAGCAGGGAGAATCTATTGGGTAAGTAGTTCATGCTTCATCTGAATCCAAACTCCTGCAGGAACCCTAACGTGTGTGTGTGTGTGTGTCTGTCTGTTTGTGTATATACACAAACACACAAACACACACATATATACACACACATACACGTGTATACACACATATACACATACACACACACACGTGTATATACACATATACATATATATATATATATACATTCACATATACACATACACACACGTGTGTATGTATGTATATGTGTGTCTGTCTGTGTGTATGTATGTGTGTATATATACACACACACACACAATTTGGATTGCTGACAAAGAATTAAAGGGAGACTGATATAGCTATTTCAAGCTTCTTTGCTCCCATCAGTCAGCCATATGTGTATATATGTATGTATATAATTGTGTGTGTGTGTGTGTGTGTGTGTGTGTGTGTGTCTGTGTATATACACAAACCCACAAACACACACACATAGTATATGTATATACACACACATACACATTTGTATACACACACATACACATATACACATGTGTATGTGTATATATGTATGTGTATACACATACACACACATATATACATTCACATGTATGTATATGTGTGTCTGTCTGTATACACACACACATACACACAATTTGGATTGCTGACAAAGAATTAAAGGGAGACTGATATAGCTATTTCACGCTTCTTTGCTCTCATCAGTCAGCCACGCCCTTCTGAAATGAGAGCAAAGCAGCTTGAAATAGCTATATCAGTCTCCCGTTAATTCTTTGTCAGCAATCCAAATTTATTTAATACAAACAATTGTCGCAGTTGCAACTTGCTGCCTGTGGATTTATATGTATAAATCTTTTGCCTGTATCAGCCCAAACTAGGGCCATCCACAGGCAGCAAGTATGACCTAGGAATTAGGAAGATTCCCTGTATTTGAAAGCCTTTTTCTAAAGGACCAGATACAGCTTGCCACTGTCATTAATGGCCCCACTAACAATTGATGCATCGGCTGTGACCTTACCTGAACCAAAACAGACTAGCTTCTCTGATTCATTTCCTAATTAATCTCCCAACTTTGCACTCAGTATGGAGCTATTCTTCCAAGATGGTCAGGAAGCTGCAAATCTATACAGACCACAGCTGCCCCAATGTTACGTGAGGCGATGTGAAAAAGCAATACTTGGCTACCTGCGAACTCTCAAGATCAACATAAGATGCTTTGTTTTCTATTTGGTTCAATATACCCCTTGCCGTAACTGAACTTAAGCTTGCTAATAAAAATTTTTTAAACCACAATACGAAAAGAAAAAAACGAAAAAAACATTACTTAACACCGTACGCTGGCATGCATCTAGGAAGCTCTAAGTGTTTTAGGATCCAAGTATTTAACACACATCCTACCACCTTTTGATCTGATGCCTTGGATCTGCGGGGGAAGGGCCCTCCTCACAGTCCTTCAGGCTGATTTGGCTCAAATGTCAATTACCACCATTGTATTCTATTCCAATTTCATTTTAGACTGTATTTCATTCCAATTTCATTTAAAATTGTATTTTATCTAATTCCACTTTAAATTGCTTTTATCAAATTTTAGCAATAATTCATTTCTGGAACCTGGCCCTTTGATATGGCCCAATAAATTCAATAAAGAATTTCTTAAAAAAAAAAAAATTTAAAATTTACACCCACGGAAATCCTACAAGGGTTCTTAGTTCCACCTCTATGCATCCCCTTAATGCAAATTAATACTCACAAACACAGAACAGCTGTGTTCGTTTTGAGTTCCGAAGGCAGTCCGCAATCTATGACCGCAACTGAGCTCAAAATTTCCAGTTTTGCCTCATTTATGACCTTTCTTGCCACAGTCGTTAAGCGAATCACTGCAGTTGTTAAGTTGGTAACACAGTTGTTAAGGGAATCTGGCCTCCCCATTGATTTTGCTTGTCATGGGGGGGCACAAGAGGTGATCACGTGACCCCGGGACACTGCAGCCAATCGTAAATGCGAGTCAGTCGCCAAGCGTCTGAATTTTGATTATGTGACCAATGGGGATGCTGCGACGGTCGTTAAGTGTGAAAAATGTTTAACTCACTTTTTTCAGTACCGTTGTAACCTCAAACGGTCACTAAATGAAATATTGTAAGCCAAGGGCTACCTGTACTTCTCACTTACACCTGGCTACCCCAGGTAGGTACAACATTATACCAAGAACGTCTGTCTTGGCATCACTGCGTTCAAAATGGCAAATCCAACCAGGCAATTGAAGTACCATTTTATTTATTTTTTAAGTATGTACATAGCTACCCATCTTGCAGCCAACTTTGGGCGCTTCCCAATCAAAAGTTAAAATACAAAACTGTATTATAACTCTCCAAATTAATACATTACATGAAAAACAACAAAACCGACCCCATCTTGTTTCGTGCAGTGAATCCAAGCGCGTCCACCATTTTGAAGCCAATTACTGTTAAACCCCCCAGGCTGCAACTACTTAATCATCAATTTTTTTCCCTTGTATTGTGGCTGCCTTCCACAGAAATGCATTCTGGACTATAAGTGACAAAACCTCGCTGAAAACTGTCAGCAGTCTCTGGTTTACTGCAGTAATAGAGATAACTTGTATAGTTTGCACAGGGAGGTTACACGAGGAAAAAAATTGTCCCATGTCATGGTTAATAAACATTAAATGGTCCGGGGAAGGGGTGGGCAACTACGGCCACTTTACAACTTGTAGACTTCAATTTCCAGAATTTCTGGCTCAGGAATGCTGGGAGTTGGAAGTCCACTGGTGATAAAAGTGGTCACAGTTGCCCACCCTTGGTTTAAAAGAAAAGATTAAAAGGAAAACCTTAGGAAACATAATAACAGTTCACTTACCAGGGAATTCTTTATGACCTCACTTTTATAAAATTCTATTAAAAAAAGAAAAAGAAAAAAAAGAAAAGAAATTAAAAGACAGTTAGGAAATCACACTGCACAGATTTCTAAGGGTATCAAGCCGGGAGAGCAAAACAGCGATTGATAATTAAATCAAGCCAAGGTCCTAGAGAGGTCAGGTTATGCAAACTATGGTCGTCATAAAATAACCTTAGGTTACATGGAAGCCAAACCTGTGGGAACCGATGCCTATTGAACTCTTGTTTTTGGAAAAAACCAGCTTTCTTTGGTAACCCATAAAAAAAAAGAAACCTTTGCATTAAGTTTTTATCAAAGAAATCACAAAGGTTTCTCAGTGTCTAATCAGCATAAAGAATATTGTGATCAAGAGCCCAATATGGGACACGTGACCGCAGGAGGGGGAATCAGCAAAAACTGATATTAAATACACCTGAAAAGATTTTTTTATAACTTCAAATGGTTGCTAAGGGACCGGTTATTAAGTGAGAAAAGCCTGTATCTTTCGGCTTCTCACGTAACTCTGAGAGATCACCGAGCGATACCAATTATTGCTCAAAGCTTCATTATAAAATAAGCATCTTTCATGGCATCAAATGCCCAGAACGGTGTGATGTACTTTTATCCAGTTATCAGTAAACAAAGGCAAGTTAATCAGATCGCACAAACACAAAGTGTAAATATCCAAATCATTTACATATTAGATACAGGTAGTCCTCGACTTATAACCACAACCGAGCCCGACATTTTTGTTTCTAGGTGAGACATTTGTTAAGTGAATTTTGTTCGATCCTGACCTGCTCAAGTCTGACTCGTCCTTCCGTCCTTCTGAGGTACGTAAAATGAGGACCCAGATTGTTGGGTGGGGGCAAATATGCTGATTCTGTAAACCGCTTAGGGAGGGCTGTAAAAGCACTATGAAGGGGTATATAAGTCTAAGTGCAGGGAGGGAGGGAGGGAGGGAGGGAGGGAGGAAGGAGACATGGTGTCGCAGAGGTTAGAATGCAGTACTGCAGGCTAATTCTGCCGAATGCCAGCAGTTCAATTCTGACCAGCTCAAGGTGGACTCAGCCTTTCATCCTTCCGAGGTCGTTAAAATGAGGACCCAGATTATTGGGGGACAAATATGCCGACTCTGTAAACTGCTTAGAGAGGGGCTGCAAAGCACTGTGAAGCGGTATATAAGTCTAAGAGGCTATTGCTATTGCCCCATTTTACAACTTTTCTTGTGACACTTATGTGAATCACTGCAGTTGTTAAGTTAGTAACACGGTTGTTAAGTGAATCTAGTCTCCTCATTGACTTTGCTTGTCAGAAGGTCACAAAAGGGGATCACGTGACCCTGGGACACGGCAGCCGTCATAAATACGAGCCAGTTGCCCAGCGTCCGAATTTTGAGCAAGTGTTCACGGGGGTGATGCAACGGTCGTTAAGTGTGAAAAATGGTCACTTTTTTTCAGCGCTGTTGTAACTTTGAACAGTCCCTAGATGAACTGTTGTAAGCCAAGGACTAGCTGTATGTACATATTAATTAAATATTCACATTAGTGTAAGAGAGTTCTGAGATCAGCACCAATTTCACATTTGGCACAGACTTGATTAATTAACACTATTTAAATACCTCATCAGGTCACTCATTGAATAAAATAGCAGCATGCAAAACAGATGATGCAGTTACAAGGATATTCAGGGACTGGCTTCACACAGCAAGATTAAATAAAATCAGATAACAGAACTGTTATATATTACCCAGCACACACCAAGAAAAAGTATAGCGGTCCTTGAGTTACCACAGTTCATTTAGTGACTGTTCAAAGTTACAACGGCACTGAAAAAAAAATGACTTAGGGCCGTTTTTGCACTTACGACCGTTGCAGCATCCCCATGGTCACATGATCAAAATTTAGATGCTTGGTAAATGGTTCCTGTTTACGACGGCTGCAGTGTCCCGGGGTCACGTGATCCCCTTTTGCGACCGTAAACAGAGAAGGCAGATTTACTTAACAACCGTGTTCCTAGCTGGTCTGATGGGTTAGGGTTGGGGTTTTAATATGTTTTTAAGTATTGTTTTAAATTTTAAATTTGGGCATTATATTTAATCGTTTTTTAACTTTTGTATTCTGTTTTTATATTTATTGCCCTGTACACCGCCCTGAGTCCTTCGGGAGAAGGGCGGTATAAAAATATAATAAATAAATAAATAAATAAATAATATAATAAATAAATCAGCTGCAGCGATTCACTTACGAAGCGTGGCGAGAAGAGTCATGAAATTGGGAAGACTCAACGGATAAATGTCTCACTTAGCAACCTAAATTTTGGATTCGATTGTGGTCGTTAAGTCGAGGACTGCTGTAATCTGCATCAGACTTCACCCTGTAAGACTCAGTCTTAAAAACATCAGCTCTGGCAAAAGGTTAGTGAGGATCAAACCAGGATCTGTAAACTGAGATGCACGTGTGTGTGTGTGTGTGTGTGTATGTGCCATGCATTGTTTCCTGCTACGATTTTCTTGCGCCGTTTTTCCACCGGTGAGAGATCCTTCACAACACAACTACCTTAAGAGGGTTGGATTGCTAGAGCAGCAAAGGCAAAGTGGCGTCTGCGCACACCTTGTTAGAAGCCTGTCACCGTGCCTTCTACTCCCACTTAATCTTTTAAATAAGAAGTTAAAGGAGAAATTGGCCTGCTGCAAAACAGGCTGCCGGACCTCTTGACATCAACTCTGCTTCCGGGCAAGTCCCACAAGCCTTCTTAAAAAAATAAACATGCTAAGTGCCTGCGGAGTAGCAGCGCACTGTAGTCTGCAATTCTGCTCATCTACCCAGGAAAGAGAAAGGAAAGGAAACTGCTGTGGAGCAGGCCCAAAGCTGCTTTTTCAGGAGGCAACTGGACTTCCTTGTTTTTCTTGGGGGGGAAAAAAAAACAAAAAACAAAGGAATTCCAGTTGCCTGCTGAAAAAGCAGCTTTGGGACCACCCTGACCTGGAGGGATGGAGAATCTCCAGAGACATTTAGCGATGTACTTGGGGATGAAAGGGCTCGCTGCCTTGGAAGAGTGAGGAAAATTCTCAGGGACGACTCACACCCTGGTCGGTACCTCTTTACTCTCCTACCGTCGGGTAGGAGACACAGGAGTACAGCAAGCCGCACCAACAGGCTGAAAAAAAGCTTTTATCCATGAGCTGTCAGGCTCCTGAACGGGAAATAACTCCGTGTATGATTGACTTACGAGGCCGGTGTGTTGTGCAATTAGCTCACATGGTGTAACAAGATGGTGGGTTTGTTGTCACTGTGAGTTGTGGTGGTGGGGGGCACGTAGGGAAGCTCAGCCAATCTCAACGTATACATGGTTGTACTTTGACAATAAAGGTTCATTCATTCATGAACACCCTTCGGATGGTGCGGATGAACCGATTTCCTAGAAAACATTTGCAGACTGCAGGAACTATTTGCGCTTCGCTTTGAGATGCAGACAACACGGACCCATCTCCAACAGCCTGTGTCTGTCTTCAAGGGACGCAGGGCAAAAAAACATCCTGCGGCCAAGAAGGCTCCACCCCCATTTGCACCACTCAGGTGACCCTGAGGACACAGGTAAAGCTCCAAGTGGCCTCAACGACCCTCTAAAAGGATGCAAATGACCAGCTGCCTGCAAGGAGTATAAATCCTTCCCTTCCCCACCATCCAGTCAGAGCTGAAGAAGCTTCTTGGACGAGAAGCGAAACGTCTTGAAAGAAAAGACCAAGGAAGTCCAGTTGCCACCTGGAAAAAAGGACCTTTGGGACAACCCTGACCTGGAGGACTGATAATCTCCAGAGACATTTGCAGAGGAGAAAAAACAGCAACTGCAGAGGAAAAGGGGGGCAGCCCGTTTATGAGAACCCTGATAACATCCTGTGAAATTTCCACATGCCCAGCAGCCCAAAAGGTTATTTTTAACTTGTGCTGCAAATAAAGATGATGCAGAGGAAAAGAAAGTTATTTTTTTTCTTGAGCAATGAAGTCTTCTTCTTCCTTAGTATCTATTATGTATGAATGTAGGCCAGAGGTAGGCAACCTTGGCCTTTTTATGACTGGTGGACTTCAACTCCCAGAATTCCTGAGCCAGCCATGCTGAGGGGAAAGGGAGAGGTTTCCAAGCTGAGTCATGCTGGCTGAGGAATTCTGGGAGTTGAAGTCCACCAGTCATGAGGGGGCCATAGATTCCCCCATGCTGGCTGAGGAATTCTGGGAGTTGAAGTCCACGAGTCATGAAGGGGCCAAAGTTTCCCCCATGGTGGCTCAGGAATTCTGGGAGTTGAAGTCCACAAGTCATAAAAGAGCCAAGGTTGCCTACCATGATGTAGACGAATATACATGTCCCAGGATAATGATGCAGGATCCAATCTGGGTCGGTCACTTGGGCCAAAGGTTTATTCTTCTGAACTTCCCGACTCATGCTGAAGCTCACCCTCAGGAAACTTCCTTCTAGCCAGAGACAGGTTTTCTGAAGATGGCCTCTAGCACGACTCCAAAATCTGGGAACACAAAACCTCTGGTCCCAGTGACCGTCCCAGACTGGATCCTGTATTATGTTTGTACTGGATTTCTATAACCGTCCATCTCAGTATCTAGTCTCAGAATATCTGTCAAGTCACTCAACTATACAAAATAGAATGTGTCATTTGTGAAGGAATATAAATAGCTCTAAAACAGGGGTCCCCAACCTCCGGTCCGTGGACCGGTACCAGGCCGTGGCATGCCAGCAACCGGTCCGCACAAACAAGCAAAGCCCCATCCGCGAGATGCAGGCAGCACACAAAACCACGCGGAAAAACCTCTCTCCACGGAACCGGTGCCTGGTGCCCAAAAGGTTGGGGACCTCTACTCTAAAGAGAGACTCCCAAGACAAAATGAGTTACTGGAAATGGAGATGGAGAAAAGAATCGGTGGCAGCAACGGACATCTCTTTACCTTTACATATATTTATGTTGTCACACAGGTGAAGAGTGAAATAGGTGTCCAGGAGGCGATAACCATTCCTACTGACAATATTCCGGGCTGCGATGTTCCGCAAATGCCGGAGGCGACGCTGGAAAAGAAAAGAAAATGTTATGAATGTTAAGTAATGTTTATATTAAGCTAGTTAACAAATGCTACGCTGTTTAATGTCAAGGTAATGATTTCAAAGCTAACCAGCTGATGTAATGTGAGGTGTATGATGTAACGATGGGAAACGACTCAGCAGGGTCTATGTCCCTTTAAGAGCCTTTGTATAAAAGGGAAGGCTCTGCAGATGTGTGCTCTCTCTTCTGTTTTCCTGCTGTAACTGCTGTGTGTTGGAGACTGCTGTATAAGTACGTGTATGTCTATTGTTCCTGGTGTATGATACTGTAGATCAGAGATGTCAAACTCGCGATGTCACATGACGTCGCGCAACGTATTGGGACACTTTTGCCATTGCTGGCAATGGGGTGGATGCGGCTTCCGCATGACAAATCCTGCCCGCGGGCTGGCAGTTTGACACCCCTGTTGTACATAGTCTTAAGATAGGCATAGGTCTGCAACCCGCGGCTCCGGAGCCGCATGCGGTCCTCCCAGTCCTCTGCCATGTGCAGTCCAAAAAAAAAAAAGTGGGACTAAAAAAGTTCAACCAATCAGTTCAAATATGCAGGGTAGGTGCATATCTCGCCTTGGCTCCACTCTTCAGTCAATCCCTGTTCTGCACATGTGCGCATGTACGCGCATGTGCACACATTTTTTGCGGCTCCCAGTTTTTCCTTTTGTGAGGGAACCAGTTCCGAGTGGCTCTTTCACTGTTTCAGGTTGCTGACCCCTGATTTAGGGTATTTTTATTCTTTATTCTTTATAGCTATGCTATTCTCCCTCTGTCCCAGCCTTTTAATTAAAAAATCCTACGTGTGTTCCTTAAGCACACAAGATGTAGAAAGCAAAGTAATTTCTCCGTTATCTGTAGCTTCGGTTAAAAATGTAGATAGTCCTCGGGTTACGACCACAATTGAGCCCAAAATTCATATTGCTAAGCGAAACATCTGTGAAGTGAGTTTTGCCCCATTTTACGACCTTTCTTGCCACAGCTGTTAAGTGAATCACTGCAGGGGTTACGTTAGTCGCACGGCTGTTAAGTGAATCCGGCTTCCCCATTGACGTGGCTTGTCAGAAGGTCGTGAAAGTAGATCACGTGACCCCCGGGACATTGCGACCGTCATAAATATGAACCAGTTGCCAAGCATCTGGATTTTGATCACGTGACTGTGGGGATGCTGCAACGGTCGCTAAGTCAATTTTTTCAGGGCTGTAACTTTGAACCGTCACTAAAGGAATGGCTGTAAGTTGAGGACTACCTTTATTCGAAAGCCTAAGGTCTGTTGAGAAGACCGGGAAAAGTGGAAAGAAAGAGAAGAACGTGGCGAGTTAATGAAATAGTGGGACCCAGTTACAGTAGCAACGATGGGACAATTGGGTGACCTGAAGGGAAAAAAAACCAGGTGTTCACAGACATGATGGCACATAATCAATCAAACTACTAGGCTGTTAGAAAATATATTTAATTATCCCCATTCTGCGTGCTAGTCAACAACTCTTGCTATAAAGCTTTGACTGCATCTGCCGTGATAAGCAAATTTCCTCTACAACTCTGAAGTCTCAAAAGCAGCTAGCTTTGCTTTTTCTGCCACCAGGTTCCCACGATCCCCCGAGCTTTCTCTTATCCCCAAGTGATAACCTGAATTTATAAATTCTCTGGGCAGGCATACTCTTTTGCTTAGCGGTTGAACAGATGTATTCTGCAAAGTGTAAAGCACTCTTCTGAGCGTCAAAGGTGATGAAAGAGATCTGTCTAAATACGACACCGACTTTCTCCATTGGAAAAACAGAAATATTTCAGCAGAAAGCAGCACGTAGGGGTATTTCACCGATTCCGGCCACCTCCTACAACTTCCTCTGTTAAACACACTTACAAATCTACACTACCACCCGTGCCAATTAAAATTATCTCTTCATATCCAGTTCTGAACAAGAAAATCGCACTGCGATCTCAATGGCTATTAACTACTAACGAGGTTTTAGTCCATTAACAAGAAACACAAAAACACTTTTCCCAGAAGAAAGCAAGAGATAACACCATCTGGAGAAAGGCATTCAGTTTTCCTAAGTTACTCAAAGACTTTTTTAAAAAAAAAACCTAAAAACTACAGCTTGTAAACTAGGATGCTTGGCTTCCCACTTCTCACTGAACGGCAGTAACTCTTTCAGCAACTTAGGATTAGATGAAAAAATATTTCCCCCTGACTACCTCTACATGTTACACACAATTTGTTGTACTCAATTTGCAACACAAGCTGTAAGTAGCACTCTATGCGGAAAGAAGCGTGGAATTCTGCAATAAGTTATATTTTTTAAAAAAAATAATGAGTCACATTTTGTAAAAAAAAAATACGATGGATAGATAAATGTTTAAACCTAAGGGTTTACAACTTTCTATTCGTTCCTTTCTTAAAAGTATTAAATGAGAGTGTACAAAAAGCAGGCCTTTTCCAAATACACATCATTCGCCACTATTGCAAGCACAACATTCTCTACCTGAAAACCTGAACGTGTCACTATCAAACACTTGGCCAGCCAAAAGGAAGCATTAATAGGTAATGACTCTGTCTTGTTTTAATGAATCTTATTAAATTATGAACCGTAGTGGCATAGTGGTTAGAAAGCAGTACTGCAGGCTAACTCTGCCCACTGCCAGGAGTTCAATCCTGACCAGCTCAGAGTTGATTTCCATCCTTCCAAGGTCGGTAAAATGAAGTCCCAGATTGTTGGGGGCAAATATGCTGACTCTGTAAACTGCTTAGAGAGGGGCTGTAAAGCACTGTGAAGAGGCATATAAGTCTAAGTGCTATCGATAGTGCTAATATCCTTTCATTAGAAACTTGAATCCATAATCATATTGTCTTTTTCCTACAGGGAATTCTTCTGCTCTTAAAAGAGTCTTCTGAAAGGCAAATAAAATTACAGATGGACAGAGTAACAGAATAAAAAGAGTTGGAGGGGACCTTGGAGGTCTTCTAGTCCGACCCCTCACTCACTCAAGACAGGAGAGAGACCCTGTACCACTTCAGACAAATGGCTGTCCAATCTCTTCTGAAAAACTTCCAGTGATAAGCAGTTGTTAATTTAATTGGGTTTTAGATTTACTTTTGGGGCTTGAATTTAATTTAATTGTTTTAATTGATTTTGATTTTAATTTTTTGTATTTCATGGTTCCAACTGCCCTGTAAACCGCCCTGAGTCCTACGAGAATAGGGAGGGATACAAATTCAATAAATAAATAAATAAAAGCACACACAACTTCGGGAGCCAAGTGGTTCCACTGATCAATTGACAGAAAATTCTTCCTCAGTTCTAGGTTGCTCCTCTCCTTGATCAGTTTACAATCCATTGCTTCTTGTTCTACCTTCAGATGCTTTGAAAGATACACTGACACACACACACACACACTTTTATTGCGGCCGCTTAGATACTGGAACACTGCTATGTCACCCCTAGTCCTTCTTTTCACTTAACTAGACATACCCAATTTTGTATACTGTGCTATTTTAACAGTAACAAGAACAGTATACAGCCACCAGAAGGCTGTACACTCTTGGAGTAGTACAGTACTTTACATTTAAGTGTCCAAATAGAGCCCCTGTCTGCAAGACTTGTTAAAAAAAAAACCCGATCTTCAGACATGGCTGCTTTAAAAAGCTAGAGGCAGGCTCTGAAATATTTCTCAATCCTAACGTGCATATTCGTTTAGAGGGGTTGAGTTTTAAATAATCCAAAATGTAATTCCACAGAAGCTTGGATCTTAAATGTCATGGCTGTGTGGAAAAAAAAAATACTCAGCCCACAACTGAACAAATGCAAGAAAATAAAGAGGCTATTATGAAACTCTTCCCTTACCATTTCCTATTATTGTTGTGTGTGTTTTTTTGCACACGAAACCTCTTCTTTTCTTGTACCAGTGTACTGGGCCAGAGCAGGGCACCAACAGGCTCACGTAAGAGTGTCAGTCAACAATTGCAGCAAGCCACGTTGTGACACATCTTCCCAAACGTTTACAAAAACCAACTGGACTACTGCGGCAAGATCTACCTGGGGCCGTCCTTGAAGAGCATTTTTCAGAGGCTACAGCTGCTCTAGGAGCTCCGGTAGTTAACGAGCCATCCACAATGCACAGAATTAACACCGTGCTTTGAGAACTGCACTAGCTACCTGTTGGGTGCGATTCAAAGTTCTGGTTATCCAGTTGACAGCTCTTCATGGATCAGGGCCCGGAGATCTGCAGGACTGACTTTTTGCAGTAACATCAAATAAGGTGGGTTCCATTGGTGTCCCCGTATTCAGGGACTATATCTTCAGGGGCCAAAGACAGATGCCTTTTCAATCGCTGCTTCCTTCTTGGGCGTAATCTGGAAGTTGAGTCACGGCAACTGGACTTTGCATTTTTTGGCTTCAAATGCTTCGATGCTTATCCAAGTACCTTCTCCAGCCCTTTCGGAGTAGTGGTTTCCTGAACATCTTTCTCCTCTCTCTTAGAAAGGCAAGAGTTGGTTGTTCCAAAAGATCCTAGGTCCACGGTGGCGAACCTATGGCACGCGTGCCACCCGTCGCCCCAGTCCTAGGGCTTCAGCTGGGTTTTATAAAAACCTTTTCGCTTTAGGCCTCCGCCGCCGTGCGCAAAAAACAACAAAAATCAACAACAAAAATCAATCAATTTCAACTTCTCGTGGGGAAAAAAAAGATCTCGCAAAGTTGGAACTGATTGAACTTTTTAGTCCCACCCAGTCTGCTGTTACCACCGCAGCCATGACCACCCAATGGGCCACGCTCACCCAATGGGCCACACCCATCCGGCACCCGACGATACGTAAGTGGGTTTTGGGTTGAAGTTTGGGCACTCAGTCTCTAAAAGGCTCACCATCACTGTCCTAGGTGCTGGAATAGATGGCTGTGTGTTCCTAGTCCTATATATGCGATTTTATAAAGTGTATGAATTGTTACTTTTGAGCAGGGGTCTTCAAACCCGGCCCTTTTGTGACTCATGGACTTCAACTCCCAGAATTCCTCGGCAAGTGTGCCTGGCTGAGGAATTCTGGGAGCTGAAGCCCGTGGGTCATAAAAGGGCCGAGTTTGAAGACTCCTGCTTTTGAGGTTACAGAAGTGGAGAATATATGACAGTCGGAGCCTATTCTGATTTGAGTGGTTTATAAGCCCTGTAAACGCTTGAATAAATACATTTATATTCAGGACACCTCCAAATGCCCAAAGCACCTGAAAACCCTTCCCTAGGCTTCATACATCACTAGATTTGGTTAAGGTTCTTTTAATTTTTATATATATATGGTTTTATATACTTTTAAAGTACATTTTAATATTTTTGTATTTCTTTTCACTGTTGTAAGCCATCCAGAGTCATGCGCACATATGTCTCAAATGCACGAATCTGGGTAGTTATATAAATCAAAACGAGTATTTTTTTTAAAAAAATAAAAAAATTAAATTGTAAGCTAACGTATTATAAAGTTATATTATCACCCTCAAATATAGGATTTAGTTTCAAGAGTGTTTTCAGGCCCCTACAGGAATCTCTGTAGCCCTGTAAGAATGTAGCCTCCAGCTTTTGGGGAAATCTTTTATTTGTTCAAAACATAAGCTGCAGTTATAGAAAATTTCTGAGAGGCTCTGGCAGTTGCAGATAATTATGTGAATCAAATCTAGAGAAATGTCTATTCTGTACCTAAAACACAGGATGGCAGTTGAATTGAAATAACATCCCCGTGGGAAAAGTGTTCTTTTATTTCTAAATAGCAATGCATCTGCTGACAGAATACCAACCATTTGCCAAGGAACTTCAATCAGATCAACTGATGGCAGTGTGACTATTCTCAATGTTAAGCTTATAATATTATTGCTCAAATGCTAGTGGCTGGAATGTACTAACTAAGAATATCGGCTGGCTTTGTTCTACTAAATAGCCTATTCACCGCCAAACAGGGAAAAAAGTTCCACTGAGTATTAAGCTCAATAAGAACCTTATGAGTTTAAAAAGTTGCTACGTGTAAATTTTGAGAGGCAAGACTTGCACAGAACCGAGGTGTGAGATAAACGTTCGCTCTCAACACTTCACTGCTTTCAAACATTTTAACAGTTTGTACAATTGTTCTGGAGGGACGCGGTGGCTCAGTGGGTTAGGACGCTGAGCTTGTCGATCAGAAGGTCGGCAGTTTGACGGGTCGAATCTCGAGTGCCGCGTAGCAGAGTGAGCGCCTGTTACTCGTCCCAGCTTCTGCCAACCTAGCAGTTCGAAAGCACGTAAAAATGCAAGTAGAAAAATAGGGACCACTACGGTGGGAAGGTAACAGCGTTCCGTGAGCCTTTGGCGTGTAGTCATGCCGGCCACATGACCACGGAGATGTCCTCGGACAAGCGCTGGCTCTTTGGCTTTGAAACGGAGATGAGCCCCTAGAGTTGGAAACGACTAGCACGCATGTGCGGGGGAACCTTTGTTCTACAGGGAAGGGGGGTGGAAAAGAAAATTGGAAATATAGCACGAGACAGCAAGGCTTGAGCCACAAGAAAAAGCCTTCTTCTAGCTTGCAAATTAAATTCCTCCTGTTTATAGAGACATCTTCTGAAACAATGCTGCAATTTAGGATAGTTCAATCACCCACGTGCCCAACGAGTTTGTGTAAAGTTGCAGGCCAGGGTTGGTGGGAATGTATTCTCCTTGGTAGTTCCTTGTGTGGGAAGTCAGCCCCCCAGAGAAGGAAATGTTAAAAGGGCAGAAAAATATATTTCCTCAAAGGATCTTAAAGAGGCAGAAAAGCATCCCCAGTTTTCTTAATAGCCCCAAGTCTCCTTCCCCCGAAGCAGAAACCAGCTCTGTAGAAATGCAAATGTGATAATCCATTCAGGAAGGTTGGAGGCCTCCAGCTAGAAGCTTAGGAAGACAAAAACACCTAAAATCTACATAGCCCACCCAAACTCTAAGACAGGACATAATAGGATTAACACAAGATGCCAAAATACATGACACAGGAAATACAAAGCCTCAAACAGGAACAGGAAACAACCTCAAGAGCCCCAGAGGGTATAAAAACCCATTCCCTACATGTGCTCGCTCTCTTTTTCTTCCAAAGCCATCTTTCTGTCTGGCTCTCCTCTTCAATAAACTGCAGCCTTCTTTCTAAAGCAATCGCCATGTTGTTTATTCCCGGCTCGGACTGAACCCTGACGAAGACTTTTCCTTCAACACTTGTTTATTAAAACCATACCCACCACCCACCCTGGCAAGGCAAGCTACCGTATATGAACAGGGACTCACCAACACTGATGATGTTACCTAATCGGGTGATAAAATGCTTGCAGGCATGCACCCAAGCTCAGAGTCTACATCAGGGGTGTCAAACTCAATTTCATTGAGGGCCGCATCAGCATTGCGGTTGCCCTCAAGGGGCCGGGTGGGTATGGCCAGGGTGGGCGTGGCCTACTGGGTGGGCGTGGCTAGAGTGCGTATGGCCTACTGGGTGGGCATGGCCAGCTCTACATCGTTCGCATCAAGGGTGCCTATGGGGGCCTGGGCAGGAGTGGGACAGATCTGAGGGTCTCTGGCAGAAGGAGGGTCTCTGGGCCAGGGCCAAGGCAGTGCAGGCTGTTCCCTCACTGTTTCCAGGATGGCTTCGCGGGCCGCATGAAACCACTTCGCGGGCTGGATCTGGCCCCCGGGCCTTGTGTTTGACATGTCTGGTCTACATGGCTGCCACAGTTCAACCGTGAGCTACAGAGATTCCCTTCTATTGCTACCAGTACAAATCAGTGGGTAATTACCCAGCTAGGTTATGTGAGGCTTGTCTCCACTTCAGTAAACCTTACCCAGAAAAGATCATTTAGGCCTCCTCCACCGTGGAGCTGCAGCAGCTACACCTGAAGTATCTCACCTCTGCAAGCCTAATGCCAAATTAATAACTTATGGGCCAAAGCAGAAGCCCACCTAGGCAAACTTTACACTTTCCTGTCCTCTTGCTTATGCAGCTGTATCTGGTCAATCATCTCGATTTCGGGGCCAGAGCAAATTTATTCAGCTATTTCAACCAGTATTATCTGCCCTGGGATTAGGTAAGAGAATAAAATCTAAAAACAAGTTTACCCTTCGTGGCCCTGATTTGATTCAGAGTGCCAAGAGGTTAGGAAAGAATTGTCTGGGCACTTCAAATGTTAATGAAGAATCAGCTTCGTGTTCCATCCAAGAACTTTTATTCTGAAAAAACCCTTGCTAGAAATTAAGAAACTTAACGACTTTTCCAGGACTTCTTGAAACACTTAGAAGACTGAGTATCATCACAAGCTGTTTGGGCGCTTGATAGCCTCTTATCCAATCACTCAGTCCTTTTCACTCATTTATCTTCTACTAGAAAAAGTGTAAAGAGAATCACTTTAGAGCAGGGGCTCTTCAAACTTGGCCCTTTTATGTCTGGTGGACTTCAACTCCCAGAATTCCTCAGCCAGGCACGCTGGCTGAGGAATTCTGGGAGTTGAAGTCCACCAGTCATAAAAGGGCTAAGCTGGAAGACCCCTGGGTATTACAAGCACAAGAGGAACTACCTTAATTGGATCTAGAGCTCAAAACAAATTGCTCCCAATTCAGGCCCCCCCATTCCAAGCTGTGAGAACAGGCCTTGTCAAACAACTTAAGTCCGGTAAAGCCCAACTTCTTTTAGAAACACCGTTCTGTCTTAATTCTTCCTTTCTCTGGAACTTCTTGTACGTTTTACTTCTCTGCTAACGGCCAGCATGTAAAATAACTGCTTCTTCCCATTTGGGCCTCTACTCCAGGGGTCTTCAAACTAGGCCCTTTTATTACTCTGGGACTTCAACTCCCAGAATTCCTCAGCCAGGCACGCTGGCTGAGGAATTCTGGGAGTTGAAGTCCACGAGTCATAAAAGGGCCGAGTTTGAAGACCCCTGATCTACTCCCTTTGAAGGAAGAAACACCTTTTTCATTCGACTGCTTTATTTTTCTGGTGGCTGCCCAGCTCCCAAAACACACACGTGTCTCCTTCCCTTCCCTTGTCCACACCTGTTTCAAGAATGCAGCTTTATTAGCAACTCTGCCATGCTGATGCCGGGGAGAAGAAGGCTCAGAGGGAGGAGAGGAAGACAGCAAGCTAAGCAGCCTGCTCTTCCGTGCTTTTATACTGCCCGTCTAGAAAATGCCCAATCTAGATTTTTCTGTTAACAGACAAATCGTCCACTTCAGTATAAACTGGACAACTCTGTGACCCGGTTGGCTCATCCTTTGGGAGAAAGGTGGTGCAGTCTGATGTTGCCAGAATGGACATTAAATATTAGGCTGACCAATATTTAAACATTAAAAAAACATTTAATATTTTTACACCAATGCTGGATGGTCATGTGATGGTCTAAAATGAGTGTGTGTGTGTGTGTGTATCACAAATAGAAAAAAAAATATGGTGGCAAACGAACCTCAATCAGTTAATGTTTACTTGTGTAAACAGATAAACAGAATGAATAGAATAGAATAGAGCTGGAAGGGACCTTGGAGGTCTTCTAGTCCAGCCCCTTGCTCAAGCAGGAGAACCTACACCGTCTCAAAAAAGCAGTGAGAGTGGGAGCAATTTCCAACTTCCCGCTGGCTTTCCCAGTGACTCTGTTTGTGGGAAGCTGGCAGAATATTGGAAATCACAACCAGGTGACTGCAGGGACACAGTAATTGGCCACTATTTCCAGTTTCAATTCCATAGGAGTAAAGGATCCCGGATATTTTACACGTTCTTTACGCTAGCAAATTTAGGTATCTTGATTCAAAAACTGTTATGGTACAAATGCCCTGTATGGGTTAACTTGAAAGTACAAGCAGACAAACACAATGAGTGTTTTAGTAGCGACAGATAAGCAAGCATTGTACTGGTAGGTGAACAGACAGGTTTCTGAACTGGACACTCTGTTTTTCTGACCATACTCTTATATTGCAACTTCTGACAGAACACATTTTTTCAAGCCAAGTCTGGCATTCTAAAGTGCATTTACCGATTTCAGATCTGCATTCAAGCTCCTCGCCAGAACAAAGCTGTAATGTAACAGACGTAAGGCAAATACCAGCCGGATTAAAATGAGCTCTCTCAGCCTCTTGTTCTGAAGGAAACCCTTGAAACTATAATTATGCTAAAAGCAAGATCCTAATTTTTACTTACCTCAGCTTAATAAAATGTCTGGTGATTAAATGGTCAGACCTTGGGCAAGTTAAAATCTTTAAATACTTGGAATAGTTTTTCATAGCTCTGCCAAATGATGAAAATTATATAGATTACATGCACAAAGTTAGCAGCAGGAATGTAATCCCTCCCACTTGACATACAGCATACAAAAGCAATGAAGTTATAGCTGGCCAACATGGGTATTGAAAAACAGTGATATTCCAGAATGTCAAAAGATGTGTAGTACAAATACCAACAGCAGACAAAGCTTCAGTGTAGCTCATCTCATTATTTTGAACTTTCATTATCTGACAAAACAAGTAGTGGGGTGGCGTAAGCGGAAGCAGCATATATTTCAAAGGGGTCTGTAAACTTTTCTCTGGGGCTCAGTTAAGACCATATCAGTCCTTGCTCTTTTGCAAAGAGTTCAGTTCTTAAGGACTATACCTAAAAAGACTCCTCATGTACTTAAAATGGTACTTAGGAGGCATAAAGTGTAAACTGATTCTTACTGTTCTCAGTGCTTGGATATTTTCCTGTAAATTTTGTTACCAGGCTAGGGAACATCATCCGTTCACGAGTGGATAATGAAACTTCTGTAGGAAAACAACCAAGCTCAGAGAACACCAAGAATCCAAAAGTGTAGGTAAGCACATTAAGTTGTATTCCCCACTGGCTAAAATTACTGTTGTTGTTTTACCAATGAGCTAGGTTCTTTCTGTCAGGTAATTACAAATCAACACGGAAAAGATCGTCCTTACAAAAACTGCAACACCCTGTTTCTTCAAAGAGATAATCTTGATGATGGGTTATGTGATTATTGTGCTCAAACAATGCACTAGATTGAAGCCTGGAAAGCCATTTGGACCAATCTGGCCTACCTAGGATCCTTCTGAGTTCTCAAGCTCCTTTGTCACATATAGATCAAGTAATCAGCAAGTTTTAATCCCTCCCAATAATCATCCTTGAGGGGAAATATAAAAAAGATTTCATCTAAAATAAGACTGTGCACTTTAAGAGAAAGCCGACAGAATCAATCACATTTTATAAGAATGGGCTCATTCATTTCATAAAGACAGAATTAGGGGAATTCCACTGGTTCACAGGTGTTATACAGTGGCAAAATGTCCCAAAAATAACAACAGTGCCACTTTGATATACAACAGTAGTTAAGGTGCTGGCCTAAGGAACCTGAAGATTGTGAGTTCTAGTCCCACCTTAGGCATGAAAGCCAACTGGATGTCTTTGGTCCAATAACCAAAAGACGGTGAATTAGCCATGAAAGCCAGCTGGCTGACTTTGGGCCAATCACCAGGAGACGGTGAGTTCTAGTTCCGCCTTAGCCATGAAAGCCAGCTGGCTGACTTTGGGCCAATCACCAGGAGACGGTGAGTTCTAGTTCCGCCTAAGGCATGAAAGCCAGATGACTGACTTTGGGCCAATCACCAGGAGACGGTGAGTTCTAGTTCCGCCTTAGCCATGAAAGCCAGCTGGCTGACTTTGGGCCAATCAACAGGAGACGGTGAGTTCTAGTTCCACCTTAGCCATGAAAGCCAGACGACTGACTTTGGGCCAATCACCAGGAGACGGTGAGTTCTAGTTCCGCCTTAGCCATGAAAGCCAGCTGGCTGACTTTGGGCCAATCACCAGGAGACGGTGAGTTCCAGTTCCGCCTTAGCCATGAAAGCCAGACGACTGACTTTGGGCCAATCACCAGGAGATGGTGAGTTCTAGTCCCACCTTAAGCATGAAAGCCAGCTGGCTGACTTTGGGCCAATCACCAGGAGACGGTGAGTTCTAGTTCCGCCTTAGCCATGAAAGCCAGACGACTGACTTTGGGCCAATCACTAGGAGACGGTGAGTTCTAGTTCCGCCTTAGCCATGAAAGCCAGACGACTGACTTTGGGCCAATCACCAGGAGACGGTGAGTTCTAGTTCCGCCTTAGCCATGAAAGCCAGACGACTGACTTTGGGCCAATCACCAGGAGACGGTGAGTTCTAGTTCCGCCTTAGCCATGAAAGCCAGCCGGCTGACTTTGGGCCAATCACCAGGAGACGGTGAGTTCTAGTTCCGCCTTAGCCATGAAAGCCAGACGACTGACTTTGGGCCAATCACCAGGAGACGGTGAGTTCTAGTTCCGCCTTAGCCATGAAAGCCAGACGACTGACTTTGGGCCAATCACCAGGAGACGGTGAGTTCTAGTTCCGCCTTAGCCATGAAAGCCAGCCGGCTGACTTTGGGCCAATCACCAGGAGACGGTGAGTTCTAGTTCCGTCTTAGCCATGAAAGCCAGACGACTGACTTTGGGCCAATCACCAGGAGATGGTGAGTTCTAGTTCCGTCTTAGCCATGAAAGCCAGACGACTGACTTTGGGCCAATCACCAGGAGACGGTGAGTTCTAGTTCCGTCTTAGCCATGAAAGCCAGCCGGCTGACTTTGGGCCAATCACCAGGAGACGGTGAGTTCTAGTTCCGCCTTAGCCATGAAAGCCAGCCGGCTGACTTTGGGCCAATCACTAGGAGACGGTGAGTTCTAGTTCCGTCTTAGCCATGAAAGCCAGACGACTGACTTTGGGCCAATCACCGGGCCAATCACCAGGAGACGGTGAGTTCTAGTTCCGCCTTAGGCATGAAAACCGGCTGAGTGACTTTGGGTCAGTCTCTCTCTCTCTCTCTCAGCCCAACGCACCTCACAGGCTTGTTGTAAGGAAAATAGCAGGAGGGAGTATTGGCTACGTTCGCCGCCATAGTAAATTAATAACAGCAATAGTAATCGTAATAATAGCAATAACAATAAGAAGGCGGGACAAAAAGATCTAATAAATGTATAAAAGCTTGAGGGGCGCGCGACCCCCCCCCACACCCGGAGGACGCCAAACGGGACGGCAGCTGGAAAAGGAGCGCGCACGCATGCGCGTGAATCCAGCGAGCGAGCCCTCTTCCGCAGGCCCCGCCCCCTCTCACGTGCGCGCTTCCCGCGGCTCGTTAACCCTTTCCCTCCCCGCTGTCTCTTTTCAAGGGCCGCAGCCACAGCAGCAGCAGCAGAACCGACCTGCTGAGACGGCAGCTCCACATGCAATGAGCGGGAGGTCGGACCCGGCGGGGGCAAGACGGCAGCGGCTTGGCTCATGCTGACAGCGACCCGGCGGCGGCCCGGCGGGCTCGGAAGCAGGAGAGGCCTTGGCGCGTGCGCATTGAGACCCCTGCCGCCGCCGGCGGATTCGGAAAAGTTAAGGGTGACGACGAGGGCCCCGAAAGGTCCCGGCGGCCGCTTCAGGGGCTTCTTTTAAAGTCTCCAGCTCGCTTTTTCCGGGACCTCCGAAACGACTCCAGGCCTCCCGCGCTTCCTCGCCAAGAAGCCCTGTTATTTCCAATACGGCTGAGGCGACCAGAAGACGGAGCGACGGAGACACGCCGCCCGCTGATTGGCCCGACTGGGAGGAAGGCGGGCTGCCCCATTGCGGTCGCGCGAACCCATTGGTCCTTCCGCACGTCGCTCCAACCGAACGTCCCGTCTTCTGAGGTGCTTTCGTACGTGTGCGTGTGTATTTGGAAACACCGCCTCTATGGACAGCAAACTCGTATCTCGCCCCTCATTGGTCGGCGTGCTCCTTACAAGGGCGGGCCTAAGATTAGATAAGACGCCCTTCGCGATTGGACAGGACTTTATAGTGATAGACAGGCGGATGAAACTAGGTGAAGGGTGGGAAGCCGAGGGCAGGTGTCACGTGGTTGTGTTTTGTCACGTGACGAAAGCAACTCGGAGGGAGGGGGAGCGCATCTCCATAGCAACAGATGAAGGAGGTCGGGCCCAGCCTGACTAGAGGGATGCTATCACCCATCATGCATTTCGTTGCCTATAGGGAATTGAAATGTTTGTGGCTTTCTGCATACACCACAAAGAACTTTTGTTAATGGCATAATGCACAATGAATAAAGATGGGCTCTGTTGGCTTCTGTTTATTTTCAAAGCGGATTCATCTCATAACTCTTGGTGGTTTGGTGCAAGAAAAAAATACCCTGAAATTAAAATACAGCTTAAATCAGGGATGATGATATCACAAGAATAAATCTCAGGAAAAGAAATACTGAAGCAATCTCACTCATGAAATCCCTGGCTATTGTAAAAAGCAGAAACATTGGATCAGGCCTGTTGATTCACAAAGAGAGCTCAATGGAGGTAATAGACAGACTAAAGGGGGTAAAATTAATTACATTTGTTAAAATGTAACAAATTAAAACCCGAGGAAGTCAGTATTTCAGCCCCATTGCTAACCTTTGTGAAACAAGCTAAACAAATTTAATAACAAAAGTACACAAAGCAAGCCTCCAATTTACAAAATGCTGTAAATCTGTATAAAAATCCTTGTACTCATCAAGTCAGGTGGTCAGCTGCTCCAGAGCCACGTGCTGTGGCGAGATAGGTTTTAACGTGAGGCAAAAGTCACTTAACTGTCTTGTTTACAAACAGAAATTTGGGGGTCAATTGTGGTCTTACATCAGGGGCTATATGGCCTAATAAATAAAACAAATATTAGATATGGTCTTATTGGGGCATTAGGTTGACCAAACCACCTGAAGGCAGCATCTGCTTATATATTATATTATTAGGGAGATTTTCAATGAGTACTTCTCACAGTTCAATCCTTGCTATTCAGTCTTATGTACGTATACACATTTCTAGCTCCATCTTCTCAATTTTTAAATCACAATTCTTTCTTAAGGTGGCTGGATTAATGACCAATGCAGAAACTTGTGGTAAAAAAAAAATTAAAAGGCTGGGCTAGGAGGAAACCAAGGAGGCTGTAGCTGGATAGAACTGATAAAAGCCCCCGTAAAATTGAAATGCTTGAAGAACAATGTTTGAAGTGATATATATTGCTGAAACTGAAAACAGAGATGGATGGAAAACTCTGGTGAGATATAATAAATTCTGTTGGTGTAAACTCAATTTATAGGGATGCGGTGGCTCAATGGGTTAGGACACTGAGCTTGTCGATCAGATGGTCGGCAGTTTGGCGGGTCCAATCCCGAGTGCCGCATAACAGAGTGAGCGCCTGTTACTCGTCCCAGCTTCTGCCAACCTAGCAGTTTGAAAGCACGTAAAAATGCAAGTAGAAAAATAGGGACCACTGCGGTGGGAAGGTAACAGCGTTCCGTGCGCCTTTGGCGTCTAGTCATGCCGGCCACGTGACCACAGAGACGTCCTCGGACAAGCGCTGGCTCTTCGGCTTTGAAACGGAGATGAGCACCGGCCCCTAGAATTGGAAACGACTAGCACGCTTGTGCGGGGGAACCTTTACCTTTTTAAACTCAATTTAGGAATCTTCATTTTTCCGTTCCTTTGGTTTATGGTTTCTCACTTTTCTGCACGCTGCAGAATGTCGTTTACAGGCCAAACTTCTCAAGAATAAATCCAGGAAAAGAACAAGCAGTAAACCAGTGTATTTTTGTTTCATGTTTATTTCTATAAATTTATACAAAATCTTCCTGCCCAACCCCCATGTTCAGTCTACTCCATGAAATGTCTACAGACTGCAGGAGTCTTATTTTTATAAATGAATATATGTGTAGCATGATCAGGATCGGAGAACAGTAGAAATTAATTAAGCTCCTGGCTTTTTGCATTACACCAATGTCTTTCAAACTTGACTTTTAAGATGACTAGATTTAAACTTTCTGAATTCTCCAGCCACCATGCTGGCTGGGGAATTCTGTGAGTTGAAGTTCAGACACCTTGAAGTGGCCAAATTTGAAAAAAACCTGAATTACACAAAGGCACATCTATAGCTTCAGTCATTATTGGCAATTAAAATACTTGAAGGCTAAGGGTTAACCATATAATAGTGCAAAACATTTAAACATATGTTAACATGTCAGCGTGATTGGCTCTGAATATATTCCTCTACAAAGCTTCAGTCAACATGTAAACATTTAGAAATAGGAAATACATTATGCCAGATAACTAGCGTATATACATCTATCATAGAATAGAGAATAGAGTAGAGTAGAGTAGAGTAGAGTAGAGTAGAGTAGAGTAGAGTAGAATAGAATAGAATAGAATAGAATAGAATAGAATAGAATAGAATAGAATAGAATAGAATAGAATAGGGCTGGAAGGGAACTTGGAGGTCTTCAGGTCCAACCCCTTGCCCAGAGCAGAAAATCTTATATCAGCATTTCTGCATTCTTTTGAAAAATTACCAAAGTTACTGGTAAGCCCCAAAGTTTTCTCCCAAAGCTTCATCTGAGTTGATTGGATTAAAATTCTCTTTCTTAGATGGCCGACAAACATTGCAAGGGACGTTTCTACAATACCTGCTTTTAAATAAAGGGGTGGGCAATATTTTGTAAGGCCCTATGGAACTGTTCAAAGAAAGCAACTTCATTGCCTTATATACCATCCCGGTCAAATGGTTGTCCAGTCTGTTTTGGGAAAGCTCCAGTGATGGAGCACCCACAACTCTTGAAGGGAAGCTGTTCCACCGATGAGATCGTTCTGTCAGGAAATTTATCCTGTATTTCTAGGTTGCATCCCTGCTTAACAAGCTTCCACCCACTGCTTCTTGTCCTGCCTTCTGGTGCTTTGAAGATCAAGTCCATTGAGGGACTTGCTCTGTAATTTAGGAGAACGTTTAGGGTTTAATAAGTACCCCTCGTCAATAAAGCATGGCTTAAACCATCTACTGTTTTAGCATGCGTTAACCTCATCACATTGGGGCCTGGAGCTCAGAGGTAGAAGGGGATAACCAAACGGAGTAAAATGGGAGAGAGATGCCAAGAAGGAATTGTAGGCACCAGAAGTTTTAAGAGCAAAGGTGCAAAAAGCAGGTAAAAAAAATTTGAGATTTGTAGGATGGGCAAAGCTTTGCAGGAGGTCCAAAAAAAAACACCCAGTAAAAGCAAGGATAAATACAGAAATTTCAGGCAAAAACTCAACCTATCAAAAATCTCCAACATGTCTGTGTATCCAAAACAGAAGCATTTCCCACACACATACACAAAAAAATAGGTTTGGCACCCACACCCTTCACCCACCCACTGTCCCCTCTACAAAACTTTTCTCCCGGGCATTTATATACAGTAGAGTTTGCCCAATACTGCAAATCATCAGCGAACTCAACAAGCTGGGTTCGCACAACCCAGAAAACCTCTGTTTGTTTGTTTGTTTGTTTTTAAAAAGCTTAGCATCTTGTGTGAAGGCAACCAAGTGGTCTGGAACCGATTTGATCCAGCAGGTCTAGAACATAGCTGAGATTCAGGCCACCCTCGGAGGGATGAAGCACTGTGGTACCTTAGCTGGGTTGGACCAGCTTCCATCGTACCTATTCTGAACCCTGGAAATTCCAGATTCGCAGAGATCCCTAAGATACAAAGAGTACAGGTAGTCCTCAGCTTAACAACCATTCATTTAGTGATCGTTCCAAGTTACAATGGCACTGGAGAAAAAGCGACTTAGGACCGTTTTTCATACTTGACAACCGTTGCAGCCTCCCCAGGGTCACGTGATCAAAATTCAAAAGCTTGGCAACTGGCATGGCCTTAGGACAGTTGCAGTGTCCTTCAGACAAGCAAAGTCAGTGGGGAAGTCAGAGTCACTTTACAACCGTGGCAGGAGAGGCTGTAGTACGGGGCAAAACGCACTTTCCCACTGTCTCGCTTAGCAACAGAAATTTGGGGCTCAATCGCGGTCGTAAGTCGAGGACTCCCTGTATTAGAAAGGTCAACACAAGAGAACGTGCGATTCCAAACTAAATGTAGAAGGACCCGGGCTGTTAGTGACAATCAATGCTTCTCCTTTTCCCCCCATTTCTTATCAATTTCCCTGTTTTTTCACGCTTAGAAGAAGCTACGGCATGTCACAAGTGAAAGGTGGAGTTCCTGTTTTGTGTAGAGAGGGTCTCCATTCACCACTCTTGCAGAGATAGAATACAGAATAGAATAGAGCTCGAAGGGACCTTGGAGGTCTTCTAGTCCAGCCCCCTGCGCAGGCAGGAAATCTATACCATTTAGAATGGGATGGGATGGGATGGGATGGGATGGGATGGGATGGGATGGAATAGAATAGAATAGAATAGAATAGAATAGAATAGAATAGAATAGAATAGAATAGAATAGAATAGAATAGAATAGAATAGAATAGAATAGAATAGAATAGAATAGAATAGAATAGAATAGAATAGAATAGAAAATTAGAATAGAATAGAATAGAATAGAATAGAATAGAATAGAATAGAAAATTAGAATAGAATAGAATAGAATAGAATAGAATAGAATAGAATAGAAAATTAGAATAGAATAGAATAGAATAGAATAGAAAATTAGAATAGAATAGAATAGAATAGAATAGAATAGAATAGAATAGAATAGAAAATTAGAATAGAATAGAATAGAATAGAATAGAATAGAATAGAATAGAATAGAATAGAATAGAATAGAATAGAATAGAATAGAACAGAACAGAATAGAATAGAATAGAATAGAATAGAATAGAATAGAATAGAATTCTAGAAGGGACCTTGGAAATCTTCTAGTCCAGCCCCCCGCTCAATCAGGAGAACCTATACCATCTCAGACAAGTGACTGTCCAGCCTCTTCTTAAAAACCTCCAGTGATGGAGCACCCACCATTTCTGGTGGCAAGCTGTTCCCCTGGTTAATTGTCCTCACTGTACGGAGGTTTCTCCTTAATTCCAGGTTGCTTCTCTCTTTGATTAGTTTCCATCCGTTGTTTCTTGTCCTGCCCTCTGGTGCCTTGGAGAATAATCTGACCCCCTCTTCTTTGTGGCAGCCCCTCAAATACTGGAATACCGTTATCGTATCACCCTTATTTCTCTTCTTCTTTAGACTAGCCAAACCCAAATCCTGCAGCCGTTCTTCCTGTGTTTTAGTCTCCAGGCCTTGGATCATCTTAGTTGCTCTTCTCTGAACTTTTTCCAAAGTCCCAACATCTTTTCTCTAGTAGGGTGGCCAAAAGTGGCTGCAGTATTCCAGGTGTGGCCTCACTAGGGTTTTGTAAAGCGGCACTAATACACCGCGTGCTCTTGATTTCTATGCCTCTGTTTATACAACCCAGGATTGTGTTAGCTTTTTTTGGTGGCCTCGAGCCGGCCTAAAGATGGCTGGCTTTATTCTCACTGCTCTTAACCAGAGAAATCTGGGTATCCCTGAAGAGCAGCAGAGGGAAAAGCAAATGGCGGACCGTAGACACTGAGATGGGGTGAGGGGATTCATTTACCTCTTTTTTTACTGGGGCAACACAGCTCTGGCACCAGCCGACCCATACACTGGCTCTAGAGAGATCTAATATTTGATTTTTTTTAGACAATATTCCTTTATCTTCTCTACAGATCCATGCTCCTTTCACCCCAATTCCATAGAGCAGAACACAAAACAATAGGACTGGCTGAAAGAGTCTCTTTTGGCACCAGTTTCCAAGCCCACCAGCAAATTAAGACCCGTCGCGTGGTGGCTGTTCAGTTGATCTCCAACGTCTCCATCTCCGTCAGGCCAAATTTCCCCTTGTACTTGTCAAAGAGTTTAACCAGAGACTGTACGTACAGGTTGTGATAAAAGTCTATTTCTTTCTGGCTCGGATTGTCGGTTTTCGGAACCGTGATGGGCTCACCAACTGGAATACAAAGGAGAGAAAGGGAGGTGACAGGTGACGGAAAGATAAGTTAGCCCAGGGGTCTTCAAACTTGGCCCTTTTATGACTGGTGGACCAACTCTCCAGAATTCCTCAGTCTGTATGGGGGAACTATGGCCCCTTCATGACTTGTGGACTTCAACTCCCAGAATTCCTGAGCCAGCATGGGGGAACTATGGCCCCTTCATGACTCGTGGACTTCAACTCCCAGAATTCCAGAGCTAGCATGGGGGAACCATGGCCCCTTCGTGACTTGCAGACTTCAACTCCCAGAATTCCTCAGCCAGCATGGGGGAGCTATGGCCCCTTCATGACTTGTGGACTTCAATTCCCAGAATTCCAGAGCTAGCATGGGGGAACTATAGCCCCTTCATGACTTGCAGACTTCAACTCCCAGAATTCCTCAGCCAGCATGCACGTTGGCTGAGGAAATTTGGGAGCTGAAGTCCACAAGTCATAAAAGGGCCAGGTTTGAAGACCCCTGGGTTAGCCCCTAAAGTGGGTTGCTCTCTGTTTATAATCCAGACGCTGCTAGAATTCCACTAGAATATCAGCAAATTCCCATGTCCTACTAGCACTTATGAGGTTCCCTAGTTTGGTAATGAAACATCTGCAAGAAAACAACCCAGCTCAGAGACCACCAAGGACCCCACAGTCCTCCTCCTCCTCCTCCTCCTCCTCCTCCTCCTCCTCCTCCTTTCTGCAAACCCCACTTCTTTCTAGCGCTGATGATGTTACCTAGTTTGGTAATGAAACGTCTGCAAGAAAATAGCCAAGCTCAGAGAGCACCAAGAACCCCACAGTCATCATTCTACCTCTTCCTCTTCTTCTCCTCCTCCTCCTCCTCCACAACCCCCCCTCCCTTCTAGTACTGATGATGTTACCTAGTTTGGTAATGAAAGGTCCCCAAGAAAACCCCCAAGCTCAGACAGAGCACCAAGGACCCCACAGTTCAACCCTGAGCTACAAATATTCTCCTCCACCGGCACCAGGAGTGTCCCTTTTCCAACTTACCGACGGTAGTGATGGGCCTGGCGTAAGGCACCAACCCCCAGCTTTTGGAGGAGAAGACCCCTCGTCCGTGGAAGATGCAGGGAGCCACGCCGCTATACTTCTGCAATTTTTTCTGCACCCATCTGCACCAAGATCCCTCTTCCAAAATGATCTGCTTGAAGACTTCGTTCTCCCCAAATGAGTAAATGGGGACCAGATCTGCCCTGAAGGAGAAAATTCAAGCCAACATCAGAATTGCAAAAAAAAAACAAAAAAAACGGCAGCTGCAACACCACTGAGGTCTTCCGCCACCAGGAAGATTTTTTTTAAAAAAAATTGTAGCCCACTGTTCTTATTTTTACAAATTACTCTAGGAAGCGCACATATACGGCAGACTTTCCTCCTCCTGTTTTCCCCACAACAACAACCCTGTGAGGTGGGCTGGCCTGAAAGAGAATGATTGGCCCAAAGTAACACAGCTGGCTTTCATGCCTAAGGCAGGACTAGAACTCTGAGTCTCCTGGTAATTGGCCCAAAGTCACCCAGGCAGCTTTCATGCTTAAGGCAGAACTAGAACTCAGTCTCCTGGTGATTGGCCCAAAATCACCCAGCCGGCTTTTACGCCTAAGGCAGGACTAGAACTCATAGTCTCCTGGTAATTGGCCCAAAGTCACCCAGCCGGGCTTTATGCCTAACACAGAACTAGAACTCTGAGTCTCCTGGTAATTGGCCCAAAGTCACCAGCCGGGCTTTATGCCTAACACAGAACTAGAACTCTGAGTCTCCTGGTAATTGGCCCAGCCGGCTTTCATGCCTAAGGCAGAACTAGAACTCTCAGTCTCCTGGTAATTGGTCCAAAGTCACCCAGCCGGCTTTCATGCCTAAGGCAGAACTAGAACTCTGAGTCTCCTGGTAATTGGCCCAAAGTCACCCAGCCGGGCTTTATGCCTAACACAGAACTAGAACTCTGATTTTTTTTCTATTTTTGTTTTCTATATATATTTAATATTACTAAGGTTTGTTTTATCCTATATAAGCTAGAGAGTGATGGATTTTAGAGTTTATGGTTGTTAGTATATGGTTGTTTATGATTGTTTTTTTTATATATACCTTGTATTTAGCTCTGGGAAGTCGGGGGGGAGGGGGGAGGGGGGAGAGGTAGGGGGGGAGGGAGAAGGGAGGGGGGATTTTTTTAAAGAAAAAATTGTATGTTAAAACTTTTCAATAAAAAAAAAAGAACTAGAACTCTGAGTCTCCTAGTAACTGGCCCAAAGTCACCCAGCCGGCTTTCATGCCTACGAGAACAGCTGAGCCACCATTGCTGGCTAGGGAGGCAAATGTTCCTTACCCATGTCTTAATGCCAGCTTCACAAACCCCTTGCGGTGCTTCAGAGTCACACAGTTTTTTCCCGGGGCACAGTTCAAGGACTCCGCAGCGCCCCCCACCACAATGACGA
The DNA here is from genome assembly GCF_964194415.1 of Vipera berus. Lineage (NCBI taxonomy): Eukaryota > Metazoa > Chordata > Lepidosauria > Squamata > Viperidae > Vipera > Vipera berus. The sequence continues at coordinate 4,817,565 of NC_138206.1, forward strand.
TCGCGTTGCCGATGCCGTTTTGGGACAGGATGTAGTCTATTGTGTTGCGGTTCACGGGGCAGAGACCTGGACATTGAGAGAGACAAAGAACCTTTAGGGGCAAGAAAACGGAAATAAAGATAGTCCTCAATTTACAACCGTTCATTTAGTGATCCCCTGTCCCTTTTTCACACTTACAGCCATTGCAACGTACAAAGGTCACATGATCAAAATTCAGACGTTTTGCAATCGGCTCATATTTATGACGGTCGCCGTGTCCCGGGGTCATTGGATCATTTTTTGCAACCTTCTGACAAGCAAAAGTCAAAGGGGGTGGGTGGGTGTTAACCAGATTCACTTAACAACGGTGTTACTGACTTAACAACTGCAGCGATTCGCTCAACGACTGTAGCAAGGGAGGTTGTAAAATGGGGCAAAACTCACATGAGTTTTTGATCGTGTGACCACGGGAGAGGTGCAAGTGGCTGTGAGTGTGAAAAATGGTCCTAAGTCCATTTTCCCCCCCGGTGCTGTCACTTTGAACGGCCACTAAATGAATGGCTGTATGTCGAGGGACTGCCTGTATTAATCCGTCCCCCCCCCCCGCGCTTTCTGAGGATTAGCCAAGGAGAGCAAGTGCTGCCACCTACTGCAGCGTTAAGGACATTACATGGCATTTCCTAAGTTTATTAAGAAAAACAAGATCTCTCTCTCTCAATTGGTGCTCAACTGAAGATGCTACCTAGTTGGGGAATGAAACTTCTGCAAGAAAACAGTCAAGCTCAGAGAGCACCAAGGACCATACAGTCAGTGTCCTCCTCCTCCTCCTCCTCCTCCTCCTCCTCCTCCTCCTCCTCCTCCTCCTCCTCCTCCTCCAATCTCACTCCCTTCTAGCACTGAGGATGTTACCTAGTTGGGTCATGAAGTGTTTACAAGAAATCAACCCAGTTCAGAGAGCACCGAGGACCCCACAGTCCTCTTCCTCCTCCTCCTCCTCCACTCCCTTCTAGCACTGATGACGTTACCTAGTTGGATCATGAAGCGTCTTCAAGAAATCAACCCAGTTCAGAGAGCATGTAGTAACCAAATGGTTGTGCCACTGTTTTTTCTGGAAATTGATTTTTCTTTTTTCTTTTTTTGGCTTTTAAGTCTTTCTACCCTCTCACCATTCCAAAACTCTTTTGCTTTGGTGTCTTCCCAAGAACAACCAAGATCAGCTAGTTACTGGTGTACTTTTTTTTAATTCTCCCCCCCCTCCCAACCCCTATTACAGAGATTAAACATTACACTGCTTTTCAGAAAGTTACAAGTTCCACACTTTAAATCAGGGGTTCCCCAAACCTTGGCAACTTTAAGACCTGTGGGGACTTCCACTCTGGCTGAAGGAATTCTGGGAATTGGAAGTCCACAGGTCTTAAAGTTGCCAAGGTTGGGGACCCCTGCCTTAGGAGATCCAAGATGTCAACGCTGCTAACATCGGATGCTTTTGCACTGGCAACAGATGGAGATGCAACCATTTTGTTCTTTTGCTTTCAGAGTCAGATGATGCTGGGCATGGGGGAAATGTGCACGAGAGTCCAGCTAGACATAACAATGCTGAACGTAGCGTGAGAACCAAGGTTACTGAAATAAAAGATGATAAAAATTGGTGGCTAGAGAGCAGGAGTTGAAGCCTGCCTTTCAAAATAATTGGGGAATGTGATTTATGACTGTTAATTGGAGGAGGGAAACCCAGCTTTTGGCTTTGACTATGTGAGTGCCGATGCTATGCTACTCCAATAAAGATTCTTTAAGGTAAACAATGCCTCGAAGTTCTTTTGAAGGGTTTCGTCTGTCGGAACCAGGACACCAAGGTTTTTCTTCCCAAGACAAAACCGAACCCAACACGAGGCGCGTTTCCTTCCTTACCGCCAGTCATCAGGTAGTCCCTCAGAATGGGCCACTTGAAATTTCCCGAGAGCGTGGTGACATACGGACGTATCCCGGGGAAGATCTGGCTCACTCCTGTGGCCTCAGTGCTAAAATTGCAGAAGGCACCCAAGGCCATGATGCCATGTGGGTGGTAGCCAAGGATGTAATTCCTGTTGGGGGCCAAGTTGTGAGTTTTGATCATCTGGGGAAGGAGAGAAGGAAAGGGGAAAAACCAGGGTTAAATGGAAAACACACACACACACACATACAGAAACACACAGACACAGACGGTGTTTTCCCCAATAATAAGACCCAACCGGAAAATGAGCCCTAGGATGGTTTTTCAGGACGCTTGTAATAAAGTAGCTAGTGTAAACTCTATCTAGAGTTTGGCTGTTCACGGCTGACATGCTCCGAATAAAAGCAACTTATATTCCGTGTAATCTTTTCACAGCGTCACTGTTGAACAAAATGTTCATTTGTTTAGATCGCCATCAGCTGCCCACTTGTACTTAAGAACCAGCTGGCTCATGCTTAAGTAGTAACAACACCCAGATCCCTCTCGTAGTTACTAATATTGAGCCACCTGTTCTCTACCTGTGCATTTGGTTTTTCTTGCCATTGTGTAGGACCTTACCTTTCTCACCTCTGAATTGCATATTTTATGTTCATTTTACATTCATTTCTTGGTCTCTAACGGAAAGCTACTTCTAATCCAACAAAATGAAGGAGTTAGGGCAGGGGTAGGCAACCTTGGCTCTTTTATGACTCATGGACTTCAACTCCCAGAATTCCTCAGCCAGCATGGGGGAACTTTGGCCCCTTCATGACTCGTGGACTTCAACTCCCAGAATTCCTGAGCCAGCATGGGGGAACTATGGCCCCTTCATGACTTGCGGACTTCAATTCCCAGAATTCCTGAGACAGCATGGGGGAACTATGGCCCCTTCATGACTCATGGACTTCAACTCCCAGAATTCCTGAGCCAGCATGGGGGAACTTGGGCCACTTCACGACTCGTGGACTTCAACTCCCAGAACTCCTCAGCCAACATGGCTCAGCTTGGAAACCTCTCCCTTTCCCCTCAGCATGGCTGGCTCAGGAATTCTGGGAGTTGAAGTCCACGAGTCATAAAAGAGCCAAGGTTGCCTATTCCTGAATTAGGCTAACACGCCAGCATCTGAGCTAGGTTTTCAAGCAAGTAGGATCTCCCTAGAAGGAAAGGAAGAAAGGAAGGGATCTAAACAACAGCACAGCAAGGTGATCTTGTTCAGATCAGTCAATTTACAAAGCTTAAGAATTCACAAGGATCTCTCATTTCACCTCTCGGCTACTGGAGCTTAAATGCCAGTAAAAGGAAGACTCCCAAACCACACCAAACCAAACCAAACTGGATGAACTGGGCGGCTTTTCCACCTTCTGTTACACCAGAGAAAAAGCTCCCCTGCTCTACCGATTTATTCTTTACAATTTTCTCTACCAGATCTCCGTGATTATTCCTATTTAAATATCCATGTTGTCCCACCAAAAAGCCTTCAAAGCATGGAGGCATTTGGAGACATCTTAATTTGTATTATATCCCTGGAAAGAGAGGCCTTTACCAGCAAAGCTAGAGAACAACTGGATTCACCAGGAGAGGGTGAATTCTAGTCCTGCCTTAGGCATAAAAGGTAGCTGGGTGACTTTGAGCCAATCACCAGGAGACGGTGAGTTCTAGTCCTGCCTTAGCCATGCAAGCCAACTGGGTGACTTTGAGCCAATCACCAGGAGACGGTGAGTTCTAGTCCCGCCTTAGGCATGAAAGAGCTGGGTGACTTTGAGCCAATCACCAGGAGACGGTGAGTTCTAGTCCCACCTTAGACATGCAAGCCAATGGGGGGTCTTTGAGCCAATCACCAGGAGACGGTGAGTTCTAGTCCCGCCTTAGCCATGCAAGCCAACTGGGTGACTTTGAGCCAATCACCAGGTGACGGTGAGTTCTAGTCCCACAGTAGGCACACAAAAGCCAGCTGGGTGTCTTTGGGCCAATCCCCAGGAGATGGTGAATTCTAGCCCTGCTATATTATATTCATTGTATTGTATTGTATTGTATTGTATTGTATTGTATTGTATTGTATTGTATTGTATACTATACTATACTATACTATACTATACTATACTATACTATACTATACTATACTATACTATACTATACTATATATATTATAACTAGCTTGGTGATTTTGGGCCAGTCCCTCTCTCTCGGCCTGGCCCACCTCGCAGGGTTGTTGTTGCGGGGAAAATAGAAGGCGGAAGCAATATTAAGTATGCTTGCTGCCCCAAGTTGTTGCTCAAGACCATAATCAAAGTGGGATATAAATAAATAAGCAAAAACGAAATTCCGTTTTGGGAGGATGGCCACTCCCAGGGTTTAAACACTCCGCACGGCGGCAACCCCAGGCTTTCCCCGCCGAATCTCGTGTTCACACACAGCCTGTTTGCTGGAATAGCTTTCCTCTGGCAGCCCAGATCTCCTCTGGAGACCCCCAAGTCCACCAGGTCAGAAGCCCCTTGTCTCCTTCTCAGCTCTTCCTTCCAAGGCTGCCAAACTGGGGTAGATCCCTCTGGATCACTTCCCTCCCTGTGCCCTGCAAAACCTATTTACATTCGGGCTGGAAAGAGCCAATTGCTTCACTACCCTGAGATATTTTATCTCCAAAAGTGAGCAAACAGGCACGAAGGGTAACCTTTGATCCTTGGCACAGGCTTGACCAGCTGTTCCCCACGTGCAACCGGCAGGAGCAACAGGGGAAAAAGGACACGCTCTCAGTGTCCGTCTCACATGTGCCTCGCCGGCCTGAAGCCACGGAGAGGTCTCGGCGCCACGCATGATGTTGGGAGTAAACACACAATCCGCCCGCTGCGCCGTAGGGCACGTCCTGTGTTCTCAAAACCCTAGCAAACTCTGCCTCCGGGACAGATAAGACCACAGAATTTCTGTCGCTAAGCGAGAAGTTGGTCGAGTGACTTTTGCACCCTTTTACGACCTTCCTCGTCACAGTCGTTAAGCGGATCGCTCGCAGCGGTCCAGTCAGGAACAGGGTCGTTAAGCGAATCCGGCTTCCCCGTTGACTTTGCCCGTTAGAAGGTCCCCAAAGGGGAGGAAGTGACTCTGAGACGATTGCAACCGTCATAAATACGAGTCAGTTGCCAAGCTTCTGAATTTTGATCACGTGACCAATGGGGATGCTGCGACGGTCGTTAAGGGTGGGGAAAAAACCGGTCATAAGTCACTTTTTTTCAGTGTCTTAAGAAGGTCTCTAAATGAACTGTTGTAAGTCGAGGACTTACAGGGACGCGGTGGCTCAGTGGGTTAGGACGCTGAGCTTGTCGATCAGAAGGTCGGCAGTTTGGCAGGTCGAATCCCAAGTGCTGCGTAGCAGAGTGAGCGTCCGTTACGCGTCCCAGCTTCTGCCAACCTAGCAGTTCGAAAGCACGTAAAAATGCAAATAGAAAAATAGGGACCGCTCCGGTGGGAAGGTAACAGCGTTCCGTGCGCCTTTGGCGTCTAAGTCATGCCAGCCACATGACCACGGAGACGTCCTTGGACAAGCGCCGGCTCTTCGGCTTTGAAACGGAGATGAGCACCGGCCCCTAGAGTTGGAAACGACTAACACGCATGTGCGGGGGATCCTTTACCTTTAAGTCGAGGACTACCTGTACTGATGGAACAGCCCAGGGTTGGCTTCCTTGGTGCCCTCTGAGCTTGGTGGTTTCCTTGCAGATGTTTCACTACCAAACTAGGGAATGTCATCAGTGCTGGAAGGAGAAGGGATTTGCTTTTGTTTTTTTATACGCAGGCAGTCCCTTGACTTACAACAGTTCATTTAGTGACTGTTTGAAGTTCCATCGGCACTGGGAAAAAGTGACTTATGACAGTTTTTCACACTTAGGGCCTTTGCAGCATCTCCACAGTTATATGATCAAAATTCAGCCACCTGGTAACTGACTCACATTTATGACGGTTGCCATGTCAGGTGATTCCTTTTGCGACTTTCTGACAAGCAAAGTCAAACAGGGAAGCCAGATTCGTTTAACAACTTATTTTATCTCTATATCTGTATCTATCTATCTATCTATCTATCTATCTATCTATCTATCTATCTATCTATCTCTATCTATCTATCTATCTATCTATCTATCTATCTATCTATCTATCTATCTCTATCTAATTATCTATCTCTATCTAACTCTCTCTCTCTCTCTATCTATCTATCTATCTATCTATATATATATATATATGAAATTGTTTTATCAATGTATAAAATACAAACTAAAATAAAAACAGGAAATTAGGGGAAGAAAAAGAAAAGGGGAAAGAAAATGTGAGGTACAAGGGAAGAAAGAAAAAGGCGTTGACTTCCAACGTTTTTTAGCACAGTATAAGAGAATAACATTACAACCTCAACTTTTTATTTTTACACATTAGTGTATATAACTAGCCATTTCTATAAAAGCAAACCTATCTAACAAGAGCCTTGGTGGAGCAGTGGGCTAATGCCTCCTTAAGTAACACCAGCTGCCTGCAATTAGTGCAGGTTCGAGTCCCACCAGGCTCAAGGTTGACTCAGCCTTCCATCCTTCCCAGGTAGGTAAAATGAGGACCCAGATTGTTGGGGGCAATTAAGCTGACTTTGTAATAATGCCGCTTGGGGGGCGGAAAGCCCTAATAAGCCGGCATATACATAGAATGAAGGCTATTGCTAAGCACATTGGTTTGTGCTTAAATTGTAAGCCGCCCTGAGTCTTCGGAGAAGGGCGGGATATAAATGGGATTAAAATAAAATAAAATTTAAAAAAATAATCGGCAAAACCAAAGTTAAAGTTTTGATATTTTTTTTCATCACAAGGACAAAATCCAGAAGTGATATCCAAATGAAAAAACATACCGTCTCCTCTTTGAATAGAACAACCGATTAAACCATTACTGCTTTCCCTTCCTTGTTGTTGAAATAGTATGTGTATCTATTAGCGCTTAATAATCTTTATAAGCTATCACCATTTATCTTAACAAAATTCAAGGGGTTCTTTCAGATTCCCTTAATGCTTAACAACCGTCATTAACAACTGCAGTCAATCACTTAACAAGAAAGTGGCAAGAAAGGTCGTAAAATGGGGCAAAACTCACTTAACAATTGTCTTGCTTAGCAACAGAAATGTCAGGCTTAATTATGGTCGTTAACTCGAGGACTACCTGAACCCCCAATTCAAAATTTCCTGCCAGGGAAGGAAGGCCCCTTTTAAGGATCACTTTAGGGCAGGGGTAGGCAAACTTGGCTCCTTTATGACTCAGGGACTTCAACTCCCAGAATTCCTCAGCCAGCATGGGGGAACTATGGCCCCTTCATGACTCGTGGACTTCAACTCCCAGAATTCCTGAGCCAGCATGGGGGTACTATGGCCCCTTCATGACTCATGGACTTCAATTCCCAGAATTCCTGAGCCAGTCTGAGAGAAATTTTGGCCCCTTCATGACTTGTGGACTCCAACTCCCAGAATTTCTCAGCCAGCATGGGGAAACTATGGCCCCTTCATGACTTGGGGACTTCAACTCCCAGAATTCCTGAGCCAACATGGCTCAGCTTGGAAACTCTCCCTTTCCCCTCAGCATGGCTGGCTCAGGAATTCTGGGAGTTGAAGTCCACGAGTCATGAAGGGGCCAAGGTTGCCTACCTCTGCTTTAGGGCTTCACCAGAAACACTGATGCTCAGTGGAACTTGTCCACCACCTGAGGAAGGTCAGGATTACAGAGCACAGCTGTCCTTGCAAAGAAATTATTTCAGAGACTTTGAGACTTAAATTGAGCTGTTGTCACCACGAGATAAGCCACGTCTGGGCTTAGGTCACTGTATTTTACAACTGGGACAGGACAAACCTGACTGTAGCAAATGATCAAAGGATGCCCTTTGATAGGTGCCAAAACACAACTCACAACTCAGCATTTTTATAAGGATGACAACAGGTCCCAGGGCAGAAGTTCAAAATAATAATAAAAATAATAAAGTTGGAACGGACCTTGGAGATCATCTAGTCCAACCCCCTGCTCAGGCAGGAAACCCTATACCATTTCAGAGAAATGGCTGTCCAGTCTCTTCTTAAAAACTCGGAGCATTCACAGCTTCTGGAGGCAGGTTGTTCCACTGATTAATTGTTCTCACTGTCAGGAAATTCCACCTTAGTTCTAGGTTGCTTCTCTCCTTGGTTAGTTTCCATCTGTTAATTCTTGTCCTGCCTTCAGGGGCTTTGGAGAATAGCTTGACTCCCTCTTCTTTGGGGCAGCCCCTGAGATATTAGAACACTGCTATCGTGTCCCTCCTCATCCTTCTCTTCGTTAAACTTCATTAAAGTTAGGTGACTCCTTTAAACCAACGTATAGGTTTCGCCAGTGGTAGGATTCAGCCAATTGGCACCACTTCGCCAGAACCGGTAGCTAATTTTTTGTTGCCCAGGCCCAGAATGGACTTCAGGAAGCGGCACCCACACAGAGAACCGGTTGGTGATATATTTGAATCCCACCACTGGGTTTCGCCATAGAGCAAAGTATAGGATTTGGTTGGTTCTGACCCAGCCCATGAAATACTACTTTTATGTTACTACCACTTTACAAAGCCTTTGGTAAGGCCACACTTGGAATGCTGCATCCAGTTTTGGTCACCACAATGTAAAAAAAGATGTTCAGACTCTGGAAAGAGTGCAGAGAAGAGCAACAAAGATGATCAGGGGACTGTAGGCTAAAACATATCAGGAATGTTTGCTGGAATTGGGCATTTCTAGTTTAATGAAGAGAAGGGCGAGGGGGGACAGGATAGCCAATGTTCCAATATCTCAGGGGCTGCCCCAAAGAAGAGGGAGTCAAGCTGTTCTCCAAAGCATCAGAAGGCAGGACAAGAAGCAAGTTGCTGGAATTGGATATGCCTAGTCCAGGGGTAGGCAACCTTGGCTCTTTTATGACTCATGGACTTCAACTCCCAGAATTCCTGAGCCAGCTCAGGAATTCTGGGAGTTGAAGTGCATGAGTCATAAAAGAGCCAAGGTTGCCTACCCCTGGCCTAGTCTAATGAAGAGAAGGACTAGCAGCTGCGGTAGTAGCATAAGTGAGGGGATGTGCGCACACACGTGCACACACTGGCCAGCTTGTCTTGCAGCCCTGTGGCCAGCAGGCCATGGCCCACAGGTTGGGGACCCCTGATATAAGGAATGGGCTGTAAAGAGCTTCCCAGATTTGGAATGAAAAGTGAAAAAAGTTGTAGCAGCTCTCATCCTGCAAACTTATTTTTCCAGATCACCACAAGAGCCGGACAATATTTTGCACAACCTCAATCAAAAAAAAACCCCGAACAAATTCCGGCTTAACCAGTTTGGAAATAAAAGGCAGAGTTCGGAGGAGCAGACAAAGAGAGAAACTCGAACCAGCAATCAGACACAATTTGAGCAAGATGTTTGTAGATAAAGCAGTGTTTGTTTTTCAACCTTGGCAAGCATGAAGAGGTGTGGACGTCAACACCCAGAATTCCCCAGCCAGCAATGCCTGGCTGAGGAATTCTGGGAGTTGAAGTCCACCAGTCATAAAAGGGCCAGGTTTGAAGACCCCATGCAACAGCACCTATGTTTGGAGGATCTCCTCCATGTTGGGAAGTGTAATAAGTAGATCTGCCATCTCCTTCACGACTGTGCAAGCTTTCTTGGCATATATGTGGCACAGGAGCATGACACACACTTCAGGCAGTCCTCAACTTACGACCATTTCTTTAACCCAGACATGTCAAACACAAGGCCCGGGGGCCGGATCCGGCCCGCGAAGTGGTTTCATGTGGCCCGCGAAGCCATCCTGGAAGCAGTGAGGGAACGGCCCCCATTGCCTTGGCCCTGGCCCAGAGACCCTCCTTCTGCCAGAGACCCTCAGATCTGTCCCACTCCTGCCCAGGCCCCCATAGGCACCCTTGGTGCGAACGATGTAGAGCTGGCCACGCCCACCCAGTAGGCCATATGCACTCTAGCCACGCCCACCCAGTAGGCCACGCCCACCCAGGCCACACCCACCCGGCCCCCTGAGGGCAACCGCAATGCTGATGCGGCCCTCAATGAAATTGAGTTTGACACCCCTGCTTTAACCCAACCGTTCAAAGTTACGACAGCGCTGAAAACAGCGGCATATGACCAATCCTCACAATTATCAAAGCATCTCCATCATGGCCACATGATCGAAATTCAGGTGCTTGGCAACTGGCAATATATTTATGACGGTTGTGCCGCATCCCAAGGACGCACGATTGCCATTTATGACCTTCCCAGGGGCTTTTTCAATAAAGTCAGTGGCAAAAGCTAGATTCGCTTAACAACCGTGGCCAAAAAATCAGCCATGAATGCCTTAATGACCTCCTTGCTTAGCAGCCAAAGTTTCATGCTCAATTCTAGTCGTAAGTTGAGGATCTCCTCTAAAAGCATAGTGTTTTATCTTTTTTTAAGATTGTAAGCGGCCCAGAAATGTTGCAAATAAATAAAAAAATAAATACAGGTAGTCAGTCCTCAACTGACCACTGCTCATTTAGTGACCGTTCAAAGTTACAACGGCACTGAAATAAGTGACTCGTGACCATTTTTTCAGAGTTACGACCTCTGCAGCAAAGTTAAGGCAGAAACCAGATCCACTCAACCGCCGGGTTAGTAAATTATCAACTGCCGTGCATTCACTTAAGAACTGTGGCAAGATAGGTCCCAAAATGGGACAAAACTCAATTAACAAATGTTTCACTTAATGACAGATGCTTTGGGCTCAATCGTGGTCGTAAGCCGAGGGCTACCTGTAAGAACCCCAAAGCATTTTAACACTTCAATTGAAATAAACTCTTGGCTTTCTTTCATCCCAGCAACTCACTCGGATCGGAAAGTAATCCCGGAAGTATCTCCATATGGCCCAGTTCCGAATCCACTGTGATCTCCTTCCAGCTTTGAAAAAAATAAAAAGAGAAAACAATGAAACAAGGGTGGTACAGGCAGCTATCCTATCGGTGAAGCTTGATTTACATTTAGTTAACCCCATCGCTAAAATCAAGGGAGGGAAATGTAGGAACAAACACCAAAGCAAAACCAGTTGTCTTCCAGATTTGGGCCTTGGATCATCCTGGTTTAGGATTACAGTTATGGGGGGAAAAATCAGTACTTCCCATAAATTTCTACCCTGCCTCTGAAGATACAGAATAATTTGGAGTCCAAAGTCTACAGTCTTAAAGGTGCTAAGACTGAAAAACACTTATCCGTGGCTTGGGATGTTGGGGAAAGCTGAAATCCTCCAGACCAGGGGTAGGAAACCTTGGCGCTTTTATGACTCGTGGACTTCAACTCCCAGAATTCCCGAGCCAGCCATTTGAGGGGCTGCCCCAAAGAAGAGGGGGTCAACTTATTTTTCCAAAGTACCAGAGGGCAGGACAAAAAGCAATGGATGGAAACTAACCAAGGAGAGAAGCAACCTGGAATTAAGGAGAAACTTCCTGGCAGTGAAGACAATTAACCAGTGGAACTGCCTGCCTTCAGAAATTGTGGGCGCTCCATCACTGGAGGTTTTTAAGAAGAAACTGAACAGCCACTTGTCTAGAATCATATAGGGTCTCCTGCTTAAGCAGGTGGTTGGACTAGAAGACTTTTAGTAGCGCAATATTGGAAGAAGGAGGAACTGCCTACTATAGAAGAGTGGACTTTGAAAGTTTCTAACTTGGCGGAAATGGAAAAGATTTCAGCATATTTGAAAGAACAATCGCAACAGAGATATATTGTGGAATGGAGAAGATGGATCGAGTATATTCAGAATAAATATGGGACTAAAAAGTTTCACTTAGCATTTGAATAAGTAGTGGTTTTATACGATGTATTATTAGTTATTTGTTATTTGTTAGTATTATAGTTATGTTTACGGAGAGTTAAAGTGCGATAGAATTTAATGTTTTATTTTTGTTGTTAGCATATTTTAGCTTAAGTTTGTAAGTTTATACCCTGTATTCAGCTCTGGGAAGTCCGGGAGGGGAGGGGAGGGTTGGGGGGAAGGGGGGGGGAAATTTAAAAAATGTACTGTAAAACTTTTCAATAAATAATAATAATAATAATAATAATAATAATAATAATAATAATAATAATAATAATAATAAAAAGGTTGGACTAGAAGACCTCCAAGGTCCCTTCCAGCTCTATTCTGATTGATTGATTGATTGATTGATTGATTGATTGATTGATTGATTGAAAGGGTCTTGGCGAGCTCCAGCTGGCTGAAAACAGACAGGTCATGGAGACAGGGATGAGCTGTAGGCAAACCTATACCTTAGTTTTGTATCTAGCAAGCACGGAAAATTTCATAGCTGGCTGGACTTTACTGCAACCAACATCCTTAGTAAAAAACAAAAAATCCTTTGCTTTAACCAAACGGAGTCAAGGGTTTTTCTTTCCTAAGAGATCAGATTGGGGCAGATCTGGCACTTACCCTTACTAGGAGTGTTCCAGTCGAAGGCGTACCACACTAAGTACAGAACGGCTATAATCCAACAGTCTGTGCAGAGCATATATATGAGGATAATAGTGCAAATAATTCCTGGAAGAAAAGAGAAGAGAGAATTAATCCAGGTCAGAAATTTCATATTTCAAGGATTGAAATAGCCTTGGTGGAGCCACAGCCTTGGTGGAGCAGTGGGCTAATGCCTCCTTAAGTAACACCTCCTTAAGTAACACCAGCTGCAGGTTCGAGTCCCACCAGGCTCAGCCTTCCATCCTTCCGAGGTAGGTAAAATGAGGACCCAGATTGTTGGGGGCAATAAGCTGACTTTGTAAAAATGCCGCTGGGGGGGGGAAAAGCCCTAATAAGCAGGCATATACATAGAATGAAGGCTACTGCTAAGCTTGTAAGCCGCCCTGAGTCTTCGGAGAAGAAGGGCGGGATATAAATGGAATTTTAAAAAAAATTCCTCAAAGCAATACAGGATGTCCTTCTTTCAGGTGGCAGCAGCTGCAAGTCCTCAGCAGAGCTTCTGTCTTCCTGCTTGGGTGGGGGGGGGGGTTGGACTAGAAGACCTCCAAGGTCCCTTCCAAATCTGGGTTTTGCCCCATTTTATGACCTTTTCTTGCCACAGCTGCTAAGTGAATCACTGAAGTTGTTAGGTTAGTACCACGATCGTTAAGCGAACCTGGCTTCCCCATTGACTTTGCTTGTCAGAAGGTCGCCAAAAGGGGTTTCACGTGACCCCGGGACACTGCGACCGTCATAAATATGAGCCAGCTGCCAAGCCTCTGAAGATTGATGACGTGACCCTGGAGATGCTGCAATGGTCGTTAGTGTGAAAAATGGCCGTAAGTCACTTTTTTCAGTACTGATGTAATTTTGAACAGTCACTAAACTAACTAGGACAGGGGTAAGCAACCTTGGCTCTTTTATGACTCGTGGACTTCAACTCCCAGAATTCCTGAGCCAGCATGGAAACCTCTCCATTTCTCCTCAGCATGGCTGGCTCAGGAATTCTGGGAGTTGAAGTCCACGGGTCATAAAAGAGCCAAGGTTGCCTACCCCTGATCTAGGACTATGCTTAGTTTTCTTTGAGCTGAAAAAGGCTATCAAAATTCTTGCTCTTTAGACCAGGAATCCCCAACCTGTGGGCCGCAGCCCGGTATTAGGCCATGTCCTGCTGGCCACCAGACCACAGGACATGCTGTCCAATGTATGTACATTTGTGCGCACACATACCCACTTGCACTAGCACAGCGGCCGTGGGGTTTTAAAACAGGATGCCGCACCATGGGGTGCAAAAATGGTTCACCACCGCACTTTCGGGCGTGAAAACAGGATGCCACTGCATCATGGGGCACGAAAACGGGCCACAACCACGCTGTGGGGTGCAAAAATGGGACACTGCTGCACTACAGGGAGAAAAAATGGGCCACCACCGCTCCTCGGGCTGCGAAAACGGGCTGCCATCACGCCTCAGGCAGTGAAAACCAGGTGCTGCTCCGCCTCAGGCTGCAAAAACGGGCTACCAGCACACCTCAGGCCACAAAAACAGGCAGCTAGCGTGGCTCAGGCCGGAAATATGGGCTGCCAGCATGTCTCAGATCGCAAAATCGGGCTGCCAGCGTCGTTCAGGCCACAAAAACGGGCTACCAGCACACCTCAGGCCACAAAAACGGGCCGCTACCGCACCTCAGGGAGCAAAAATGGGCTGCCAGCACGCCTCAGGCCGCAAAAACAGGATATTGCTGGGCCGCAAAAACGGGACGATGGCACCGCACTGCGGGGTGCAAAAATGGGCACTGCCACGCTGCGGGGTGGGGAGATAGGAAGCTGTGCCACATGAGAATGGGGCAAGGCTAGCGGGTATCACACAAGCGCTAGCCCCACCCTGTTTGCATCACGCGTGTTCACAGCTCCGTGTCACGCGTGCATGTGCGCTCATGTGTAAAATTCTTCCCCTCCCTCTCCTTCCGGTCCGTCAACTGAGAAAGGTTGGTGACCTCTGCTTTAGGCATTCCTAGAGCAAGGAAATGGATTAAGTCTCATCTGAATGCAGATCAAGTGTTGGTGAGTATCCTGGGTGCATAACTCTGTAACTGAACCTGGACTTGGTATGACCCACTCACCCCGCCCCTATGTGGTTTGCAATTATTACCTGGTGGTCCCCTCTCCAGAATTAAACAGACCCACTCATTATTTCTTTTTTGAAAAAGGTTCCAAGTTGCTCCCCCCTTATAAAAACTTGGAGGAACCTCGAAGGACTATCCTGGTATCTAATACAGGTAGTCCTCAATTTAGAACCACCCATTTAGTGGCCGTTCAAAGTTACGACGGCACTGGGGGGAAAAAGTGACTTACGAAGACCGTTTCTCACGCCTAACGACCGTTGCAGCATCCCCACGGTCACATGATCAAAATTCGGACACTTTGTATTTATGACGGGTTGCGGTGTCCCGGGGGTGTGTGTGTCACATGATCCCCCTTCTGCGACCTTCCAACAAGTCAAAAGGGAAGCCAGATTCGTTTAACAACCGTGTGACCGGCTTCACCAACGGCCGGGGTTCCCTTAACAACGGTGGCCAGGAAGGTCGTAAAACAGGGCAAACGGAATGGCTGGAAATTGCCGCAAATTGAAAGGCTGTAAAATGGGGGCAAACTGGAAGGTTGTAAAATGGGGCAACTTGTAAAACTGGGCTCAGCTGTGGTCGTAAGTTGAGGACTACCGGTAATTAATTAATACCCTGATGAACCTTGTCCTAAAGGGATAATAAAAGTGCCACGCGCAGCGGAGGATAAGGAGAAATGATTACAAACTCCCATTGGCAAGCCAGGAGACTCCCATCTGGGGAAAAGTTAAGATGTTTAAAGCCTGTTAATTCGAAAGCTACCTGAGCTGCAAAGGGGAGGAATTCCCTTAAAATTCTTCTGCAATTTAATTGTACTTTGTCCCTGGAGGGGGTGTGAGAAAACACCACCCTTGTAGCAATAAACATGTTTACTTGCCCAGAGATTCTGAGGCTGGCGCTGGATGAAAAAGACTGGCAGAGCCAGGAATACCAGCTTAGTCCTTGAATAACAGCCATTTGCTTAGTGACTGTTTGAAATTGCAACGGCAGTGAAAAAAAGGGACTTAGGACCTTTTTTCACACTTAACGACCATTACAGCAAACCCACAAACCACGTGATCAAAATTCAGACGCTTGGCAACTGGCACGTAGAGACTGGACAACCATTTGTCTGAAATGATATAGGGTTTCCTGCCTGAGTAGGGGGTTGAACTAGATGACCTCTGAGGTCCCTTCCAACTTTGTCTATTCTAGTCTAGTCTACTCTAGCCTAGCCTAGTCTGTAATTCTATTCTATTCTATTCTATTCTATTCTATTCTATTCTATTCTATTCTATTCTACTCGATTCTACTCGATTCTGTAATTCTATTCTATTCTGTAATTCTATTCTATTCTATTCTATTCTATTCTATTCTATTCTACTCGATTCTGTAATTCTATTCTATTCTGTAATTCTATTCTATTCTGTAATTATATTCTATTCTATTCTATTCTATTCTATTCTATTCTATTCTATTCTATTCTATTCTATTCTATTCTATTCTATTCTATTCTATTCTATTAAGAGCCTTGGTGGAGCAGTGGGCTAATGCCTCCTTAAGTAACACCAGCTGCCTGCAATTAGTGCAGGTTCGCATCCCACCAGGCTCAAGGTTGACTCAGCCTTCCATCCTTCCGAGGTAGGTAAAATGAGGACCCAGATTGTTGGGGGCAATTAAGCTGACTTTGTAATAATGCCGCTTGGGGTGTGTTGTGGAAAGCCCTAATAAGCAGGCATATACATAGAATGAAGGCTACTGCTAAGCTTGTAAGCCGCCCTGAGTCTTCGGAGAAGGGCGGGATATAAATGGAATTAAAATAAAATAAAAATAAATATTCCATTGCATTTCAATCCATTCCATTCGATATTTTCTATTCTATTCTATTCTATTCTATTCTATTCTATTCTATTCTATTCTATTCTATTCTATTCTATTCTATTCTATTCTATTCTTTCCTAAATTCCCCATTAACATGCCATCAGCAAGTTATCTCAAACTTGCAAATCAGAACAGAATTTTTATTTTTTTGAACAATTTAAATGGGCATCTTCTCTATCTTGGGGAAGAGATCCAATTTAGAAATAAGGGAGAAATTTCCTGACAGTGAGAACACCTGGCCTCCAGAAGTTACAGATGCTCCATCCCTGGAGGTTCTTAAAAAGAAGAGATTGGACAACCATTTGTCTGAAATGGTATGGGCGTTTCCTGCCTGAGCGGGGGGGGGGGGCTGGACTAGATGACCTCCAAGGTCCTTTCCAACCCTGTTATTCTGTTATCCTGATTCTTTCAGCCGTGCCACGTTCTAATGACATGCCACGCAAGCAAAATATCCAGGGGCCACGACTGATTTAACCATCCTCTCTGCCAAGGGTTTGGTTGCCCAAGTAAACAGTAGAGAAGCAAAGAGAAGCATATACTGGGTCATTTACCAAGGACAGGGCAATTTAAGCTTGCCAAAGGAATGGGTGGAACTAACAAAGACCCCAACCCTCCCCCAAGTAGCCATTAACACCCACAATTCTCCAGGCAAAGAACGCACCAGCTGGGAATTATAGCGCAGGACCACTGGAAGGCACCTCGTTAAAAAAAAATACAAGGGAAGGTTGACTATTAGAATAGAATAGAGCTGGAAGGGACCTTGAAGGTCTTCTAGTCCAGCCCCCTGCTCAAGCAGGAGAACCTATACCATCTCAGACAGGTGACTGTCCAGCCTCTTCTTAAAAATCTCCAGGGATGGAGCAACCCATGATTTCTGGAGGCAAACTGTTCCACTGGTTGATTGTCCTCACTGTCAGGAAGTTTCTCCTTAGTTCCACGTTGCTTCTCTCTTTGATCAGTTTCCAACCGTTGTTTCTCGTCCTTCCCTCTGGTGCTTTGGAGAATAACCTGACCCCCCTCTTCCTAGTGGCAGCCCCCCAAATACTGGAACGCTGCTATCATGTCTCCCCTTTTTCTTCTTTTCTTTAGACTAGCCCAGGGGTGGGCAACCTTGGCTCTTTTATGACTCGTGGACTTCAACTCCCAGAATTCCTCAGCCAGCTATGCTGAGGGGAAAGGGAGGTTTCCAAGCTGAGCCATGCTGCCTCAGGAATTCTGGGAGTTGAAGTCCACGAGTCATAAAAGAGCCAAGGTTGCCCACCCCTGGACTAGCCAAACCCAAGTTCTGCAGCCGTTCTTCGTATGTTTTAGCCTCCAGGCCTTGGATCATCTTAGTTGCTCTTCTCTGATTTTTTTTTCCAAACTCTCAACATCCTTTTGACCAAAATAAGCAATCTTTTCGGAGGTGAGCCAGGAATAAGGAGAGTAGGCAATTCTTGGCGCAGCAATCTAGACCAGTGTTTTTCAACCACTGTTCCGCGGCACACTAGTGTGCCGCGAGATGTTGCCTGGTGTGCCGTGGGAAAAATTGAAAAGTAATTATAAAATACTTTCTTTGTGTTTATTTGATTCCTATTCAAGAGAATTACTTTATATATAGTCAATATAGGCACAGAGTTAAATTTTTTAACATTTTCTAATGGTGGAGTGCCTCGTGATTTTTTTCATGAAACAAGTGTGCCTTTGCCCAAAAAAGGTTGAAAAACACTGATCTAGACGCTCCCCTTACTCACAAGTCCGTGCGCCTACAGGTGCAATTCACCAAGCGGACCAGGTTAACAGACCACAACTGGCTTACCTACTATGGGTTGGACTAGAAGACCTGCAAGGTCCCTTCCAACTCTGTTATTCTATTCCAGGGGTGTCAAACTCAATTTCATTGAGGGCCGCATCAGCATTGCGGTTGCCCTCGGGGGGCCGGGTGGGTATGGCCAGGGTAGGCGTGGCCTACTGGGTGGGCGTGGCTAGTGTGTGTATGGCCTACTGGGTGGGCATGGCCAGCTCTACATCGTTCGCATCAAGGGTGCCTATGGGGGCCCGGGCAGGAGTGGGACAGATCTGAGGGTCTCTGGCAGGAGGAGGGTCTCTGGGCCAGGGCCAAGGCAGCGGGGGCCGTTCCCTCACTGTTTCCAGGATGGCTTCGCGGGCCACATGAAACCACTTCGCGGGCCGAATCCGCCCCCCCGGGCCTTGTGTTTGACATGTCTGTATCTATTCCATATCTCCAAGCAAAGAAATCCTATAATGCACAGGGTATTCAAACTTGTATCCTTTCAAATAGGAAAAGCGGCAGCAACGGAGATTTTGTGAGATCCATGGAGTGAAAAGTCTATATGGAGATTCTCGGTCCTCCAGGTCCTGGTTGTCCCAAAGGTGGGGTTTTTTTCGCGAGACAACTGGACTTCCTTTGTTTTTCTTTGAAGACGTTTCCCTTCTCATCCGAGAAGCTTCTTCAGCTTCTTCTTCAACTCTGAAGAAGCTTCTCGGGACGAGAAGCGAAACGTCTTCAAAGAAAACAAGAAAGCCTCGTGGAAAAAAAGCACCTTTGGGACATGGAATGAAAAACACCAAACAGGGCATTAAGCCAGATTTTCGCAAACAAGTTGGACGGGCGCAGCAAATCCATTTGTTCCAACTAGGGGTGGAACCCTAACCCCCTCCATCCCACACACAATGGCCTTGACAAGTCACGGTCACACTCATATTTTGGATCACAGGGCAAATAAAACTTGGGACTGGTGTCCAGGTCCTTTGACAGGCGTCCCATTCCTTTTTCGCCCTGGAAAGACTGAATCATTATTTAGGTTTGGGTAAAGCTGAATAAGAAAAAGGAATCTGAATTTAGGGAAGAAAGAATCAAAAAAGAGCTGGAAGGGACCTTAGAGGTCTTCTAGTCCAGCCCCCTGCTCAAGTAGGAGACCCTGTAGTATTTCAGACAGGTGCCTGCCCAATCTCTTCTTAAAAACTTCCAGTGTTGGAGCATTCACAACTTCTGGAGGCAAGTAGTTCCACTGGTTAATTGTTCTCACTGTCAGGAAGTTTCTCCTTAGTTCCAGCTTGCTTCTCTCCTTGATGAGTTTCCATCCGTTGCTTCTTCTCCTGCCTTCAGGCACTTTGGAGAATAGCTTGACTCCCTCTTCTTTGGGGCAGCCCCTGAGATACTGGAACACTGCTATCCTGTCACCCCTATTCCTTCTTTTCTTTAGACGAGCCAAGCCCAAATCCTGCAACCGTTCTTCTTATGTTTTAGTCTACAGGCCTTTAATCATCTTAGTTGCTCTACTTTGCACTTCCCCCCCCCCCCATAGTCTCAGCATCTTTTTTGTAATGTGGTGACCAAAACTAAATTAGAACTCTGTGTCTTCCATTTTTATCACTAAACGGTGTACATCAAATGGTATAGAAGTGGTATAAGTCAGGGGTAGGCAACCTTGGCTCTTTTATGACTCGTGGACTTCAACTCCCAGAATTCCTGAGCCAGCATGGGGAAAACTTTGGCCCCTTCATGACTTGTGGACTTCAACTCCCAGAATTCCTGAGCCAGCATGGGGGAAACTTTGGCCCCTTCATGACTTGTGGACTTCAACTCCCAGAATTCCTGAGCCAGCATGGGGGAAACTTTGGCCCCTTCATGGCTTGTGGACTTCAACTCCCAGAATTCCTCAGCCAGCATGGGGGAAACTTTGGCCCCTTCATGCCTTGTGGACTTCAACTCCCAGAATTCCTGAGCCAGCATGGGGAAAACTTTGGCCCCTTCATGGCTTGTGGACTTCAACTCCCAGAATTCCTGAGCCAGCATGGGGGAAACTTTGGCCCCTTCAGGACTTGTGGACTTCAACTCCCAGAATTCCTCAGCCAGCATGGGGGAACTATGGCCCCTTCATGACTTGTGGACTTCTACTCCCAGAATTCCCCAGCCACCATGGCTCAGCTTGGAAACCTCTCCCTTTCCCCTCAGCATGGCTGGCTCAGGAATTCTGGGAGTTGAAGTCCATGAGTCATTAAAGAGCCGAGGTTGCCTACCCCTGACCTACGCAACCAAGATCAAAGTAGATAAACTCTCTCTTGAAGGCAGCTTTTAGTGATGTATGCATCCCTCTCTCCCAACAGCAGCACCCCAAAAGTCTCAAGTGTTTGAGACAGGAAGACCCCCTTACCCATCATAAGGAATGAGATCACCCATTGTAGCACTGAAATGATCTGCAGCTGCTTCTCCACTTTGGACTTCGACAGCCAAGAGAGATCCTGAAGGGCTGATAAGATACTGGAACCGGTCCCTGAAAGGAGAAAAGGAAGAGAATTTGGTCTATTGAGCGATTTCCAAAGGCTTCCCCAACCGATTCCTTCCAGTTGCTTTGAATGCAGCCCTCTGCATTCCCTGTTAATTAATTCCCTACCAGCCATTAACTATTAATTCCCTGCTAACCATTAAATATTCATTCTCTACTAACCATTAAGTATTCATTCCCTACTAACCATTAGGTATTCATTTCCTACTAACCATTAGGTATTCATTCCCTACTAACCATTAGGTATTCATTCTCTACTAACCATTAAGTATTCATTCCCTACTAACCATTAGGTATTCATTCTCTACTAACCATTAAGTATTCGTTCCCTACTAACCATTAAGTATTCATTCCCTACTAACCATTAAGTATTCATTCCCTAACCATTAAGAATTCATCCTCTACTAGCAATTAAGTATTCATTGCCTACTAACCATTAGGTATTCATTCCCTACTAACCATTAAGTATTCATTCCCTACTAACCATTAAGAATTCATCCTCTACTAGCAATTAAGTATTCATTGCCTACTAACCATTAAGTATTCATTCCCTACTAACCATATTCATTCCCTACTAACCATTAAGAATTCATCCTCTACTAGCAATTAAGTATTCATTGCCTACTAACCATTAAGTATTCATTCCCTACTAACCATTAAGTATTCATTCTCGACTAACCATTAAGTATTCATTCCCTACTAACCATTAAGAATTAATTCTCTACTAGCCATTAAGTATTCATTCCCTACTAACCATTAAGTATTCATTCTCTACTAACCATTAGGTATTCATTCTCTACTAACCATTAACTATTCATTCCCTCCTAAACAATAACTATTCATTCCCTCCTGACCATCACCAGCATGCACCACCATGAGAATTGGACCATAAGGAAGGCTGAGCGCTGAAGAATTGATGCTTTCGAATTGTCCCTTTCAGCTCTGTTATTCTATTCTAAATAACGAACGAGTTCACCTCCAATCTGTGTGGTTCAAGTTAAGAGCAGATGGTCCAAAACAATGTTTACTCTGGAGCCTGGTACAGCGTTCCCGGACTCACAACCACAATTGGGCCAGAATTCCCACCGTAAGTCATTATGATTGTGTCAAGTTGGACATAATTTTACGACAATTTTTACAGCGATCGTGAAGTGAATCCGGCTTGGGTGGGTGTTGGGTCTTTTTTTTGCCAGAAATTGAAGTTCACCTATTTGGATTCCCTGACTGACGGATGCTTCAACTGGTCATAAATATGACCTGGTTGTCAAGTGCCGCAGGGATGGATGGCATGATGGTTGTAAACACGAGCTCAAGTCACTTTTCCTGAGGCCATTGTAACTTTGAATGGTCATTAAACAGTCGTAAGTCAAGCACCAACCCCAATTATGACCACAATTGAGCTCAACATTTCCATGGATAAACAAGGCAGCTGTTAAGTAAGTTGCGCTCCATTTTATGACATTTGGGCCACTTTTGTTAAGCGAATCACCTCCGCTGTTAAGTCAATCATGCTGTCATTAAGCAACTCTGGCTTCGCCCGTAGATGACAACATTCTTTTGAGATGAAGATAACACCCCAAGATATGGCAGAATGGATGTCTCCAGACACCTGGTTAAATTTCTCCTAAGTTCTAGGGTCAGGGGTTTTTAAACTTGGCCCTTTCGTGACTTGTGGATTTCAACTCCCAGAATTCCTCAGCCAGGCACGCTGGCTGAGGAATTCTGGGAGTTGAAGTCCACAAGTCATAAAAGGGCCAAGTTTGAAGACCCCTCTTCTAGGTTGCTTCTTTCCTTGATGGAAACTAACCAAGGAAAAAAACCAACCTAGAATTAAGGAGAAATTTCCTGACTGTGAAAACAATTCATCAGTGGAACAGAAGTTGCCTCCAGAAGTTGTGGATGCTCCATCTGTGGAAGTTTTTAAGAAGAGATTGGACAGGCATAGTGTTTCCTGCCTGAGGAGGGGGTTGGACTATAGAAGACCTTCAAGGTCCCTTCCAACCCTATTATTCTGTTATTCTGCTACTCTAATCAAGAAGAGAACAAACTTAGAACTAAGAAGAAATTTCCTGACAGTGAGAACCAGAGGAACTCCTTGCCTCCAGAAGTTGTGGGTGCTCCGTCCCTGAAGGTTTTTAAGAAGAGACTGGACAACCGTTTGTCTGAAAACGTATAGGCAGGTTTCTTGCCTGAGCAGGGGGGTTAGACTAGAAGACCTCCCAGGTCCCTTCCAACTCTGTGATTCCGTAAATAGTAGTGTTAAAAGCAGCTAAAATGGACACCCTTTTCAGCCATACTCAGGTGTAAATGGGAAAAGGCTTCAGGTGAGGTTAATTTAACAGCCCAGAAGCAGGTAAACAATAGAGGAAGTAGATTAAAATGATCCAGCCAAGGGTTGAATACTACTTCCTTAGAGGAAGAGAAGGCCATCCTGTCCTCCTTCAAAGTCAGGGGTCTTCAAACTTGGCCCTTTTATGACTTGTGGGCTTTAACTCCCAGAATTCCTCAGCCAGCATGGAGAAACTATGGCCCCCTTCATGACTTGTGGACTTCAACTCCCAGAATTCCTCAGCCAACATGGGGGAACTATGGCCCTTGATGACTTGTGGACTTCAACTCCCAGAATTCCTCAGCCAGCATGGGGGAACTATGGCCCCTTCATGACTTGTGGACTTCAACTCCCAGAATTCCTCAGCCAGCATGGGGGACCTATGGCCCCTCATGACTTGTGGACTTCAACTCCCAGAATTCCTCAGCCAGCATGGGAGAACTATGGCCCTTCATGACTTGTGGACTTCAACTCCCACAATTCCTCAGCCAGCATGGGGGAACTATGGCCCCTTCATGACTTGCGGACTTCAACTCCCAGAATTCTTCAGCCAGCGTTCCTGGCTGAGGAATTCTGGGAGTTGAAGTCCACAAGTCATAAAAGGACCAAGTTTGAAGAGCCCTGTTCTAAACAGACTGTGAACAGGAAAGGCCTGTTTGCAAGTAGATTTTTTTTTCTCCTCCGCAAATCTCCAAAAGTTATCCATTGACAAATTCCCTCAAATTACCGGAAATGTCAAACAAACTGAAGGCCCCATCTTGTTTTTGACTCAGCCCGTAAGCATATCCTAATGCTTGAGGCTTGGGAGGTTAGGGAAGTGTGAATCTGTGGGATGCCAAAATTAAAAGCCTGAAACGTGTGTGTTTGCAACAAACAAAGATTTCTTCTTGGCAAGGCATCGTTGAACAAGCCACACAACATCCCTTTTCTTTTCTTTTGGAAACTAATCAAGGAGCGAAGCAACCTAGGAGCAATTTTCTGACAGAACAGTTAACCAGCGGAACAACCTGCCTCCAGAAGCTGTGAATGCTCCAACGCTGGAAGTTTTTAAGAAGAGATTGGACAAACATTTGTCTGAAATGGTATAGGGTTTTCTGCCTGAGCTGGGGGTTGGACTAGAAGACCTCCAGGGTCCCTTCCAACACTGCTATTCTATTCTGTTCTGTTCTAGATTTCAAGATCTCAGATTCCAATTTGCAGCTCTAGGCAACACAACTCTTCCAATATGCAGGGGAAGGAGAAAGAGAGACTGCTATTGGCCACCCAGAAGGCTCAGAAAAGTCACCTCATGGCCTCTCAAGAGATGCTCAGTTAGAGCAACCAAGACATATCAAGGAATTATCACACTTGATCAATCAGAATACAGCTGGAAGGGACCTTGGAGGTCTTCTAGTCCAACCCCCTGCTCAAGCAGGAGAGCCTCAACCACTCCAGACAAATTGTCATCCAGCCTCTTTTTAAAAACCTCCAGTGTTGAAGCACCCACAACATCTGAAGGCAACCTGTCCCACTGGTTAATTCTCCTCACTGTTAGGAAGTTTCTCCTTAATTCCAGGTTGCTTCTCTCCTTGATTAGATTCCATCTGTTGCTTCTTGTCCTGCCTTCGGGCGCTTTGGGGAATAATTTGACTCCCTCTTCTTTGTGGCAGCCCCTCAAATACTGGAAGACTGCTATCATGTCCCCTCCCCCCCCCATTGCTCCTTTTTTGTAAACCAGGGGTCTTCAAACGTGGCCCTTTTATGATTTGTGGACTTCAACTCCCAGAATTCCTCAGCCAGGCAAACTGGCTGAGGAATTCTGGGAGTTGAGGTCCATGAGTCATAAAAGGGCCAAGTTTGAAGACCCCTGGTTTAGATATAACCACTACTCTATGGTTAAAAGGTCACAACCTTCATAGCCACAAAGCACAACTTGAGCCTTGGTGGAGCAGTGGGCTAATGCCTCCTTAAGTAACACCAGCTGCCTGCAATTAGTGCAGGTTCGCATCCCACCAGGCTCAAGGTTGACTCAGCCTTCCATCCTTCCCAGGTAGGTAAAATGAGGACCCAGATTGTTGGGGGCAATTAAGCTGACTTTGTAATAATGCCGCTTGGGGTGGTGGTGAAAAAGCCCTAATAAGCAGGCATATACATAGAATGAAGGCTACTGCTAAGTTTGTAAGCCGCCCTGAGTCTTCGGAGAAGGGCGGGATATAAATGGAATTAAAATAAATAAATAAAATAAACTTCAAATCCTGACTTTAAACTGTCTTAGAGGCAGTATGGTCTAGTGCAGGGGTAGGCAACCTTGGCCCTTTTATGACTTGTGGACTTCAATACCCAGAATTCCTGAACCCGCCATGCTGACTCAGGAATTCTGGGAGTTGAAGTCCACAAGTCATAAAAGTGTGAAGGTTGCCTACCCCTGGTCTAAGTGGCTAAGGCACCAGCCTAGAAAGCCGGAGACAATGAATTCTAGTCCCACCTCAGCCATGAAAGTCAGATGGGTGACTTTGGGCCAATCACCAGGAGACGGTGAGTTCTAGTTCCACCTCAGCCATGAAAGTCAAATGGGTGACTTGAGCCAATCACCAGGAGACAGTGAGTTCTAGTCCCACTTCAGCCATGAAAGTCAGATGGGTGACTTTGGGCCAATCACCAGGAGATGGTGAGTTCTAGTCCCACCTCAGCCATGAAAGTCAGATGGATGACTTTGGGCCAATCATCAGGAGACGGTGAGTTCTAGTCCCACCTCAGCCATGAAAGCCAGCCGGATGAGTATGGGGCAATCACCAGGAGGCAGTGAGTTCTAGTTCTGCCTTGGAACATGAAAACCGGCTGGGTGACCTTGAAACAGTCACCCTCTCTCAGCCCAGCCCATCACACAGAGTTGCTGCAGAGAAAATAGGAGGAGGAAGGAATATTAGGTGTGTTCGCCACCTTGAGTCATTTACAAACAATAATAAAGATGGGATAAAAATCAGCTAACTGAAGAACGTTGCCGTTTCCCTGGGGCCTGGGCCAATCTTCCTCGCCCTAAGAGTCCCAACTGGCTGGGGATCCTGGGAGTCGTTGTCCCTGCATCCCTGCAAGGCGCTCGATTCAGAAAGCTGGATGGTAGGTCTGCGGCAGCGTGGGAAGCAACTGTGTTGTGTAGGGATTCCTGTTTTTGCTTCTCTTCCTCCTTGTATTTCTGTGGGGAGACAGCCGTGCAATTCTCCTTCATCCTTTTTTTTCCATCGGCAGGGTTGTGTTTAATCATCCGAGCACTCTTGATCTGCGTGAATCATCCACCGAGGCAGGTTGGCTTGGAAACCGGCAAGGTTAAAAATAATCTTTGGAAAACCTGGTATGTGTGTGTGTATGTTTTTTTACTTTATGGGGCTGAGATACAAGCAGCAAAGCAGGCCGGTGGTGAACGATGGTGGCCAATTGTGCTGCCCTGGCAATGACTAAAATCAGAGATTGCAGCACAGCCACAGTTTCTCTTCTTCTAGATTCAGAAGGCAGAGTAACAAGAGTTGAAAGGGACCTTGGAGGTCTACTAGTCCAACCCCCTGCTCAAGCAGGAGGCCGTCTACCATTTGAGACAAGTGGCTGTCCAGTCTCTTCCTGAAAACCTCCAGGGATGGAGCACCCCCAACTTCAGGAGGCAAGCAGTTCCACTGGTTAATTGTTGTTGCTGTCAGGAAATTTCTCCTTGGTTCCAGGTTGGTCTTCTACCTGTTACTTCTTGTCCGGCCTTCAGGTACTCTGGAGAATAGCTTGACTCCCTCTTCTCTGTGGCAGCCCCTCAGATATTACAATAAAATAGAGCTGGAAGGGACCTTGGGGGTCTTCTAGTCCAGCCCCCTGCTCAAACAGGATACCCAACACCATTTCAGACATGTGACTGTCTAGTCTCTTCTTAAAAATCTCCAGTGATGGAGCGCCCACAATGTCTGGAGGCAAGCGGTTCCCCTGGTTAATTGTCCTCACTGTGAGGAAGTTTCTCCTTAATTCCAGGTTGCTTCTCTCTTTAATCGGTTTCCAACCATTGTTTCTTGTCCTGCCCTCTGGTGCTTTGGAGAATAATTTCACCCCCTCTTCTTTGTGGCAGCCCCTCAAAAACTGGAAGACTGCTATCATGTCACCCCTTGTCCTTCTTTTCATTAAACTAGACATACCCAGTTCTGCAACCCTTTGTCATGTGTTTTAGCCTTTAATCCCCAAATCTTCTTTGTTGCTCTTCTCTGCACTCTTTCTAGAGCCTCAGCATCTTTTTGATATTGTGGTGATGCTATTTCAACCACATCACATCACAATCTCCAACACACCAGCTGTGGACTCCATGGTTATCCGCAGATTCCTCCTTGGTCACCCCAGTTTTTAGTTTGGCACAACGGGTTTTAACTTTTAAACACAATTACAAATGATTTTTTCAGGCCAGGAAGTCAAACACCGGCCTCCAAGTTAAGTATGTCCTTGCTGAAGTTGGTAGGTGAAAAATATGAAGGGGAGAGTTGCTTATTTTTTCAGGGGCAAAAAGCAAGGAATTGTTGATCAACATCCTGTAAGGAGTTTCATCAAGGTGATGCTGTAGTTCAGGGGTCTTCAAACTTGGCCCTTTTATGACTTGTGGACTTCAACTCCCAGAATTCCTCAGCCAGCATGGGGGAAACTTTGGCCCCTTCATGACTTGTGGACTTCAACTCCCAGAATTCCTCAGCCAGCATGGGGGAACTATGGCTCCTTCATGACTTGTGGACTTCAACTCCCAGAATTCCTCAGACAGCACGCCTGGCTGAGGAATTCTGGGAGTTGAAGTCCAGAAGTCATAAAAGGGCCAAGTTTGAAGACCCCTGGTGTAGTTTGACGGGTTGTGAGTGAGCAAACTTTTCTTCTTTCGTTTTTTAGTTATTTACTTAATCTGTATCCCATATTGAGGAATTCTGGGAATTGAAGTCCACATGTCTTAAAGGTGTTAAAGCCAAGAAACACTGACTTAAGGACTGAATCAAACCAAGAGTTTGAACTGGGCCCAGAAGCTGACTGAGGCCTAATTCAACACCTTTAATACAGGTGTTCAGGTAGTCCTCATCTTACAGCTGAGCATTTGAAGTTACAACAGCACTGAAAGAAGTGACTTATGACCGTTCTCAATACTTATGACCGTTGCAGCATCCCCATGATCACATGATCAAAATTCAGCCGCTTGGCACCTGGCTC
This sequence comes from Vipera berus, assembly GCF_964194415.1. Taxonomy (NCBI): domain Eukaryota; kingdom Metazoa; phylum Chordata; class Lepidosauria; order Squamata; family Viperidae; genus Vipera; species Vipera berus. The sequence continues at coordinate 4,845,768 of NC_138206.1, forward strand.
CTATTTATGACCATCGCAGTGTTCCCGGGATCATGTGATCCCCTTTTGCAACCTTCTGACAAGCAAAGTCAACTGGGGAGCCAAATTCACTTAACAACCGTGTTACTAACTTAACAACTGCGGTGATTCGCTTAACAGCGGTGGCAAAGAAGGTTGTAACATGGGGCAAAACTCACTTAACAGCTGTCTCGCTTAGCAACGGAAATGTGGGGCTCAGCTGGGATTGAGGAGTTCCTGTAATTCCACACTGATGGGGTTTTGCCACTGCGATTCCTGCCAATTGCAACTAATCTATCAGAATAGAGCTGGAAGGGACCTCGGAGGTCTTCTAGTCCAACCCCCTGCTCAAGCCATTTCAGACAAATGGTTGTCCAGTCTTTTCTTAAAAAGGTCCAGTGACGAAGCACCTACAACAGGGGTCTTCAAACTTGGCCTTTTTATGATTTGTGGACTTCAACTCCCAGAATTCCTCAGCCAGGCACGCTGGGTAAGGAATTCTGGGAGTTGAAGTCCACAAGTCATAAAAGGGCCAAGTTTGAAGACCCCTGACCTACAACTTCCGGAGGCAAGGTGTTCCACCGGCTAATTGTTAGGAAGTTTCTCCTTAATTCCAGGTTGCTTCTCTCCTTGATTAGTCTCCATCCACTGTTTCTTGTCTTGCCTTCTGGTGCTTTGGAAAATAAGTTGATTTCCCCCCCCCCCTCTTTTTTGTGGCACAACCGCTCAAATACTGTCAGTTTATTTATGTAATCTCCATTTCCTTATTGTTAGTCAGGAGGTGTGTTTTGCTCTCCTCTTGACACCTATGGCCCATATAAACTCGGATACCTGCAAAGCTCCCTTTATTTTATTTTCCACCTGATTCTTGGGCAAACATCCAAGGAGCTGGTGAAATCTCGTTCTCAGATGGGGTTGCTGAGTATTTATTTATCATGAAAAACACTCCGCTGGGGCAAAGCCAGGTGTTTGGACTCTCTGCGCAACCTTGGCTGAAGAGAAGAAAAATGAAGCAATCCCAAATAAAGTACAATTTATTCTGATGGGTTATCGGTTGCTTCCCACCAAACGCTGTCCCGCAACTGAAGTTAGCAGTGTTTGTTATCGGAACTCTTCAGACATATTTTTCGCTCACACTGAACCCTTGGAATGTAACTAACCCTTTCTCTGGATTCATACAACATCCTGAACCACAAACAAAGAAAGTGACCTGCATTTGCACAGCACGTTAAACCAGGGCCACAAAGAAATGAACGTTTCAAAATAAACTTATGAAGAACAGTTGCAGGAATTGGGCATGCCTAGTTTAATGAAAAGAAGGACAAGGGGTGACATGATAGCAGTCTTCCAATATCTCAGGGGCTGCCCCAAAGAAGAGGGAGTCAAGCTATTCTCCAAAGCGCCTGAAGGCAGGACAAGAAGCAACAGATGGAAACTCATCAAGGAGAGAAGCAACCTGGATTTAAGGAGAAACTTCCTGACAGTGAGAACAATTAACCAGTGGAACAGCCTGCCACCAGAAGTTCTGAATGCTCCAACACTGGAAGTTTTTAAGAAGAGATTGGGCAGGCACCTGTCTGAAATACTACAGGGTTTCCTGCTTGAGCAGGGGGCTGGACTAGAAGACCTCCAGGGTCCCTGCCAATTCTTTTAGGACCAACTCTGAAGAAGCTTCTTTGGATGAGAAGCGAAACGGCTCCACAGAAAACCAAGAAAGTCTCCAGTCGGCTCGTGAAAAAGCATCTTTGGCTCCACCTTTAAATCTTAATTTTCAAAATATTCCAGCCCGCGGGAAAAAGGTTTCAATTGCTATGAGTCATGTCTCCTGGAGCTCCAGGGAATAAAAATCGTATTTACAGTGAGCTTGCCCTGCAAGGTTGTTGTTTTTTTTCCAAGGAATGAGCCACTGACAACATGCCACCGTCTCGATGTATATTCCGGAGAAATGGATCAGGCCCCTCCCTTTCCAACAGGTAGCTCAAGAAACTTTCTGTCCCTACTTACGTAAGAGAGCCCGTGGCTTAAACGGCTTTTAAAGTTATAATGCTTTGGAGAATTGCTATCCTTCACTCACACAGGTTATGCCAATTTATGAATTTATCCCTTCGGTACATATCCTATCATTTCCTCACTCAAGGTGATGTGTATAACGTGAGTTTAATAATGCTTGGCGCAAACATATGGCTGTCTTCCGACAAAAAATTTAAAAAAGAAAGAAAAAAAGAAAGAAAGAAAGAAGGAAGGAAGGAAGGAAGGAAGGAAGGAAGGAAGGAAGGAAGGAAGGAAGGAAGGAAGAAAAAGAAAGAAAGAAAGAAAGAAAGAAAGAAAGAAAGAAAGAAAGAAAGAAAGAAAGAAAGAAGGAAGGAAGGAAGGAAGGAAGGAAGGAAGGAAGGAGGGAGGGAGGAAGAAAAAGAAAGAAAGAAAGAAAGAAAGAAAGAAAGAAAGAAAGAAAGAAAGAAAGAAAGAAAGAAAGAAAGAAAGAAAGAAGGGAGGGAGGGAGGGAGGGAGGGAGGGAGGGAGGGAGGGAGAGAGAGAGAGAGAGAGAGAAAGAAAGAAAGAAAGAAAGAAAGAAAGAAAGAAAGAAAGAAAGAAAGAAAGAAAGAAAGAAAGAAAGAAAGAAAGAAAGAAAGAAAGAAAGAAAGAAAGAAAGAAAGAAAGAAAGAAAGAAAGAAAGAAAGAAAGAAAGAAAGAAAGAAAGAGAGGGAGGGAGGGAAGGAAGGAAAAAACAAACTCAAATGCTAGATTCAATGGGCACCAGGTAACTCTTTTTCTGCCGACAGTTTCCTCTGTTTCTAACAGTCCTTCTTGTTATTTTTCTCCCTCAGCACAACAACCCTTGGAGGTAGGACAGATTGAAGGGACAGAGAAGTGATCTAAAGTCAGAAGGGAGTTGTTCCCAACGGCAGCCCAACACCTTAACCCGGTGTTTTCTAACCTTGGCCATTTTAAGATAGGTGGACTTCAACTCCCAGAATTCCCTAGCCAGCTGGGGAATTCTGGGAATTGAAGTCCTCGTGTCTTAAAGTTGCCCAAATTAAGAAACACTGATCTAGGCTACAACAGAATCCTGAAAACTGACTTTGCTTCCTTCTCACTTATTCCAGAGCAAGTCAATCTTGAGCTTCTTCCTCACCTTTTCCCGTTTTCCGGGGCCAAGCTCAAGTTTCACTAAAAATCGCCAACGGTCTTCCCCAAGCCTACGTCCACATTCCTTCCTACCTAGTCAGAGAGATGTTTTCCCCAGATCTTGCAGAGCAATTAAGCCTCCTAAATACAGGCAGTCCTCAACTTACGACCACAATTGAGCCCAAAATCTGCACGGCTGAATTTAGTTCAGTGAATCTGGCTTCCCCCATTGACTTGGCTGGTCAGAAGGTCACAAAAGGGGGATCACATGACCCCGGGGGACACTGCAACTGTCCTAGGTACGTGCCAGTTGCCAAGCCTCTGAATTTTGATCATGTGACCGTAGGGGGGGTGTTCTGCAATGGTCAAAAGTGTGAAAAACTTTGTAAGTCACGTTTTTCCGCACTGTTGTAAATCTGAACGGTCACTAAACAAATGGTTATAACTTGAGGACTTCTCCCCCCCCCTCCCAAAAAACTCATCTGATGTCTGCTCTTTGAAAGAAATCAGACCAGGATTCCAAAACCTAGGATACTCAGCCTACCATTGTCTGGCTGCCGTTCTTCCTTCTGCCTCCCAAGGTTATTCTCACAGTCCATTAAACCTGATCTCACCTGCCTGTTTTACCTAACCATTCATCAACTTGTGAAGCCGTGGCAAATACCAGAATGGACTGGAGAATTGCAGAAAAGCAAAACAGCAGAAAAAACAGACAGGCAACAGAGAGGGCTTAAAACAAGGACACCAATGCAATTAGGCAAGACCGCTAGACCTAATTAAAATATATATATGTATATCCCTAGGGGTTAATGGAGCCAGGCTGTAACATATGGAGAATTCTGCCGGCAACTTTTAAGAAGCCAGGTTAGCTTTCCTGTACAGTATTGAACATCTGGAATCTGGTAGGAACTTTGCAAGACTATCAGATGTTATTATTTATTTAGTTACTAAATTTGTTTACTGTCCGTCTTGCTGCAAGGCAACTCTGAACAGCTTGCAACATTAAAATAAAACCATATGTCTATATACATATCTATAAATAGATGATAAACAGAGAGACAGACAGACAAAACTAGAGAGAGAGAGAGATGATAAATGGATGGATGGGTAGAAAGAGAGATGAGATAGAAATGATATAGATAGAGAAAAAGAGAGAGATGATGATAGATAGATAGATAGATAGATAGATAGATAGATAGATAGATAGATAGATAGATAGATAGATAGATAATAAATGGATAGATGAGTAGAGAGATGAGATAGAAATGCTATATAGAGAAAGAGAGAGATTAGATAGATAGATAGATAGATAGATAGATAGATAGATAGATAGATAGATAGATAGATAGATAGATTATAAATGGATAGATGGGTAGAAAGAGAAATGAGATAGAAATGATATATAGAGAAAGAGAGAGATAAGATAGATAGATAGATAGATAGATAGATAGATAGATAGATAGATAGATAGATAGATAGATAGATAGATAGATGATAAATAGATGGATGGATGGATAGAAAGAGAGATGAGATAGAGATGATATCTATATAGAGAAAAGATATATAGACAGATAGAAAGAGATAAGATCGAGTTGATACAGATATAGATAGATAAGATAGATTAGATAGATAGATAGATAGATATAGAGATAGATAGATAGATAGAGATAGATAGATAGATAGATAGATATAGATAGATAGATAGATAGATAGATAGATAGATAGATAGATAGATAGATAGATAGATAGATAGATAGATAAATGGATGGAGAGAGAGATAAGAGAGAAATGATATAGATAGATATAGATGATAAAGATATAGACATACAGACATACGGGTGTGTCTGTCTGTTTTTCCCTTATGTTTGAAGCCGTGTTATAACAGGAGTCACTTTTTTTTAAAGAAAAAGTCTGTTTTCTTAGACTTCTGTCTGTCGATCTATCATCTCTATTATCTCTCTCTCTCCCTCCCCCCTCCCTCCCCCCTCCCTCCCCCCCCTCTCAAGAACAACCTTTAACTTCAAGTAGATTCGCATTCAAAGCACATGGATGAATTAGGCTAGTAAAGTAATATTTTATTTTTCTAAAACCTTATTTTGTTTTTCATCCCAACCCTAGTCTCGAGAAGAGTCCAACCCATCAGTTGCCGCCAGAATCAGTCTGACAGGAGGGACAACCCCATTGAGCAGCAGAATGTCACTCTTATTATTTATTTATTCGATTTTTATCCCACCTTGATTACTTTAACTCAAGGAGACAAACATATCTAAAGGCTCCTTCCTCCTCTTTCCCCCATCCCGCAACAACCGCCTTGCGAGGTGGGTTGGGCTGGCCCAAAGTCACCCAACTAGGTGTCCTGCCTAAGGCGGGACTAGAACTCACAGTCTCCTTGTGATTGGCCCAAAGTTACCCAACTGTTTTTCATACCTAAGGCAGGACTAGAAGTCACAGTCTCCTGGCGATTGGCCCAAAGTCACCCAACTAGGTTTCCTGCCAAAGGCGTGACTAGAACTCACAGTCTACCCGACGGGCTTTCATTGCTAAAGTGGGACTAGAACTCACAGTCTCCTGGGGATTGCCCCAAAGTCACCCAGCTAGCTTTCATGCCTAAGGCAAGACTAGAACTCACCGTCTCCTGCTTTCTAGCCTGGTGCCTTAACCACCGCACCAAACTGGCTCAAACACTAAACTGTCTAAATGAGGAGACAATGTCCCCGGGTTAGTTCAACTAACAATGAATCAGTGTTTGAATGGAGGGCATTGCAAAGAAATGCAAAGAAAGATTCACACACCACACTACAGCTAGTCCCCGAGTTACAACAGTTCATTTAGTGACTGTTCAAAGTTACAACGGCACTGAGAAAAGTGACCCGTCCCCATATTCCCGTGATCAAAATTCGGTGCTTGGAAACCGACTCGTATTTATGACGGTCGCAGTGTCCCGTGTGTGTGTGTGTGTGATGTGATCCCCTTTTGCGACCTTCCTGCAAAGAACACCAATGGGGAAGCCAGATTCACTTAACAACCCTGTCACTAACGTCATAGCAGCAGCGATCCACTTCACAAGTGTGTGTGGGCCACGCAAGGTCATCAAACGGGGCGAAATTCACTGAGCGTTTCACTTAGCAATAAAAATCTGGGGCTCCGTTACGGTCGTAAGTCGAGGACTATCTGCGTTTTGGCAGTTGGACACTCAAAAGGTCCTGCCAGACCTGACCCTTCTCATGTGCTTGAGCAGCTAAAATGTTCCAGCTTGTGGATTTTGGCAGGCGGGTCTTCGCTTTGACCTTGCTGGCAATGCCCAGACTCACTGCCCAAACAGCCGAGGGATTACAGGTTGACTCCGACGGCGTTTGGAGAATCTAAAGTTCACCCTTCTCTCCAATAACAATCAACCGGGTTTAAAAAGATCACGAAGATCAGACCGGTGAGAGCAGAAACCCTTCTTCAAGGTTCCTAGCAGAAACAGCTTCAGAGGTAGACTGCCTTAACACGTGGAAGCTCCACTACGCCAGTCTGCGAAAGAGGACGAGGTCCGGAATTGGCCCCCAGCAGCACCTGATCTATTTGTCAAACTTTGTTACAATCCAAAAGAAGCGGAGCTCCTAAAAAAAAACGTTTTTTTGATGACCAGATAGGACAGGGGTGTTCAAGCATGGCCCTTTTGTGACTGGTGGACTTCAACTCCCAGAATTCCTCAGCTGAGGAATTCTGGGAGTTGAAGTCCACCAGTCACAAAAGGGCTATGTTTGAAGACACCTCCCCCCCCCCCGAGATGGGATGATAGTTACGCCTCCCTGTAGGCTTAACTTAAGGCCAAAAATAAACCCCATTTCTAAGTTCCAAAATGTACGAAGCCTCGAAAAATTAACCAGCATTCAAAACTCCCCAAGGTTAGTATTTAGTGTGGGCATGCTGGAGTCCTGTGCAAGCATGACACCAAAATCCAGCGCTTGCATGAGCTTAGATCCTAAATTCGATATTTCTCAACCTTGGCAACTTTAAGACGGGTGGACCTCAATTCCCAGAATTCCCCAGCCACCCATGAATTGAAGTCTACCCATCTTAAAAGTTGCCAAAGTAGAGAAACACTGCCCTAAAGCAATGAATGCCAACTGACCACAGATAGAGCATTACCCAACCCCAGATAGACAGTGCAGCAACCCAACCTCAAACCAGGATAAGAAGTGGACAAACATCCTCAAGGATTCCACTAAACCAAAAATTACCTTTAAAAAAAGCAAATAAGTTCCCCAAAGCAGCATTTTACTCTAGTGTATTTAATCAACCGTAGTTTTCTAATTACTGGTATACATTTTTAAAAAAATCATTGCTAAAGAAATTGTTACCACGGTTCTCCATTCCTACATTTTCTCTCCGAGGTTTTAACCTTTTGCCCTCTTCCCAATTGGAAAAGTGTGCAAGGCAAATACTGGGAACGGGGTGGGGGTTTCCCTCAAAGCATAGAAATAAAGTAGCCCAGCGGATGTTTAGGCTGGATTTGGCATTATTAGGCGCCTCTCAAGTCCTTCCCAAGGACTTGGGAGAGGCAGATGGAACATAGAATACATAGGGCTGGATGGGACCTTGGAGGTCCTCCAATCCAACCCCCTGCCCATAGCAGGAGATCCTATACAATCCTATATTATATTATGTGATATTACATTAATGTAATACATGGTATAGGCTTTCCTGCCTGAGCAGGAAACTACATTATAATATTTATTATTATTATTATTATTATTATTATTATTATTATTATTATTATTATTATTATTTACATTGACATATATTATATTGTAGGGACGCGGTGGCTCAGTGGGTTAGGACGCTGAGCTTGTCGATCAGAAGGTCGGCAGTTTGGCGGGTCGAATCCCGAGTGCCGCATAGCAGAGTGAGCGCCTGTTACTCGTCCCAGCTTCTGCCAACCTAGCAGTTCAAAAGCACGTAAAAATGCAAGTAGAAAAATAGGGACCACTATGGTGGGAAGGTAACAGCGTTCCGTGCGCCTTTGGCGTCTAGTCATGCTGGCCACATGACCACGGAGACGTCCTCGGACAAGCGGTGGCTCTTCGGCTTTGAAACGGAGATGAGCACCGGCCCTTAGAGTCGGAAACGACTAGCAGGAGTGTGCGGGGGAACCTTTACCTTTACCTATATTATATTGTATTAATATATATTATATTTTAATATACATTGTATTATATATTTTATACCTTTATCTTAATCTTATATCCATCTTATAGATCGTACTGTATACCATATTGTACATTTATATTTCATCATATTATACCTTATCTTATACCTTTATCTTATATCTTCCTCTTATATCTATACCTTATACTGCATATCTTATATTGTATATCATTATATCATATTAGCTTACATCTTATATACCTTTACCTCATATCTATATCTTACACTGTGTATCTTATATTGTATATCACATTACATCATATTAGCTTCTTATACCTTTATCTGATACCTTCCTCTTATATCTATCTCTTATATAACTTATACTGTGCATCTTGTAGATATCATATTAAATCCGATGAGATCCTATATGTGTTGTTATCACGATCATCCTAATATTATTATTATTATTATTATTATTATTATTATTATTATTATTATTATTATTATTATTATTATTATTATTATTATTATTATTATTATTATTATTATTATTATTATTATTATTATCGCTCAGGATCTCCATAAAGAGGAAAGTCGGGGGAAATAATAGCCTGATCCTAGGAATCTGGGGGGGTTTCAGAGGTCCGGATCCTCCGCCTCCCGATCTCCCCTTCCCCCCTTCCACCGGCGCCGGTCCCGCCCCGGGAAGCCCCCCGCCCTACCTCGCAGGACCCCCGCGTAGGCGGCGAGCAGCGTCTTCATGGCTTCGGCGCCCATCCGAGCCGCGGCGGGCAGCGGAGGAGGAGGAGGCGAGGCAGCCCGAGGGGGAATCTCCGCCGCCCGGCTCGGCTCGGCCAGCCCAGCGCAGCGCCCGCCGCGCCGCCCTTTAGAGCAGCTGCCCGGGGCGGAGCTGGGCGGGCGGGCGGGCGGGAGGAGCCGGGGCCGGGGCGCGCCGCCCGGGCATTGTGAGGCTGCCGGTGGGGAGGGGGCGCGCAGGGAGGGGAGGGGGCGCCCGGGCCAGGAATGCCCCGGGGGAGGGGAGCCCAGAAGAGGGGGGGGACCCAAGACCAGGGGCAGGCAGAAAGAGGGGCATTCACAGGACAAGGGTCACTTAAAAGAGGGGGGGAACCCAGGACCAGACAAAGACAGAATGAGGGGTACACAGGACCAGGGGCAGGCAGAAAGAGGGGGGTACACACGGGAGGGGGTCACTTAAAAGAGGGGGAGACCCCAGACCAGATACAGGGAGAATGAGGGGGTACACAGGGGAGGGGGCGCCCTGGCCAGAATGCCCCGGGGGAGCCCAGAAGAGGGGGGGGACCCAGTACGAGGGACAGACAGAAAGAGGGGGTACACAGGGGAGGGGGTCACTTAAAAGAGGGGGGGACCCAGGACCAGAGAAAGACAGAATGAGGGGGTACACAGGGGAGGGGTCACCCAGAAGAGGGGGGGACCCAGGACCAGACAAAGACAGAATGAGGGGGTACACAGGGACAGGCAGAAAGAGGGGGTACACAGGGGAGGGGGTCACTTAAAAGAGGGGGGACCCAGGACCAGACAAAGACAGAATGAGGGGGTACACAGGACCAGGGACAGGCAGAAAGAGGGGGGTACACACGGGAGGGGGTCACTTAAAAGAGGGGGGGGACCCAGGGGCAGGCAGGCAGTGGCCCCCTGCCTTCCTCCTCCTCCTCCTCCTCTCCACAATTCTTCTTTCTGTGTCTTATTTTTCCTTTAGATATCATTTTCCCCCCTTTAACACTTTTTTTTTAAAAAAAGATACTCCCTAATTACAGGTATTCCTCGACTTACACCAAGGGCCATTTGGTCACTGTTCGAAGTTACAAGGGCAATGAAAAATGTGACTTAACGACCGTTTTCCACCCTTACAAACTTCGCAGCGTCCCCCTGGTCGGGTGATCAAAATTCGGACATTTGGCAACTTGAGTCACATCTGTGACGGTCGCAGCCTGGCCGGGGGGGGGGGGGGGGGTTGTGTGTGTGTGTCGCATGATCCCCTTTTGCGAGACCTTCTGACAGGCCAAGGGAATGGGCAAGCCGGATTCGCTTAACAACCGTGGCGAGAAAGGTCGTAACATGGGGCAAAACTCACTTAACAAATATCTGCATAACAGCAGAAACTTTCCGCTGAACTGAGGTCATAAGTCGAGGACAACCGCTAATGGGAAATGCCTTCAAAATACAGATTAGCTGATTATTGAATACCTGGCAAGTGACTTACTTTTGCCCTGGAGGGAGGCAGCAATACAATATAGAATAACTAGAGTTGGCAGGGATCTTGGAGGTCATCTAGTCCAACCCCCTGCTCAGGCAGGAAACCCTATACCATTTCGGACAAATGGCTGTCCAGTCTCTTCTTGAAAACCTCCAGTGTTACAGCACCCATAATTTCTGGAGGCAGGTTGTTCCACTGGTTAATTGTTCTCACTGTCAGGAAGTTTCTCCTTAGTTCCAGGTTGCTTCTCTCCTTGATGAATTTCCATCCGTTGCTTCTTCTCCTGTCTTCAGGCGCTTTTTGGAGAATAGCTTGACTCCCTCTTCTTTGGGGCAGCCCCTGAGATATTGAATTTACACCCCTCAAAAAGTCATTTGATTTGATGCCACCAAGGAAAGACCCCCCCAGACATGGCGCTGCAAACTATAATTTGGAGGGGATCAGAAATTAAGTGCTGGCTATTTCTTTTTTATTTTTTTTAGAAAAATCAGTGCAAGTTGTCCTTTGCCCTCCTTCATCTGGAAACATGACAGTAGTTTATTTTATTATTTTTTTAAAGAAAAGTTGGGAGGGGGGAGCAAAAGAGCTGGCACAAAGCACAATGATGTAAAAATGATGAAATATAGAATATTGCAATCTCAGGTCACGAATCCAAGATTTGCAACAGGGGATCTAAAACGGCGTGAATGACAGGATGCACGTTGGTTATCATGAGGCCTGGAAAGGACCCCTGACCCACACACACACATACACACACACACAGAGAGATGAAGTTGGTGGCTCCTGGTTGACTCAGCCTTCCATCCTTCCCAGGTAGGTAAAATGAGGACCCAGATTGTTGGGGGCAATAAGCTGACTTTGTAATAATGCTGCTTGGCGGGGGCCGAAAGCCCTAATAAGCAGGCATATACATAGAATGAAGGCTATTGCTAAGCACATTGGTTTGTGCTTAAATTGTAAGCCGCCCTGAGTCTTCGGAGAAGGGCGGGATATAAATGGAATTAAAATAAAAATAAAATAAAAATAATGCAAAACGCGTTGGGGGAAAAAGAAGGGAAATTTGAGAATGGAAAGAGAAAAAAAAGCAGGAGGGAAAGAAAAAAAAAGGGGGGGGGGGAATAATTGGCCAAGATTGAAAGCCAGTTTGGTGTAGTAGTTAAGGTACCGTCAGGCGCAAGATCCGTTTTTCTCACCATGCACGTGTATACATAATCCGAACTAGACTGTGTTTTTTCTCTGTGTCATATAATATATGTGGGTAGACGTAGAACATCTGAAAACTTTTCTGATGGTTAACAGCATCCCAGCATTGGAAGCAACGACCCAGAGAGAGATGACAGCTTTGCTTCGGTTGATGCCTTCCTATGATAGCTTGACAGCCATGCTTTATCCCGGATGCCCGCACCGAGAAGGGGGTTTGGCTGGATGGCCTCAGGGGCGCCTTCCGTCTCCGAGAAGTGGGTTTGTCTGGATGGCCTCAGGGGTGACTTCCATCTCTGAAAAGGGGGTTTGGCTGGATGACCTCAGGGGTGACTTCCATCTCTGAAAAGGGGGGTTGGCTGGATGACCTCAGGGCACCTTCCATCTCCGAGAAGGGGGTTCGGCTGGATGACCTCCAGGGCGCCTTCCGTCTCCGAGATGGGGGTTTGTCTGGATGGCCTCAGGGGTGACTTCCATCTCTGAAAAGGGGGTTTGGCTGGATGACCTCAGGGGTGACTTCCATCTCTGAAAAGGGGGGTTGGCTGGATGACCTCAGGGCACCTTCCATCTCCGAGAAGGGGGTTCGGCTGGATGACCTCCGGGGCGCCTTCCGTCTCCGAGATGGGGGTTTGTCTGGATGGCCTCAGGGGTGACTTCCATCTCTGAAAAGGGGGTTTGGCTGGATGACCTCAGGGCACCTTCCATCTCCGAGAAGGGGGTTTGTCTGGATGACCTCCGGGGCACCTTCTGTCTCCAAGATGGGGGTTTGTCTGGATGGCCTCAGGGGTGACTTCCATCTCTGAAAAGGGGGTTTGGCTGGATGGCCTCAGGGGCGCCTTCCGTCTCCGAGAAGGGGGTTTGTCTGGATGACCTCCGGGGCACCTTCCGTCTCTGAGAAGGGGGTTTGGCTGGATGGCCTCAGAGCACCTTCTGTCTCCGAGATGGGGGTTTGGCTGGATGGCCTCAGGGGTGACTTCCATCTCTGAAAAGGGGGTTTGGCTGGATGACCTCCGGAGTGCCTTCTGTCTATGAGAAGGGGGTTTGGCTGGATGACCTCCGGGACGCCTTCCGTCTCGGAGAAGGGGGTTTGGCTGGATGGCCTCAGGGGTGCCTTCCGTCTCCAAGAAGGGGGTTTGGCTAGATGGCCTCCGGGGTCCCTTCCACCTCTGGAAAATTACCCTGCTGAGGCCAAGACATCAAGAGACTCGGGAGATAATAAAAGGCTTGGATCTGATCCAAACCAGGAGATAACGGGGGGCTGCCTCTGAAGCTTGGAAACAATTCTGAAGATTTTGCGAAACAGTTTGTTGGCTTGTCTGCCCATCTGGCAGAGAGACCTCAGGGCGAGATACCGTGTCTATTTTCTGCCTCTTTCATGGTGGAGCAACTCAGGAACGATGGCTACTTCCCAGTTGGCTTCTGGCTCACTGCAGGATCCATGCCATTGTGGCTTTGGGCAAAAGAGCGATGTGAAAACTGGTTATGTACATTGTGTCATCATGCTGGATGGATGCTGGGGCTGAAATCCGCCTGGGTGGGTGGGTGGGTGGAGAAAGGGAGGGAGGGACCCAAGATCTATGACCCTCTGCAGGGCCCAAAGACTGAAAGGTCAGCTCAGGATAGGAAGGATAGGATAGGTCTTTCCTGCAAGAACTTAACATTCACAGACCAGAAATTATTTGCATACAGGTAAATGTCCATGGAGGGGAATGCGGTGGCTCAGTGGGTTAGGACGCTGAGCTTGTCGATCAGAAGGTCGGCAGTTTGGCGGGTCGAATCCCGAGTGCCGCGTAGCAGAGTGAGCGCCTCTTACTCGTCCCAGCTTCTGCCAACCTAGCAGTTCGAAAGCACGTAAAAATGCAAGTAGAAAAATAGGGACCACTACGGTGGGAAGGTAACAGCATTCCGTGCGCCTTTGGCGTCTAGTCATGCCGGCCTCGTGACCACGGAGACGTCCTCGGACAAGCGCTGGCTCTTCGGCTTTGAAACGGAGATGAGCACCGGCCCCTAGAGTCGGAAACGACTAGCACGCATGTGCGGGGGAGCCTTTACCTTTACCTTTTAAATGTCCATGGAGATTCTCAAGTCCTCCAAGTCAGGGTTGTCCCAAAGGTGCTTTTTTCAAGAGGCAACTGGACTTTCTTGTTTTTCCTTTGAAGACGTTTCGCTTCAAAGGACCACTCGGAGGCTTCAACTGGTGCAGAATGCAGCCGCGCGAGTTGTGATGGGAGTTTCCCGATACTCCCATGTAACACCTCTTCTCCGCGAGCTGCATTGGCTTTCGGTTGCCCTCCAGGTGAGATTCAAGGTGCTGGTGATGACCTATAAAGCCCTAAATGGCTTGGGGCCGGATTATCTAAGGGAACACCTGCTGCCGTCATCAACCTCCCATCGTCCTGTGCGCTCCCACAGGGAGGGCCTTCTCAGGATACCGCCAGTTAAGGAATGCCGGCGGGTTATTCCCAGGGGAAGAGCGTTCTCTGTGGGCGCGCCGGCCCTATGGAACCAACTTCCCCCGGAACTTAGGACTGCCCCCGACCTTCGCCGGGACCTGGAAACTTGGCTCTTCGAGCTGTCTGGCCCAGGCTGAGGGGTTTTAATTTTTATTGGGTTTTAGTTTTAAATTTTGGGGACTTGAATTAATTAATTGTTTTAACTGATTTTAATTTTTGTATGTTATGCTTTTAATTTTCCCTGTAAACCGCCCTGAGTCCTACGGGAATAGGGTGGTATATAAATTTAATAAAATAAAATAAATATTCTATTCTATTCTATTCTATTCTATTCTATTCTATTCTATTCTATTCTATTCTATTCTATTCTAATTCCCCAGCCAGCCATACTGGCTGGGGAACTCTGGGAGTTGAAGTCCACCAGTCTTAAAGTTGCCAAGCCAGAGACCCCTGCTCTAAATGATTGCATGCACAACTGTCTACAATGAAAGCCACAGCAAAACTATGAACATAAGTCACCCAGAAATGAGCTTCTCTCAACTATGGCCTAATCCACTTTCTCTTCTTTCACAGGAGTCCCCAGGAGACGCCATTGCCAACGATTCCCTTCAGCCCAGGGCCCTGGAGATCTGCCGTCCTGCTTTTGAAAAATGCCTAAAATCTCAGCAGGAGGAAAATGGGAGGGGGAATCTTTTACAATCAGGAGGGTCCCGGCTGGGATTGGGTGGAGGCAGCCTCCGGTTTCACAAAAACGGTCAAGGGAGAGCCACCAGCCAGCCCTAATTTTCAGGTCCCCAGGGACTCAGAACCAAGCTGGACTTTCATCTGTGACCTAGCCATGAAATCTGTAGGCTATTTTTACCCTGGCGAATATCTCTACAATTGGAAGCACCAAGGGCACACACCCACACCCAGAATCTGGAACGCTAACCGATTGCTAAAGGCTTGCAAAAGTTTCACTAGAGCAGCTATTTCTGTCTTTTTTGGAAAGGGAGTGAATTTGAGACAAACCATGGCCAGGATTTCAGACCCTGATGAAATCATCATTGGGGCAAATGTAAGAACCTGAAATCCATCATTACATTTTAAAAATGTATACAGGTGGTCCTCAACTTACAAACCACACATAGGGGGACTGGAATTTCCGGTCCTGTTTTTACAATTTTTGCAGGGGAAGCGAATCCAGCTTTCTCCAGTGGTTTTTTTTTTGTCTTATTATTATTATTATTAAGGGACGCGGTGGCTCAGTGGGTTAGGACGCTGAGCTTGTCGATCAGAAGGTCGGCAGTTTGGCGGGTCGAACCCCGAGTGCCGCGTAGCAGAGTGAGCGCCTGTTACTCGTCCCAGCTTCTGCCAACCTAGCAGTTGGAAAGCACGTAAAAATGCAAGAAGAAAAATAGGGACCACTACGGTGGGAAGGTAACAGTGTTCCGTGTGCCTTTGGCGTCTAGTCATGCCGGCCACGTGACCACGGAGACGTCCTCGGACAAGCGCTGGCTCTTCGGCTTTGAAACGGAGATGAGCACCGGCCCCTAGAGTCGGAAACGACTAGCACGCATGTGCGGGGGAACCTTTAACGTTACCTTTTAAATGTCCATGGAGATTCTCAAGTCCTCCACGTCAGGGTTGTCCCAAAGGGTGCTTTTTTCAAGAGGCAACTGGACTTTCTTGTTTTTCCTTTGAAGACGTTTCGCTTCTCCTCCAAGAAGCTTCTTCAACTCTGACTGGATAGTGGGGAAGGGAAAGATTTATACTCCTTGCAGAAAAATCTGGTCATTTGCATCCTTTTTATAGAGGGCCGTTGAGGCCACCTGGAGCTTTACCTGTGTCCTCGGGGGGGGGGGTGTCACCTGAGTGGTGCAAATGGGTGTGGGGCCTTCTTGGCTGCAGGATGGTTTTTTTTGCCCTGCGTCCCTTGAAGACAGGCACAGGCTGTTGGGGAGGAGTCTGTGTTGACTGCATCTCAAACCGAAGTGCAGATGATTCCTGCAGTCTTTCAATGTTTTCTGGAAATCCGTTCCTCCTCCCGCACCATTCGGAGGGTGTTCATCCCAAAGTGGATCGCTAAACGTCTGTGGAGATTCTCCATCATGCAGGTCAGGGTTGTCCCAAAGGGGCTTTTTCAGGAGGCAAGTGGACTTCCTTTGATTTTCTTTGAAGACGTTTCGCTTCTCATCCCAAGAAGCTTCTTCGGCTCTGACTGGATGGTGGGGAATGGAAGGATTTATACTCCTTGCAGAAAAACTGGTCGTTTGCATCCTTTTAGAGAGTCGTTGAGGCCACCTGGAGATCTGTCTGTGTTTATCTATACAACACAGACCTTTCAGCAGTTCCAAAAAGGCGCCACACCCATTTGCACCACTCAGGTGACCCCCCCCCCCAAGGACACAGACAAACCTCCAGGTGGCCTCAACAACTCTAAAAGGATGCAAATGACCAGCTGTCTGCAAGGAGCATAAATCCTTCCATTCCCCACTATCCAGTCAGAGCCGAAGAAGCTTCTTGGATGAGAAGCGAAACGTCTTCAAAGGAAAAACAAGGAAGTCCAGTTGCCTCATTGAAAAAGCAGCTTTGGGACGATTACATACAGGTAGTCTTTGACTTGTGGACACAATGGAAGCCAAAATTTCTCTTGCTAAGTGAGACATTTGTTAAGTGAGTTTTGCCCCCATTTTACGACCTTTCCTGCCACAGTCGTTAAAGTGAATCCCCGCAGTTATTAAGTTAGTAACACGGTTGTTAAGCGAATCTGCCTTCCCCTATTGACGCTGCTTGTCAGAAGGTCATAAAAGGGGATCGCGTGAACCCGGGACACTGCAGCCGTCATAAACATGAGTCAGTTGCCAAGCGTCTGGATTTGGATCACGTGGCCACGTGGAAAAAACAGTCCTAAGTCCCTCTTTTCCAGCTGGATAATTTAATGCAACATTTTTAGATCTCAGGAACTTGAAGATGGGCGGACTTCAACTCCCAGAATTCCCCAGTCCCCACGCTGGTTGGAGAATTCTAGGAGTTGAATGTCTATAAAGATTCTCGGTCCTCCAGGTCAAAATTATCCCAAAGGTGCTTGTTTTTTTCAGGAGGCAACTGGACTTTCTTGGGGGTTTTTTTGAAGACATTTCGCTTCTCATCTGAGAAGCTTCTTCAGCTCCAGGAGTTCAAGTCCGGCCACCCGGGCTGGGGGAATTGTGGGAGTGAAAATCTGCGCATTTAATTTAACCTGCTGCCGGCATCAACTTCCCATCGTCCTGTGCGCTCCCACAGGGAGGGCCTTCTTAGGGTACCGCCGGTGAAGGATTGCCGGCGGGTGACCCCCAGAGAAAGGGCCTTCTCTGTGGGTGCGCCTGCCATTTGGAACCAACTTCCCACGGAACATAGGACTGCCTCCGACCTCCGCTCATTCCGCCGGGACCTGAAAACTTGGCTCTTTGAGCTGTCGGGCCTAGACTGAGGGGTTTTAATTGGGTTTTAATGTTTTAACTTTTTAAATTTTGGGCTTTAAATTTAATTAATTGTTTTTAAATTTTTTGATCTTTTGTATGGTATGATTTTAATTGCCCTGTAAACCGCCCTGAGTCCTACGGGAATAGGGCGGTATATAAGTCAAAATAATAAATAAATAAATAATGCACTGTGCCTCAGTCTTGCCAACGTGAAAATGGGTAGACTTCAGACACACGTTGGCTAGAGAATTCCGGGAATTGCAATCCCACACATTTTCAAGGGTTTTAAGGTTGAGTGAGAAAGACTGCCTTGGAACTTGGTCTGGCTCCTTTACCTTTTCCTACAAAACTGTGAAGACGATTCTGCTCAAAAGGGCATTTGGTAATGGGTTTTTGTTTTGTTTTTTTCATTTATCATTCATGGCCTTGTATTCTGACTGACCAGCTTGTTTTGTATTGTTTCTGTTGAGTTGCGTGTTCTATATATTTTAATCAGAGTGAAAACTCCACACTCAATTGCGGTCATAAGTTGAGAACTACCTGTAGTTTATGACTTAGTGCAGGGGTAGGCAACCTTGGCTCTTTTATGACTTGCGGACTTCAACTCCCAGAATTCCTGAGCCAGCATGGGGGAACTTTGGCCCCTTCGTGACTTGTGGACTTCAACTCCCAGAATTCCTGAGCCAGTATGGGGAAAACTTTAGCCCATTCATGACTCGTGGACTTCAACTCCCAGAATTCCTGAGCCAGCATGGGGGAACTTTGGCCCCTTCGTGACTCGTGGGCTTCAACTCCCAGAATTCCTCAGCCAGCATGGGGGAACTGTGGCCCCTTCATGGCTTGGGGACTTCAACTCCCAGAATTCCTGAGCCAGTATGGGGAAAACCTTAGCCCATTCATGACTCGTGGACTTCAACTCCCAGAATTCCTGAGCCAGCATGGGGGAACTTTGGCCCCTTCGTGACTCGTGGACTTCAACTCCCAGAATTCCTGAGCCAGCATGGGGGAACTTTGGCCCCTTCATGACTTGTGGACTTCAACTCCCAGAATTCCTCAGCCAGCATGGGGGAACTAGGGCCCCTTCATGACTCGTGGACTTCAACTCTCAGAATTCCTGAGCCAGCATGAGGGAAACTGGCCCATTCATGACTTGGGGACTTCAACTCTCAGAATTCCTGAGCCAGCATGGGGGAAACTTTGGCCCATTCATGACTCGTGGACTTCAACTCCCAAAATTCCTGAGCCAGCATGAGGGAAACTGGCCCATTCATGACTTGGGGACTTCAACTCCCAGAATTTCTGAGCCAACATGGGGGAAACTTTGGCCCCTTCTTGATTTGTGGACTTCAACTCCCAGAATTCCTGAGCCAGCATGAGGGAAACTGGCCCATTCATGACTTGGGGACTTCAACTCTCAGAATTCCTGAGCCAGCATGGGGGAAACTTTGGCCCATTCATGACTCGTGGACTTCAACTCCCAAAATTCCTGAGTCAGCATGAGGGAAACTGGCCCATTCATGACTTGGGGACTTCAACTCCCAGAATTTCTGAGCCAACATGGGGGAAACTTTGGCCCCTTCTTGATTTGTGGACTTCAACTCCCAGAATTCCTGAGCCAGCATGGCTCAGCTTGGAAACCTCCCTTTTCCCTCAGCATACCTGGCTTAGGAATTCTGGGAGTTGAAGTCCACGAGTCATAAAACAGCCAAGGTTGCCTATCCCTGGCTTAGTGTGTGCATTGGGATGATTTGGTAACTGACAGATGAGAATATCTATAGCTCAGGGTTAAATTGTGGGTTGCTTGGTGCTTTCAAAGCTTAGTGGTTTTCTTCCAAATGTTTCATTACCAAACTAGGTAATATCATCAGCCCCACCCTCTATTAGCACTGATGATGTTCCCTAGTTGGGTAATGAAACATCTGCAAGAAAACCACCAAGTTCAGAGAGCACCAAAGATCCTCATTTCAACCTGTGAGGTTTTATTTTTTCCATTGGCCGCACGCAAAAGGATTATATCTCTTGGTTTCCAATGGAAGATTCGCTTGTCTCTTGCGGCTTTGATGTTTTCAGATCCTTGTCGCCGGTGCCAAAGTTTGCGGTTTTTCGTGCCTCATGAAAGAGAGATGTGTGTCTTCTGAAACGTTGTACTTCAATTTATGCTCCTCAAAGAGCTTGCAAAGCTCCTCCAAGTATCTCTTATGCAGCTCATCAACTTCGTCTTGGCTGGGATTGTGCTTCTTCCCCACCTGGATGGGTTTTCCCACTGGAGGGACCAAACAGGAGAAATAATAGTTTAATGTAATGTAATGTAATTTATCCTATTCTATTCTATTCTGTTCTACTCTACTCTACTCTACTCTACTCTACTCTACTCTACTCTACTCTATTCTATTCCATATTTTCTATTCTATTCTATTCTATTCTATTCTATTCTATTCTATTCTATTCTATTCTATTCTATTCTATTCTATTCTATTCTATTCTATTCTATTCTATTCTATTCTATTCTATTCTATTCCATATTTTCTATTCTATTCTATTCTATTCTACTACTGCAACGCTCTCTACATGGGGCTTCCCTTGAGGATCACTCGGAGGCTTCAACTAGTGCAGAATGCAGCCGCGCGAGTTGTGATGGGAGTTTCCCGATACTCCCGTGTAACACCTCTTCTCCGCGAGCTGCATTGGCTTCCGGTTGCCCTCCGGGTGAGATTCAAGGTGCTGGTAATGAACTATAAAGCTCTAAATGGCTTGGGTCCGGATTATCTAAGGGAACACCTGCTGCCGGCATCAACGTCCCATCGTCCTGTGCGCTCCCACAGGGAGGGCCTTCTCAGGATACTGCCGGTTAAGGAATGCCGGCGGGTTATTCCCAGGGGAAGAGCGTTCTCTGTGGGCGCGCCGGCCCTATAGAACCAACTTCCCACAGAACTTAGGACTGCCCCCCGACCTTCGCCGGGACCTGAAAACCTGGCTCTTCGAGCTTTCTGGCCCAGGCTGAGGGGTTTTAATTTTTATTGGGTTTTAGTTTTAAATTTCGGGGACTTGAATTAATTAATTGTTTTAACTGATTTTAATTTTTGTATGTTATGCTTTTAATTTTCCCTGTAAACTGCCCAGAGTCCTACGGGAATAGGGCGGTATATAAATTTAATAAAATAAATATTCTATTCTATTCTATTCTATTCTATTCTATTCTATTCTATTCTATTCTATTCTATTCTATTCTATTCTATTCTATTCTATTCTATTCTATTCTATTCATTCCCCAGCCAGCCATACTGGCTGGGGAACTCTGGGAGTTGAAGTCCACCAGTCTTAAAGTTGCCAAGCCAGAGACCCCTGCTCTAAATGATTGCATGCACAACTGTCTACAATGAAAGCCACAGCAAAACTATGAACATAAGTCACCCAGAAATGAGCTTCTCTCAACTATGGCCTAATCCACTTTCTCTTCTTTCACAGGAGTCCCCAGGAGACGCCATTGCCAATGATTCCCTTCAGCCCAGGGCCCTGGAGATCTGCCGTCCTGCTTTTGAAAAATGCCTAAATCTCAGCAGGAGGAAAATGGGAGGGGGAATCTTTTACAATCAGGAGGGTCCCGGCTGGGATTGGGTGGAGGCAGCCTCCGGTTTCACAAAAACGGTCAAGGGAGAGCCACCAGTCAGCCCTAATTTTCAGGTCCCCAGGGACTCAGAACGACTAGCACGCATGTGCGGGGGAACCTTTACCTTTTTTATTATTATTATTATATTTTGATCACATGACCACAGGCATATTACAATGGTCATAAGTGTGAAAAATGGCCATTAAGTCACTTTTTTCAATACCATTGTAACTTCAGTCACTCAATGAATGGGGACTAAATGAGGGCCATCTGCATAGGCAAAATTGCTGTATTTGAGGGATACCACAACCAGCCTGCCACACACCTGTCAAGGATTAAGAGCCCCTTGGGAAGGAAAGCCACAGAAAATAGGCTGAAAATTCCAATATTTGCCTAATTTGGTGTTTCTCAGCCACGTGAATATGGGTGGACTTCAACTCCCAGCATGCATAGCCTGCATAAATCCTCTTTGGCGGGATGAAAGCTTGGCTGCAGGGTCCTCTTCCAAGCTCAATTTGGATAGGAATTCTGGGAGCTGAAATTCATGCATGCTGGCCAAGAGAATTCTGGGAGTTGAAGTCCACCCATCTTAAAATAGCCAAGGTTGAGAAACAGTGGCCAAAGTTAATAAATAATGAGCTCACCAATGAAAAAAACAGGAATTGGGGTTTAGCGTGTTGTCATTATGATTTTGGGGGAAAAGAAAAAAAGCTCAGGATTACAAGCCGTCCTCGATTTACAACAATTCATTTAATGACTATTCAAAGTTACAACGGCACTGAAAAAGGGGCTTACGACCGTTTTTCACCCTGACGACCTTTGTAGTATCCCCAGGATCACGTGATCAAACTCTGGATGCTCGGCAGCTGGTTCACATTTATGACCGTTGCTGCGTCCCAGGGGGATCCCCTTTTGTGACCATTCGACAAAGAAAGTCCAATGGGGGAAGCCGGATTCACTTAACAAACCAGGTTAATAACTTCCAAACTGCAGTGATTCGCTTAACAACTGTGGCAAGAAAGGTCGTAAAACAGGGCAAAACTCATTTAACAAATGTTGATTCTTAAACGACCGAAATTTTGGGGCCGAATAGCAGTCGTAAGTCGGGGATTCCCTGCATATTATTTAGCCCACCTGCAGAGATTTCTTGGGGTCAGGATTAGCTGGGAAAAATCTCTGAAGTGGGGCAAAAGTCCATCCCAGGTTGTTGTAAAAGGAAGCGATAAACTCAAGAGATAGAAAGGTGAAATTGGTACAAATCTGACATTGTAAACATACCCTATGGAACTCTGCAAAGCACAGGCTGTCTGTTCGTGCGGGGTTTTATCTGAATAAGTGGCGCATAAATTCCTCCCTTTATATACAGAAGGTTAAAGGCTTAAGTGTAAGCTGGTTAAATGGTTAGACCGGGAAGGAGGGCAGAGACCCAGATTCTAGCTAGCCGCTGCAACTGTTATAAAGTCACGTGTGCAATGGGAAACAAAGGTCTTGCCACGAACAGCGTCCCTGCAGACTGTCTGGGTTGCCAGGCTGTACGGTGAAGGCAGAAAGGGCAGGTTTTGTGTAAGGGCGGGACCCCCACCCAGCCCGTTGAACCGTGTCCTCTGATTCCCGTATTTGTTGCCTGCAAGAAAGCAGCTAAAAATAAGACGAGAAGAGAATTTCTGTAGCACAGGGTTGAGTTGTAGGGGTGGGTTCCACGGTGCTCTCTGAGCTGGGTGGTTTTCTTGCGGACATTTCATGACCCAACTAGGTAACATCTTCAGTGCTAGAAGGGAGGGGGGTTTGTGGGGGAGGAGGAGGAGGAGGAGGAGGAGGAGGAGGAGGAGGAGGACTGCAGGGTCCTTGGTCTCTGTGAACTGTATTGTTGCTTGCAGACGTTGCATTACCTTACTAAGTAACATCATCAGTGTGAACTGCAAATCCCACCTTCACTTGTCCTGATGATGTTTCCATAACCCTGCCAGAAACCTGGAGTGGATTTGATTCTGATGAACACTGAAAGTGTGTGTTGAACCTGGGTTCTAAACTGTGTAACAACAGCATATGAGAGCTAGTTCGGCCTACTGTAGTGTTTCTCAACCTTGGGGAACTTTAAAATGTGTGGACTTCAACTCCCAGCATTTCCTGGCCAGCACACGTAGACTTCAATTCCCAAAATTCTCTGGTTAACACGTGTGGACTTCCACAATTCTCTGGCCAGAATGCCTGGACTTCAACTCCCAGAATTCCATGGCTAGCACAGATAGACTTGAACTCCCAATAGTCTCTGGCCAGCAAGTCTGGACTTCAAATCCCACAATTCCCTGACCGGAATGTGTGGACTTCAACTCCCAGAATTCCTCAGCCAGAGAAACCCTGCTCTAGGCAACTGATAGAGAATGTGTTAGACTGAAGCTTCAAACGATAATACCAGACCATTTGGGCCTTTTTGGGTTCAATTCATGCAACATACAATAACATACAATGACATTGATTAAAATACCACCACTCCCCTTGGGCCTAGTTCAGGGGTAGGCAACCTTGGCTCTTTTATGGCTCATGGACTTCAACTCCCAGAATTCCTGAGCCAGCCATGCTGAGGGGAAAGGGAGAGTTTCCAAGCTCAGCCATGCTGGCTCAGGAATTGTGGGAGTTGAAGTCCACAAGTCATGAAGGGGCCATAGTTCCCCCATGCTGGCTCAGGAATTGTGGGAGTTGAAGTCCACAAGTCATGAAGGGGCCATAGTTCCCCCATGCTGGTTCAGGAATTCTGGGAGTTGAAGTCCACAAGTCATGAAGGGGCCATAGTTCCCCCATGCTGGCTCAGGAATTCAGGGAGTTGAAGTCCACGAGTCATAAAAGAGCCAAGGTTGCCTACCCCTGGCCTAGTTTGTTGTATGAACTCGGCGGATTTAAACTATTTTTTGAAGAGATGACAAGAATGAGGCGGGAGAATTCTTTTTAAACTTGTCTAATCAGTTTTACTGTCCAGGCCAGTTACTTTCCTGAGCCTGTCACCTTTGTTGAGTTTGAGAAGGAAAAAAAACAAAAAAAACACCTCACGGGCCTATCTTCAGCTCTGCGGATCTGTTCCTCGCTTTGGGATCAAGCTATGACAATTCCTTTGCAGCTTTTATGGCTCCTGTATTAGATCACACACACCCCCAGGCAGGCATCAGAGGTCAATATTTGCTGTTAATTAATAGCCCAGGCATCTCAATGTCACACAGGATGTGAGTCCACTCAGGTAGAACACAAAACAGAGAATCGTAGGATTGGAAGGGACCCTAGAGGTCTTCTAGTCCAACCCCCAGCTCAAGGAGGAGTCCCTCTTCCATTCCAGATTCTCCAAAGCGCCTGGAGGCAGGACAAGAAGCCACGGATGGAAACTCATCAAGGAGAAAAGCAACCTGGAACTAAGGAGAAACTTCCTGACAGTGAGAACAATTAACCAGTGGAACAGCTGGCCACCAGAAGCTGTGAATGCTCCAACACTGGAAGTTTTTAAGAAGAGACTGGACAGCCATTTGTGTGAAACTGTATAGGGTTTCCTGCTTGAGCAGGGGGTTGGACTAGATGACCTCCAAGGTACCTTCCAACTATTATTATTATTATTAAAATTATTATTTAATTATTATTTTATTATTATTATTATTCATCGCACAGTCAGCCAGATGTTCAGACTGGATTTGGCATTTTTGTCTACCTAACGAGTCCTCACCAAGGACCTGGGATATGCAGATGTGGATGTTTGATGGTATTACAGATTTCGTCGCAGGATGGAAGCAGTTCCTAGCGAGGCCGCCTTTTGCAATTGACTAGTGGCGAATTTGTCAATGCCAACGGTGTTCAAGTGGTGTTTTGGGATTGCACCCAAGGCACCTATTACTATTGGTTGTTGTTGTTGTTGTTGTTGTTACCCAATCTCTTCTTAAAAGCCTTAAAAGTGATGGAGGCAGGTTGTTCCACTGGTTAATTGTTCTTACTACCAGGAAGTTTCTCCTTAGTTCCAGGTTGCTTCCCTCCTCGATGAGTTACCATCCGTTGCTTCTTGTCCTGCCTTTAGGTGCTTTGGAAAAATAGGTCGACCGCTTCTATCGAAAGACGGAGTCGTGTTTCCATCCAAATTTCCCTTCTTCATGCAAGGAGGGAGGGGAAAAACAGGGACCTTGGGAATCAGTATTCATTAAGTTATGATTACAAAATTAGGATGAATTCACATAAAGAATTTGTCCGCCAGACAGACCGCAAAGGCATCAAGGTTTCTTGAAGGAGCAAGCAATCAGCCATGGGTTTTCCCACCCCCACCCTGTCCAGCTAAATCCTCTCCAGACTAAGTGCAGCTAAAGTTCCGAAGAGCCCCGTAAATAAATGACATTCGGCAAGACCCTTGTTAAGCGATTTTGCAAGTGGTACTATTTTATTTAATTTATTATTTTATTTTATTTTATTTTATTTTATTATTTTATTTTATTTTATTTTATTTTATTTTATTTTATTTTATTTTATTTTATTTATTATTTTATTGTATTTAAATTTATTTACTACAAATACAGGTAGTCCTTGCTTAAGAACCAGTCACTTATTGTTTGAAGTTACAACAGAGCTCCCCGCCCACCCCGATGTCAAGTTTCCAACGTATGGGCTTTTCAAGTGACTCTGAGGCATTGTATTTACGACCCAAATCCAGTGTGCTGTTAGAGGAATTAGCATTTAAGGGGTTAAATGCTCTCTTCTTAAGAGATGGCATCTGGGAAATGTAGTTTTTAGTTGTTTGGCCGGATCTGTACTCTAACTGGTCACTAGGAGGGACTTTAATGTTAATTACAGGATTTCCTGGCTACATTCCAAGGTTGTAAAGTCTTTGTTTAATCGAGCCTAAGTATGCTCCGCTGATATGGACAAATTATTCTCTTTTTACCCTGCGTGAATGGACAGAATATGAAACATGTGACAGATGTATCTACAGCAAACATGAGTTACTGCTTAGAATTCCTGATCAATAACTATTTTGTTTAAAACCATTCCGTGGAGTTGAATCTATCTGGACAATGGCTAACGCATCTGCCCACGTTCCAGAATATCCAGAATTCTAATAGCGGCATCCTTGCTCCAGGATCACGTGACCACATTTTGGGTGATTGGCAACCAGCTCACATTTATGGCTGGTTATAGCATCCTACAGTCACGTGATGTGATTTAAGATATTTTTTTGTTGTAAAGGTACCCCCATAGGAATGCATGACTAACTTAACAATCACTGCAAAAAAAATAATCATAAAAACGTGCTGGCCACATGGATGCCTCCATTTAATGACTTTCATGACTTATGATGGAAATTCTGAGTTCCAATCGTGTTGTAAGTCAAGGACTGCCTCTAGTTATATTAAAGACTATGGATGTTATGTGCTCCTGGCTACTTTCCTTCGTGACCAGAGGCAAGCTCGCCTGATCAATAACCAGGCGAGACACAGTGAAGGCCTTTGGGGTTTTCGACCTTGATCATACAGCTCGTTCTCTCCGAAAGAGAAGACGGGGACAAGCGGAGTGCTGGGAACGGAGCGGAAGCAGAAGGAGAGACGGAACCAAACCGGTTGAGATAACTGAGGAAGGCTGGGTGGCTGCAAATAATGGATCCCAGCCCTCTTTCTCAACCTTTCAACATTTAAGGGAAACACGCTAATACTTTGTGAGATCGGTGGCGGGATTCAAATCTGTCAACAGATGCCGCTTCTGGAAGTCCATTCTGGGCCTGGGCAACAAAGAATTAGCTACTGGTTCTGCCGAAGTGGTGTGAACCGGCTGTATCCCACCACTCTAACTGTCTGTCTGTCTGTCTGTCTGTCTGTCTGTCTGTCTGTCTGTCTATCTAGCTAGCTATCTAGCTATCTAGCTATCTAGCTATCTATTTCTATCTATCTATCCAACTATCATCATATCTATCTATCTATCCAACTATCATCATATCTATCTATCTATCTATCTATCTATCTATCTATCTATCTATCTATCTACTGTATCTATCTATCTATATCTATCTCATCTATCATCTATCTATCTATCTATCCAGTGGTGGGATTCAAATCTGTGACCAACCGGTTCTCTGTGTGGATGTACAAGAAGGTCAGGATCCCCCAGAAGCTGCTCCTACTCACCCATTCTCTATGGCCAGCTGAACAAAGCCCTTGCGGTTCTCTAACACGAGGGTGTAAGCTCCAGGACGGGCATCTAGGGCTTCTTGGGTCCCTCCCACAACTATGATTACAACATTCCCACCTTCCTTCTTCCTCAAAACATAGGAAATGGATCCCCTGTCCAAGGCAATGAAACCTGGGTGAAGGAAAGCAGGAAAAAGAAGAACATTAAAGCCCTGTCCAACACACACAAACACATACGCACACACACACACACACACACACACACTAAATAGCCATAACAGAGCTGGAAGGAACCTTGGAGGTCTTTTAGTCCAGCCCCCTACTCAAGGGGGAGACCCTACTATTTCAGACAAAATGGCTGTCCAACCTCTTCTTGAAAACCTCCAGTGTTGGAGCGCCCGCAACTTCTGGAGGGAAGCCGTTCAATTTTCTCCTTCTTGTCCATCCAGGTCCCCAATATAGAGAGTCCTCAACTTACGACTGCAACTGAGCCCCCAAATTTCCATCGCTAAGCCAGGCAGTTAAGTGATTTTATGACCTTTTTGCCATGTCTGTTAAGCGAATCCCTGCAGTTCTGAACTGCCTCGTGCGGCCATGCGCTCCAATTTGGCTTCCCCCATTGACTTGGCTTGGCTGGGAAGGTCGCAAAAGGAGATCCCATCACCGTGGGGACACTGCAACCATTGTAAAACTGAATCGGTTGCCAAGCGTCCCAATTTTGATCCTGTGACTATGGGGAGGCTGCGACGGTCGTAAGTGTAAAAAGCGGTCGTAAATCCCTTTTTTCAGTGCCGTTGTAACTTTGAACGGTCACTAAACGAATCGTAAGAAGTCGAGGGCAACCTGCAAATGGGATAAAAACCAATTCACAGATTTTCTTCTAGAAGACTTTTCCCCAGGAATCACCTTTCCGCCAGAGCAAAATCTGGCGAAATTCCCAAATGATCTCCAGCATACCCTAAGTGGAAAGTAGCTTTCAAGAAGTTCGTCGTCCCTGAACTCCTAGTGGACTGTAATGTATTGGGCCTTTTACTTGAACTGTTTTCACATGTCTTTTGAATGCTGCTTAAGATTGCTTAATTAGGGTGTCTGTGTAACAGTCGCTGACTGCCCAGACATACACTCTCCAGGACAACCATTGGTTGCCTCTAGGGCGGGAATAGGTCCCTTTAAACCCATTGGCTGCCACCTAGTGGCCAACCGTATAAGCAGCTGCGCAGAAGCCTCTGTTCTCAGTTCTGTTCCTGTTACTTCAATAAAGCAACGTTGCTGTTTGAACCCTCTCGTCTCGCCTCCTGCTTCCAAAGAACCCACTACACAACATGGACGATCACTTAAATGTGAGCCCACTGTGTGCAACGGCAGCCGAAAAAGCCAACACAAATCTTGGTTGTGCAAACGGAGGCATGGAATCCAAAACCAGGTGATAGATCTCAGACCAGAATTGTTTTTACTGGGAATGATAGATGGGAAGTTTAACAAAGGAGAGACATATCTAGTGTTGCATATCATAACAGCAGCAAGGTTGGTGTATGCCCAGAACTGGAAAAACAGAAATACC
This sequence comes from Vipera berus, assembly GCF_964194415.1. Taxonomy (NCBI): domain Eukaryota; kingdom Metazoa; phylum Chordata; class Lepidosauria; order Squamata; family Viperidae; genus Vipera; species Vipera berus. The sequence continues at coordinate 4,874,667 of NC_138206.1, forward strand.
CCATTGGAGAGTGAATTAATAAAAAAATTGATATGTGCAGAGATGGATAGACTAACCTTAGAAATTAAAGATAAGGATGAAACAGAGTACTACGAAGTTTGGGATATGATGTATTATTGGTTAGACTCAAGGAGAAAAAGTCAGAGCAAAGAAAGCTCGTCTAGAAGAGAGAAAGTGTAGACTTTCAACCCCAAAGTGAGCGTAAGATAGAGATCAGAAAGAATATGAAATAAGAATGGAAATGGAAGTTATGTTGTAAATAGACGTAAATATGTATGTAAATATATAAATATGTAAATAGTATAAAATGCAATATGTAAATGGTATAAAAGATCAATGACTAGGGAGATATATGGTATAGTATGTATGGCAAAATAACAGCCAGAAAAGTCACACTGTGTTCAACCTGTTTTAAAATGTTTATTCAATAAAACATTTTTTTTAAAAAAGATGACCCTTCGCCTTGTTTCTCAAAGCACAGCTGCCTTTTTTCCCCCCCTGCCACACTCATTGATCTGAGCACACTATAAAATAACCTAATGTATTCCCCCCCTCCCCCGAACTTCCAGGCTCCTTCTGCTCACTGCATTTAATTGATCACCAGGCGCATCAAGCAGATCCCAGCTGTTTACTAGCCACTCGCAATGGGCTTCTTTCACAGTTCCTTCTGATTAATGAGGCTGTTATGGAGCTCACGGCTATGAACTGGCCCGGTTGGGTACATCATGTTCCCCCATTTATCCTTACAAAGTTAATTCTTTAGAAATTGGATTATCTGTCTCTCCCTCTCCCTCTCTCTCTCTCTCTCATTCTCTTTCTTCCATCTGTCTCTCTCTCTCTCACCTGTTTATCTCTTTATCTTTCTATCTCTCGCTATTTTTCTATCATATATCCTATCTATCTATCTATCTATCTATCTATCTATCTATCTATCTATATCTCTCTCCATCCATCTCTCTCTTATCTATCTATCTATCTATCTATCTATCTATCTATCTATCTATCTATCTATCTATCTATCTATCTCTATCTCTTTATGTCTGTCTGTGTCTGTCTGTCTATATTTACCCATTCATCTATCCATCTCTCTCTCTCTCTCTCTCTCTCTCTCTCTCTCTCTCTATATATATATATATATATATATATATATATATATATATATATATATATATATATATATATATATATATATATATATATATATATATATATATATATATATATATATATATATATATATATATATATATATCCATTCATCCATCTATCTATATCTATCTATCTATCTATCTATCTATCTATCTATCTATCTATCTATCTATCTATCTATCTATCTATCTATCTATCTATCTCTATATCTGTTGTATATTCGGTTCGTTAGGCATAAAGCGAGACGAGGCATTGAAAACAGGAACTGATTTATTCAGAAGTTAACAGGAACAGAAACAAAGCAATAGCTGCTGCGCAGCTATTTATGCAGTTGGCCACTAGGCGGCAGCCAATAGGTTTGAAGGAGGCATTCCCCGCCTCAACCTACAGCTCCGCCCTCCTAGACAGCCAGTTTGGCCCAGACAGTAACCGTTACCCCATACATACAATAAGGAGCAGCAGTTAACAAATATATGTGAAATTAACCTAGCATTCAAGCCAATACATTACAATATCTATCTGTCTATCTGTGTCTGTCTGTCTGTCTGTCTGTCTGTCTGTCTGTCTCTCTCTCTCTCTCTCTCTCTCTCTCTCTCTCTCTCTCTCTCTCTCTCTCTCTCTCTCTCTCTCTCTCTCTCTCTATCTATCTATCTATCTATCTATCATTTTGTTCACATAGCAGCATTCCTTTTTGGCACAATTTACCCCAGTTAAAGAAGTTATCCAGGGTATTTTAAATTATTTAAATGCCTTTTTATTACTGATTAGATACAACAATCAAACCTGTTTCCGGGACCAGGAGAATGTGCCTTCCTAAAAGAATAAATGTTGATTCTGGACCTCTTCCCAAAGGAAAAGATTTATGCAGCTTAAATTTTGACAGTGGGCGTATCAGCGAAATTGCCCAATTGCTCATCTTAATTTCATTCCCACACAGAAAATCTTCTGCTGACAAAGCATGGTGGGTTGCCTTGCATAAAATTTCCCATCGTATTTTGACATTTTAATAAAAAGAATAACAATACAAGGGAACATTACAAGCTTTTGAAAGCTGTGTGTCCAAAAATTGGAAGGAAGCAAAAAAGGATATTTATATTTAATTTAATTTAATTTAATAATATTTATATACCGCCCTTCTCCCTGAGGACTCAGGGCGGTTCACAGGGCAAAAGTCAAATACAAAGTACAAACATTAAAAAGAGATTAAATAATTGCCCAAGTTAAAACAATTAATACAATAATAAAACCCCAAAAATAAAATTAAGAAAACAAAAAAATAAAAACCCCACCAATCCCCATCAGGCTAGGCCGGCTTGTACAAACAAAAACGTCTTGAGATCGCGACGAAAGGAGCGAAGATCGGGCGCCATCCGGAGCTCTACCGGCAACTGATTCCACAGCTCCGGAGCGCCCACAGAGAAGGATCTCCCCCTGGGCGCCACCAATCGACATTCTCTGATCGGTGGCACCCTGAGGAGGCCCTCTCTGTGGGAACGCACAGGGCGCAGGGAGCTTGATGCCGGCAGCAGATGTTCCCTAAGGTACTCCGGCCCCATGCCATGAAGGGCTTTGAACACCATTACCAGTACCTTGAATCTCACCCGGAAGGCAACTGGCAACCAATGCAGCTCACGGAGCAGAGGTGTAACGTGGGAGTATCGGGAGACTCCCAACACAACTCTCGCGGCTGCATTCTGTACCAGTTGGAGCTTCCGGGTGGTCCTCAAGGGCAGCCCCATGTAGAGAGCGTTGCAGTAGTCCAGACGAGAGGCCACGAGCGCATGAGTGACCGTGCATAAATCATCCCGGCTAAGATAGGGCCGCAACTGGCGCACCAGGCGAACCTGGGCGAAAGCCCCCCTAGTCACAGCTCCTATATGGTCTTCCAAGGTGAGCCGTGAATCTAGGAGGACTCCCAAGTTGCGAGCCCTATCTACGGGGGGTAATAGTTCACCCCCCATAGCAAGAGGTGGAATGTCCGAATAGACCCGGGATGAAGATATGCAAAGCCACTCAGTCTTGTCGGGGTTGAGTTGAAGTCTGTTCCTCCCCATCCAGACCCGAACCGCCTCCAGGCAACGGGACATCACGTTGAGGGCATCACTGGGGTGGTTTGGGGTCGAAAAGAAAAGTTGGGTATCATCCGCGTACTGATGATACCCAACTCCAAAACCACGAATGATCTCACCCAGCGGTTTCATGTAGATGTTGAACAGGAGAGGCGAGAGGACCGACCCCTGAGGAACTCCACAAACGAGAGACCTCGCGGTCGACCTCTGCCCTCCTGCCAACACCGACTGCGAATGTCCCTGGAGATAGGAGGAGAACCACTGTAAGACTGTGCCTCCCACTCCCAGTCCCCTGAGACGCCGGAGCAAGATACCATGGTCGATGGTATCGAAAGCCGCCGAGAGGTCTAATAGGACTAGAACAGAGGAATATCCCCTGTCCCGAGCCCTCCAGAGATCATTCACCAGCGCGACCAATGCCGTCTCCGTGCTGTGCCCGGGCCTGAAACCCGATTGGTACGGGTCTAGATAATCCGCTTCATCCAGGACCAGAGGGAGCTGATGCGCCACCACACTCTCAACAACCTTCGCAAGAAAGCGAAGGTTGGAGACAGGACGAAAGTTGTTCAATACAGCTGGGTCCAAGGCAGGCTTCTTGAGGAGAGGCCTCACCACCGCCTCTTTCAAGACGGCGGGGAAGCTACCCTCACCCAAAGAAGCCGATATAACTGCCTGGAACCAGCTGCGTGTCCTCTCCCGGGCTGCATAGACCAGCCAGGAAGGGCACGGGTCCAATAAACATGTGGTGGTGCTCAGCCTCCCCATGATCCTGTCCACTTCCTCCGGAGTCACAGAATCAAACTCATCCCAGGTGGTATCGACAAGACCGCCCGTGTGACTATTGGTCACACGGCCAAGAGTTGGTATTTTATCTACGTATTGGGTCCTTCTCAAGGACCTGAGAGAGGCAGAGGTTGATCTTTAATGGTGTTAAAGGTCTGGTTGAAGGATGTCAGCAGTTCCAGACCAAGCTGCCTTTTGCAATTGACCGATGGGGATATTGTCAATGCCGATGGTGTTCCAGTGGTGATCCAGATGTTTTGGGCTTGCACCCAAAGCTCCTATAACTATTGGTGCTACCTTTGCTTTTGCCACAGTTGTTTCTACTTCTATTTGCAGGTCCGATGTTATATGATCTCCAGTTCTTTCTCTACTATTCTGCTCTCTCCAAGTACTGCCATGTCCACTATTCAGAATTTTTTGTCTTTCTTACCAACTATTATTGGCAATAATAATAATAGAACAACTGTCGCAAAAGAAAGGGTTGAATAATAATAATAATAATAATAATAATAATAATAATAATAATAATAATAATAATAATAATAATAATAATAATAATAATAATAATAATAGCAGCAGCAGCAGCAGCAGCAGCAGCTGGAATGGACCTTGGTGGAGGTCTTCTAGTCCAACCCCTCTGTCAAGCAGGAAAGCCTATACCATTTCAGACAAATGGCTGTCCAGTCTCTTCTTAAAAACTTCCAGTGTTGGACCATTCACAGCTTCTGGAGGCAGGTTGTTCCACTGGTTAATTGTTCTGTCAGGAAGTTTCTCCTTAGTTCTAGGTTGCTTCTCTCCTTGACTAGTTTCCATCCGTTGCTGCTTCTCCTGCCTTCAGGGGCTTTGGAGAATAGCTTGACTCCCTCTTCTTTGGGGCAGCCCTTGAGATACTAGAACACTGCTATCATGTCACCCCTCACCCTTCTCTTCGTTAAACTACACATACCCAATTCCAGCAACCGTTCCCTATATGTTTTAGCCTCCAGTCCCCCAATCATCTTTGTTGCTCATCTATCTATCTATCTATCTATCTATCTATCTATCTATCTATCTATCTATCTATCTATCTATCTATCTATCTATCTATCTATCTATCTCTGTTTATCTATCTATCTATCTATCTATCTATCTATCTATCTATCTATTTATCTATCTATCTATTTATCTATCTATCATCTATCTCTCTATATATAAACTATCTATCTCTATCTATCTATCTATCTATCTATCTATCTATCTATCTATCTATCTATCTATCTATCTATCTATCTAGTCTATCATCTATCTATCTCTATATAATCTATCTATCTATCTATCTATTCCTAGTGGTGTGATATTGATGACATCAAAACCTGACTTATAATACAAAATCCTCAACTTATGACTGCAGTGGAGTTGGCCCCTTGAGGTCGTAAGTCGTAAAGTTGTACAGCGGTCACCGATGTTACGACCTTTGTTGTTGTAGCTGTTAAGAACAGAACAGAACAGAACAGAACAGAATAGAATAAAGCTGGAAGGGACCTTGGAGATCTTCTAGTCCAGCCCCCTGCTCAAGCAGGAGAGCTTATATCATCTCAGACAGGTAATTGTCTACTCTAGTCTCTTCTTAGAAATCTCCAGCAATGAAGAGTCCATGATTTCTGGTGGCCAGCTGTTTCACTGGTTAATTGTCCTCACTGTCAGGAAGTTTCTCCTTAATTCCAGGTTGCTTCTCTCCTTGATTCGTTTCCAACCGTTGTTTCTCGTCCTGCCCTCTGGTGCTTTAGAGAATAACCTGACCCCCCTCTTCTTTGTGGCAGCCCCTCAGATACTGGAAGACTGCTATCATGTCTCCCCTATTTCTTCTATTCTTTAGACTGGCCAAACCCAAATCCCGCAGCCGTTCTTCGTATGTTTTAGTCTCCCAGCCTTTGATCATCTTAGTTGCTCTTCTCTGAACTTTTTCCAAACTCTCAACATCTTTTTTGTGATACGGTGACCAAAACTGGCTGCAATATTCCAGGTGTGGTCTTATTAGGGTTTTATAAAGCGGTACTAATACTTCGCTTGATCTTGATTCTATGCCTCTGTTTATACAACCCAGGATTGTATTAGCTTTTTTGGCTGCTGCTGCACACGGCTGGCTCACGTCCACTAGGACTCCAAGGTCCCTCTCACCGTTACTGTTTTTGAGCCAGATCTCACCTAATCTGTATTTGGGCCTTTGGTTTTTCCTGACTAAATGTAAAACTTTGCTTTTCTCCAGATAGTATGAAAAAGAAAAATAGGGCTTTTTTTTCCTGGTATGTACAACCTTCCTCCTTAAACCCCGGGCCAAAAACAAAGCTCTTTGTTGTATTTCAAAAGCCTGCAACACCTGTTTGGCTGTAGGCCAAAGAACCACGTCAAAGAAAGATAATTGCATGAGAAAACGACCCCTCAGCATTCTCTCTTTTTTTAAAAAGCCCTCTTTAGCCCTCTTTCCACAGCCACAAAGAGGCTTTTGAACCCGGTCAAGTGGGAACAATCTGGGTTGTGTTGACAGGAAGATGCCACCTTCTAGATTTGATTGCAAAAGTAAAAAAAACCACAATTCAGCTAACCATGTCAACTCTTCCCCACTCTTAAATTCTCTTTAAAAGAGAAGGAAGCACACAATGAGCTGATCAGGTTTACACCACATTTGTGGTTATATTAACTGGGTATATAATTCCCATAGCAGTTTTGGAGAGTCAATACAAAAAAAAAATCTGCTTTCCCTGTTGTCTTTCCCTGTCAGAAGGTCACAAAAGCCTTGACCCCTGGGACACTGCAACGGTCATAACTGTGAGTCAGTTGCCAAGGACCTGAATTTGGATCACATAACCAACCATGGGCAGGCTGCAACGGTCTAAGTTCACTAAGTTTTAAGTCTAGCTCCATTGCAAGCATGAGAAATTAAACATTTACCGCAGGGGGTCTTCAAACGTGGCAACCTTAAGACTTGCGGACTTCAACTCCCTGGCTGCTGAGGAATTCTGGGAGTTGAAGTCCACAAGTCTTAAAGTTGCCAAGTTTGAAGGAATCCTGGGAGTTGAAGTCCACAAGTCTTAAAGTTGCCAAGTTTGAAGACCCCCGATTTACTGTAACCAACAGCAAAACTTTTCATAGGCATAAACTTTCCCGTTTATTGATTTGTCACTCCAGGTCAGTCTCGGCTCTTCACAACTGCCTGGATTGATCCTTGCCGCTGTTGTTATTTGTTTTGTTGATTTGTACAATTTCCTAGTCTGGAAAAACGACATCCAGACTCTTGATATTTTTTTCCCATACCGTGCCACCAGGGGGCAGCACCTGTCTGCTTTGCCTGTATCGAAAAGCTGATTGAGATCAGGGCTGGTATCACCAACTAGTGCAGGGCTAGGCAACCTTGGCTCTTTTATGACTGTGGACTTCAACTCCCAGAATTCCTCAGCCAGCATGGGGGAACTATGGCTCATAAAATTATCATTTGTCCGAAAGATTCTTTTCTTTTTTTCTCACAAGGCAATTAATTGGACTTCCTAGTTTTTCTTTGAAGACGATTCGCTTCCCATCCAAGAAGCTTCTTCAGCTCTGTCTTCAAAGAAAAACAAGAAAGTCCAGTTGCCTCTTGGGGGAAAAAAAACATCTTTGGGATAACTGTGACCTGGACGACTGAGAATCTCCATAGATATCATATGATCCAGTTTGGTACAACAATCAAACAGGGCAGGCACGGACTCCATCAGATAGTTAGGACTGCAGAAAAAAAAACCGTTGCAGCCAGCCTTCCTTCCATCACAGGCCTGTATATTGTGGGGGTCAGAAGGAGGGCTGAGAAAATATCTACAGGCCCCTCGCATCCTGGACGTAAACAGTTTCAGCTCCGCCCTTCTGGATGCCGCTATAGGGCATTGCATGCCAAAACAATTAGACCCAAAGACAGTTTTCCCCCATGCTATCACTTTGCTGAACGCCCAATTCCTACAGTACTGTCCTACATTCAAGTACCAAGTATATTTGCCCATGTTGTAGGGCTGATGTATCGTTGTTACCCTTCTCGTCGTCTCTATTACCTGATCTTATTGGTATCATTATTATGTACTCTGTTGCTTTGCATGTACACTAAGAACCTCTGCACCGGAGATTCCCAGGGGGAGGGCGTTCTCTGTGAGTGTGCCCGCCCTTTGGAACGAACTGCCGATGGAGCTTCAGACTGCCCCCGACCTTCGCTCGTTTCACCGGGACTTAAAAACCTGGTTGTTCGAATTGTCTGGCCTGGACTGAGGGATTTTAAATTTTAAACTATTTTAATTAAATCATATTAAATTATATTAAATTAATTTTAAAATTTTAATTTTATTGTTATTATGAATTGTGGGCTTGTACTAATTTAATTCCATTTTATTCTCTTTTTGTACTGTTTTAACTGCCCCGTGAACCGCCCTGAGTCCTTTGGGAATAGGGCGGTATATAAATTCAACTAATAAATAAATAAATAAATAAAATTACTTGTGTGTCTAATCACACTTGGCCAAATAAAGTATTCTATTCTACTCTAGTCTAGTCTAGTCTATTCTCATCACCATCACCATCTATTGCAGGGGTCTTCAAACTTGGCCCTTTTATGACTTGTGGACTTCAACTCCCAGAATTCCTCAGCCAGACTGGCTGAGGAATTCTGGGAGTTGAAGTCCACAAGTCATAAAAGGGCCAAGTTTGAAGACCCCTGATCTATTCTATTCTATTCTATTCTATTCTATTCTATTCTATTCTATTCTATTCTATTCTATTCTATTCTATTCTATTCTATTCTATTCTATACTATACTATACTATACTATTCATTTTTTTCCCTCCATACCTCTCTTCCTTCGTTCCTTTGTCCCTTTCCCCTTTTTTCCATCCTTCCTCCATTCCTCCCTGTCAATCTTTTCCTTCCTTCCTTCGTTCCTTCCTCTGTCCCTCCCTCCCTTTTCTCTTCCTTCGCTCTCTCCCCGTCATCCCGCTGCTGAACACAGAATCCTCACAATATTGCCTTATGTCTAAGTAAATTCACCCATGTTGTATGGGTGTAGTATCCTTGTTACCCTTCTCTACTACCCGTTCCTATTTCATTTTCATTTCATTTTATTAAATTTATATGCCGCCCTTCTCCCTAAGGACTCAGGGCGGCTCACAACAATAAAAATTAAAAAAACATAGAATAAAAAATTTAAAAGAGAATTAAACAATAAATACAATTTAACCCAGTAAAAAGCCTAATTAAAAATTGTAGTCAGTCCAGGCCCACTTGTTGAAACAACTACGTCTTCAGGTCACGGCCGAAGGACCAAAGGGAAGGGGCCATCTGCAGCTCCGGAGGCAGTTCGTTCCAGAGGGTCGGCGCGCCCACAGAGAAGGCTCTCCCCCTGGGGGTCGCCAGCCGGCACTGCCTGGCCGATGGAACTCTGAGGAGGCCGACTCTGTGGGAGCGAACCGGGCGATGGGAGGTTGACATTGGCAGCAGGTGGTCTCGCAAGTACCCCGGGCCTAAGCCATGTAGGACTTTAAAGGTTATTACCAGCACCTTGAATCGCACCCGGAGGGCAACCGGAAGCCAATGCAGCTCGCGCAGGAGTGGTGTAACATGGGAGTACTCTTCCGGGTACTCTTCAAGGGCAGCCCCATGTAAAGAGCATTGCAGTAATCCAGGCGAGGAGGGCGTGGGTAACCGTGCATAGGGCATCTCGGTCCAAAAAGGGGCGCAACTGGCGCACTAGGCGCACTATTGACTATTATTACTCTGTTGCTTTGCATGTACACTGAAAGCTTCTGCACCGGAGGCAAATTCCTTGTGTGTCTAATCCCACTTGGCCAATAAAATATTCCATTCTGACGTAATACAAGATTTCATTAAAAAAAAAAACTCCTGATTTTTGACTGTGTTGGGCTGCTGGGCTACTTCCGAGGCAGACACATCACTGAATAAAGGTAGTTCTCAACTTACGCTTCGCTTAGTGACTGTCTGAAGTTACAACGGCACTGAAAAAAGTGCTGCTCACACTTACCACCTTACGTGTGTGACCTGTCACGTGAATTACATTTGAACACTTGACGCTTGGCAACTGACTCACATTTATGATGGCTGCAGTGTCCCAGAGGCCACGCGATCCCCTTTTGTGACCTTCTGACAAGCAAAGTCATAAAAGGGCCAAGTTTGAAGACCCCTGTTTTAAACGAGCGAGATAAAAATTATCAGGAACCAATAATTAAGATAGAAAAGGAGGGGGGGGGAAGCAAAGAATGAAAAAGGTTACAAAGTCAAAAGTGCAGAACTAAGCAGAAATATACCAAAAAAAATTCCAACTTTTTTCCCACAACACGTAAATATCAGCTTCCAGGAACCTCTTAATCTAAATTGACAACATAGCTTTCATTTTTGTTTTCTATCCTATTTAATCATCGAATGCATATTTCGTAATTTCATTTTTTTTCCTGTTTCACGCAGAAAGTCCCAAAGGGGATTCCAATCGGCATTAAAATGAATCTTTTCTCTAATCCAGGGGTGGCTCATCTATATAGCCCCTTTACCAACGGTGGACTTCAACTCCCAGAATGCCTGAGCCAGAATTTCCTTGGCTGGCTCAGGAATTCTGGGAGTTGAAGTCCACAGGTCCAAAGAGGCCATATTGATCACCCTGAATAAAACCAAAGCTGCCAATTTTTGCCATCTCTGCCGGTTCCATTGACTCCACCATCCATTCTTCCATTGTGGGTCGTCTGAAATTTTTTCACTGTTATGCCCACAAAAGTCTCACGACTGTTATCCTAAATAAAAACAAATCTGCGTGAGGTTTTATTTTTTCCCAACGATTTGTCCGTTGGCCCAAAAGGAATATATCTCTGGGTTTCCATGGAAGATTCGCTTGTCTCTTGCGGCTTCAATGTTTTCAGATCCTTGTCGCCGGTGCCAAAGTTTGTGGGTTTTGTTGTCTCATATGAAAGAGAGATGCTTGTCTTCTGGCACGTTGTACTTCAATTTATGCTCCTCAAAGAGCTTGCAAAGCTCCTCCAGGTATCTCTTATGCAGCTCATTAACTTCTTCTTGGCTGGGATTGTGCTTCTTCCCCACCTGAATGGGTTTTCCCACTGGAGGGACCAAAAAGGATTTAATTTAATTTAATTTAATTTAATTTAATTTAATTTAATTTAATTTAATTTAATTTAATTTAATTTAATTTAATTTATTTAATTTAATTTAATTTAATTTAATTTAATTTAATTTAATTTAATTTAATTTAATTTAATTTAATTTATTCTGTTCTGTTCTGTTCTGTTCTGTTCTATTCTATTCTATTATTTCTATTCTATTCTATTCTATTCTTTATTTGACTTGATTTTATTTTATTATTCTATTCTATTTATTTTATTTGACCACTTTTTTATTTTATTTTATTACTTCATTTTATTATTTTATTTTATTTAAACTTGTGTGCCACCCATTTCACCAAAAGCAACTATAGGCAATGTACAGACATTGTTTAAAATGCACTACAGATAGTCCTTGACTTACAACAGTTCGTTTAGTGACCGTTCAAAGTTACAACGGTACTGAAAAAAGTGACTTATGACCACTTTTCATACTTATGACCGTTGCAGCCTCCCCAGGGTCACGTGGTCAAACTTCAGAGGATTGGCAACTGGCATGTACTTACAACAGTTGCAGCGTCCTGGGGTCACATGTAATCCCCTTTTGCGACCTTGTGACACGCAAAGTCAAGGGGGAAGCCAGATCCACTTAACAACCGTTTCATTTAACTTAGCAATTGCAGCGATCCACTTAAAGAGCGTGATAAGAAATGTTATAAAATGGGACATCGCTCACTTCACAAATGTCCCAGCCACAGAAAAGTCGGGCACAACTATCATAAGTCGAGGACTTTCTTTTTTCTCTTTCTTTTTCTTTAAATATTTTATTAATTTTCCAATTTTACATTTGAATATTTAAAAAGCAATGCAGTGACTGGGTTAATAAATAGTTCAATTGAAAAATCTTAGTCCAGGTTACAACATCAGATATTTCTCCTCTTTTTCCCCTTAACATTTACTGTCTCGTATTCGAGTTAGCACATTTCAAATTATATCAACATCATTAGTACATTTATCAACTTTTTTAGCTTATCTTAATTACATTCAATTGTCATAAACAATCCCTATCCTGTTATTAATTTTTACTCAATTTTTAATTTCTCATCGATATTCCAATTTAACCTTTAATATTTATAAGTCGAGGACTTTGTGTAATGTCGCCTTAGCAGATCCGGTTGTGTTGCCTCTCTTGTCTACCTGGGAAGGCTAATAAGAGGAAACCTAGCACAATCCTCAAAGAAGGCAGAACGCGTCCAGCAGATCCCTGCTCGTTTTATCTGCCTCTCATTTTTGGATCCCACGGGAGAAACACGGACTTACCCACGGTGAAGATCGGCTTCTGGTATGGAATAAACCCAAAGGTGTACTGGAAGATCCCTCTGGCGTGGAAGAGAGGCAGGGAGATTCCCATGAACTTCCGCAAACGTTCTTGTGTCCACCTCAGCCAGGATCCTTTGGGGTTTTCGACCTGATCATACAGCTCGTTCTCTCCGAAAGAGAAGACGGGGACAAGCGGCGTGCTGGGAACGGAGAGGAAGCAGAAGGAGAGATGGAACCAAACCGGTTGAGATAAGTGAGGAAGGCTGGGTGGCTACAAATAATGGATCCCAGCCCTCTTTCTCATCCTTTGCACGTTTAAGGGAAACATGGTAATACTTCGTGTGATCGGTGGTGGGATTCAAATCTGTGACCAACCGGTTCTCTGTGTAGATGCCACTTCCGGAAGTCCATTCTGGGTCTGGGCAACAAAGAATTAGCTACTGGTTCTGCCGAAGTGGTGCGAAATGGCTGAATCCCACCACTGCATGTGATGTACATTGTACAAGAAGTTCAGGACCCCCCAGAAGCTGCTCCTACTCACCCATTCTCTATGGCCAGCCGAACGAAGCCCTTGCGGTTCTCTACCACGAGGGTGTAAGCTCCAGGACGGGCGTCTAGGGCTTCCCGGGTTCCTCCCACAGCTATGATTACGACATTCCCACCTTCCTTCTTCCTCAAGACATAGGAAACAGATTCCCTGTCTGAGGGAATTAAACCTGGGTGAAGCAAAGCAGGAAAAAGAACATTAAAGCCCTGCCAGAGAACTCTGTTGTGGACCTGATGGAGATAATAACACAATATGGGAAGGTTTCTGGATTTAAGGTTAATGTACAAAAAACAAAAATTTTGGCCAAAAATATGACAACATTGCAAAAGGCCCTTTTAGAAGGATTAACTGGATTTGAGATTGTTAAAAGGGTTAAATATTTGGGGGTGATTTTGTCGCCCTCTAATACAAAGCTATATAAAAATAATTATGAAAAATTATGGGGGAAAATTCAAAAAGAATTGGAGAGTTGGAAAAAATTGCAATTGTCTTTGTTGGGACGGATTGCAGCAGTAAAAATGAATGTCCTGCCTAAATTTTTATTTTTATTTCAAATGATACCGATTCTTAAGAAAGATTCCAATCTGGAGGAATGGCAGCGAGGTATCAATAAATTTGTGTGGGCAGGGAAAAAACCACGAGTTAAACTTAAGATTATGCAGGATACTCGTGAGAGAGGTGGCCTTAAATTGCCTAATTTTAAATTATATTATGAAGCTGCTGCATTAGTAGGAATAAGTGACTGGATTAATTTGACGCAAGGGAGGTTATTAAATCTTGAGGGCCACGATTTGTTGTTTGGCTGGCATGCATATTTGTTGTATGATAAGAAGGTAGACAACGTGTTTAGGGTGCATATTTTAAGACAGGCATTGCTGAGAGTTTGGAAGAAGTACAGACATAAGTTAAGTTGCAAGATACCATTGTGGGCAATTCCAAAACACGCAATAGAAAATATACATGCTGGCTTCAAACATGATTTGACTACGTACAAGGAGATTCTCAGTTTGGAAAGAAATGTTTGGTGTTTGAAATCATATAGCCTCTTGCGAGAAGAGAAGGTTGTTCAAAATTGGTTTCAATATACTCAGTTACGGGCCAGGTGGAAAGAAGACCAGAAAAATGGATTTACAATGACTGATGAAAATTTGATAAAGCAAATCAGGAATCAGGGACCAGCACATATCAAACGGATATATCTTGCATTGATAGAGATTGACTCAGAAACAGAGCTTGTTAAGGATTGTATGATAAAATGGGCCCAAAATATCCAGGAAGTTATCACAATGGACACGTGGGAAAAGATTTGGGTTAGGAACGTAAAATTTACACAAGCTCAAAATTTAAGAGAGAATTTTTACAAAATGTTTTATAGATGGCATTTAGATCCCAAAAAGCTTGCAAGTATGTATCCGAATTATCAGCCTAAATGTTGGAGGTGCGGTGATGAAGATGCAACATATTTTCATATATGGTGGACTTGTAAAAAGGTTAAGGCTTTTTGGATAAAAGTCTGGTGGAACATGCAGAAGATTTTTAAACAGAGGATAAAGTTTTGTCCGCAATTTTTTTTGTTGGGAATAATTACAGATGCCACAGTTGTGGACACCAAGTTGATGTTGAATTTAATTACGGCGGCAAGACTTTTGATAGGCCAATACTGGAAGAAAGAGGAACTGCCGACCATAGAGGAGTGGACTTTAAAGGTTTCCGACCTGGCAGAGATGGCGAAGATTTCGGCCTATTTGAAAGATCATTCGCAAGAACGCTATATTATGGAATGGAGAAAATGGATTGATTTTATCCAGAACAAGTATAGGGTTAAGAAGTTTTATGTAGCATTTGAATAAGTCTTCCTTCGTTGTTGTTTTTTCTTTATTATCTTAGTTTTTTGTTTTTTTATACATATTCAATATTATTATTATTTGTTTTATCTTATATAAGCTAGAGAGTGATGGATTTTAGAGTTTATAATTGTTAGTATATGATTGTTTATGATTGCTTTTTATATATATACCTTGTATTTAGCTCTGGGAAGTCGGGGGGGGGAGGGGGGGAGGGGGGGAGGTAGGGAGGGGGGAGGAGGGAGGGGGAAGGGGGGATTCTTAAAGGAAAACTGTATTATAAAACTTTTCAATACAAAAAAAAGAACATTAAAGCCCTGTACAACACACACACACACACACACACACACACACACACACACACTAAATAGCCTTAACAGACTATAACAGAGCTGGAAGGGACCTTGGAGGTCTTCTAGTCCAGCCCCCTGCTCAAGCAGGAGACCCTACTATTTCAGACAAAATGGCTGTCCAGTCTCTTCTTGAAAACCTCCAGTGTTGGAGCACCCGCAACCTCTGGTGGGAAGCCATTCAATTTCCTCCTTGTCCATCCAGGTCACCAATATAGAGTCCTCAACGTACGACTGCAACTGAGCCCCCAAATTTCCATTGCTAAGCCAGGCAGTTAAGTGATTTTATGACCTTTTCACCATGTTTGTTAAGCAAATCACTGCAGTTCTTGTCACTGCATGTTTTTTTTTAGTTCGTCCGAAAAGCTTATTTCTAAATGTACATTTCTCTCTGCTCTCTGCACCTGTGTTAATAACTTATCTGGTAACCATAGTGAATGTCATGTGGTCTAGCTATGTTTTTTTAGTTAGCTTTGTTGCTTGCTCAAGCGTAAGAAAGTTTTCTAGTCTTTGTCTCTTTTCACTTTACTTTTACTGTCTGATGAGAGAGGATGTAGTCAGTTTAGTTTTCTTTGTTTTTATAAGTTTCTTTGTAATTAAAAGGTTTTTACTAGAATATGCGTTGTGCTTTATTTCCTTCACCCATGCACATCATGCATCATCGGAAGCACGGTCTATCGCCCTCTGATAGGGCGAATTATTCCTTGACATTTGGTAGCAGAGGATGGTTTGATTTATGCTTTTAGATGTATGTTGCTGAGGCTGTTATCAGTTCGTTAGTTCTAGCGTCTGAGGAAGCTGTAATTGACTGCTGAACCATGTCGGGAAGGAAGGCACAGATAAAAAGGGAGGCTCAGAGCCTGTCTCTGGGGCATCTTCCTTTGAGTATACAGACTCCGATCGCTTCAGCCACACGCCTTGGAGAAGACGCACCTGCTCCTGTTGACGATGCAAGGTCGGTCACTCCTTTTTCTGATTTCTTAAGCTCCCTGGCAGCTGCCCCTGAAAGAGTTCACACTCCAGGGGCTCATGATGAATTCCAAAGGCTTGGAGTCAAACCTAAAGTTAGGAAGGAAGAAATTCCTTATGCTCCTTCTAGCCCTGAGCAAAATATGCGAGATAGGGCTATGCAAGGCTACTGTGAACAAATTGGAGTTTTTGAAAAGTGATTGCAGCAGGCAAAAGAATATGTATCAAAGATGAAGCAGCATGAGAGTGGCTCTGCTGTGATTCAAAGGCCAGTGCTGGCCATATTGCCACACCCACAAGAAGACGCCATATTGCCTCCTTCTTCTCCAAAGCCAAAGTCACGCCCACCATTGAGTGTCATGTCAGACGAATGGGAACTGGAAGCTCCTATGTCACAGACACATGACTATGGGAAGTCTCAAAGGACACACAGAGTCACAATGATGCCTGAATCTAAAATTAGAGCACCATCTGCTGGTGAAGCTGCATTAAGACATGAATTGCAAAGCCTGGAGCTCTCACTCTCACAAATGTCCATGCAGGAATCATTGCTCAGAGATGCAAAGTTTCTACAGTTACCTGAGGCTCCAGCCCCTGATGGTGCTAGAATTCCTGTTAATATTGCTTCTATGCAAGTCCCTCTACCTGGCAGAGCACAGCCATATTTAGCCCACACGCAATTGCCACTGGGTTCTCAAATGCGAAGGCCAGTGCCATCTGCAGGTCATGCTAATGCACCAGCGCCAGCGCCAACACCTCCTGCTGGCCAGGGTGGAATGGCAGCTCAAATACAGTCACAGCCAGCACCAGCACCACCGGCAGTTCCAATGCAACTGCCGCATGTCCAGGCACAGGCACAAACGCCACTGATGCCCCCTGCAGGTTATGGTCAGATTGCACAACCTGCACAGCATGTACCTCAAGTGCATGTTCCTCAACAGACACCCTCTATTGTACCACTGGCTGGTGACTTAAAGCGGTCAGGACAGAATTACAGGGCATGGATCATGAAGTTGGCCTATTGCTACGCAGAGAAGGTACTCACATGATGGTGTTTAATCCTCCTGCCCAGCCATGGACTCCTGACATATGGGACTTCAATAATAGAGCACGCACAACATTATTAATGTCAATGGACACTGAGCTGCAGCTCACATTTTCACAAGATGCAACTGCCCAACAAATTTGGACTCAATTAGAGACATGTTATCGGCCTACGTCAATTGAGTCAACATGTTTACTTTTGTCTGAATTCCATGGTTCCAGATTAAAACCTGGTGAACGTATTGGAGAACATTTAACTAAAATGAAAGGAATTAGAAAAGAACTGGGTGAAAAAGGTTATACTATTGATGATTTTCAAATGATCAGCATTATCATCAATTCATTGAATTACGAGTGGAAAGATGCTATTGCTAAGATTAATCAAGTGCCTATTGCTCAACGCACAGTGGAGGTTTGGATCTAAAGGGGTGTAAGGTGTTCTTGGACTGTGCTGTCTGCAAGAAAGCCAAATCCAAAGCAGCAGCAATTCCAAAACGCGCTACACGCCTGTCAACACGCATTTTTGTTTGGTACATACAGACATAGTGGGTCTTTTTACACCAACAATTGGTGGTAAAAGATATTTCTTGACAATTGTTGATAATTATTCTAGATATGGATATGTATTTCCTATGAGAGAAAAATCAGAGACTTTTCAGATCTTTAAAGACTTTGCCAGTCTTGTCTATACCCAACACGAAGTCAACATTGCCAGAATTCAGAATGACCGTGGTGCTGAATTCATGTCTCAGCGTTTCCAGGACTGGATGCATAAGAATGGCATACTACACCAGACCTCAGCTCCTTACACTCCAGCTGAAAATGGAGTGGCAGAACGCAGAAATGGGGTATTGCAAACCATGATGCGTTGCCTTCTTGAAGATGCTAACCTCAGTCTTCCATACTGGGGTGAAGCTATCAAATATGCTAACCATATCATCAACCGTACTTGGAGTAGTGTGATAAACCAGACCCCTTATTTCATGTTGTATGGACACAAGCCTGACTTATCACATCTCCGTATTTTTGGTTCATACGCTATGGTGAATATTCCCTTAGCCCAAAGAAAGAAAGGGGGTCCTGCAGCAAAAAGAATGAGATTTATGGGCATTGATGATAATTCAAAATGGAGCAAATATATTGACTCTCATCATGTCATAGTGATTTCACGATCTGCTATTTTTGAGGAAGATGCTGACTGGTCCAGGATTCATTCTAACGATCCTGGAGTTTATTTTCCTAGAGATGATGCTACTGATGCCACGCAGCCTGATGATCAAGATTCACAGGTGAACGTTCCTTCCACGAGGTCTTCTCAGCCTACTGTTCTGTCTTCGCAAGCAGCCGATGCTGCCGCTGGCGACGATGATGAAGATGAGGACAAAATGGAAGAAGAATGGACGGTTGTTCCGAGACATTCCAAGAGGACCACAAAGGGGATCCCTCCAAAACGGTATTCGTGGCAAGTAACAAAAACACCTTTACCATTGATTTGTAATGTTACACTTCCTCCTGAGAAGTTCACACAAATCAAACATCTTCCTGAAGCAGAGCAAGATAAATGGTATGAGGCAATGCAGGCTGAAATGGACAGTCTAAAGAAACTTCAAGTGTTTACGCCTGCAAGTCCTCCAGCAAACAATAAAGTTATTGGCACTCAATGGGTCTACAGAATTAAAAAGAAGCTGAATGGTGAGTCGTTGTACAAGGCCAGACTTGTAGCCCAGGGTTTCGCTCAACGTTATCCTGAGGACTATACAAACACATACTCACCCACAGTGCGGACTGAGAGTGTGAAAATCGCCTTAGCCACTGCAACTATCCTTGGTTTAGAGGCTTTCCAGTTCGACGTTGAAACAGCTTATCTACATGCTGACCTGGATGAAGACATCTATGTGAGAGGTCCTCCAGGTTTCTGACAGCAAGAAGGAGATACTTGGTTTCTACACAAAAGTCTTTATGGTCTGAAACAGTCTGGTTTAATGTGATACTTATGTCTTTCTGAGAAACTAAATTCAATGGGCTTTATTAAGACCGAAACAGATAAATGCGTGTTTACTAAAAGATCTGATAAAGGGTATGAGATAATTCTTGTTTATGTTGATGATATTGTTTATATTGGTCCAAATAAGCAGATGAGTGAGATGTTTGCAAAAGCTTTACAAAAGTATTTCACATTGAAGTCTTTAGGATATATTAACACTTATTTAGGTGTTCAGGTTGTCAAAACTCAGAAGGGGTTTAGCCTTATACAAGAAGGTAAGATTGAACAACTATTGCATCATTGCAACATGAAGGATGCTAAACCTGTGAGTATACCCATGCAAACCAATTTTTACAATTTGGCACATGAACCGAGTCCTGAGTTCGACGATCAAACACTCTATCGCTTAGTCATTAGGTCGCTGCTGTATATTAGCAGTTGGACCAGACCCAACATTGCACTATTTTATTTTATTTTATTTTATTTTATTATTTTATTATTTTATTTTATTTTATTTTATTTTATTTTATTTTTTTATTTTATTTTATTTTATTTTATTTTATTTTATTTTATTATTTTATTTTATTTTATTTTATTTATTTTATTTTATTATTATTTTATTTTATTTTATTATTTTATTATTTTATTTTATTTCTATACCGCCCTTCTCCCGAAGGACTCAGGGCAGTGTACAGGGCAATAAAAATACAACATACAAAAATTTAAAATGAGATTAAATTAATCTAGCCCTAACAATAATAATTAAAAATTAAAAATTAAAAATACCCCAACCCATTAGACCAGGCCGGCTTGTTCAAATAAGTAGGTTTCAGATCACGGCGGAAAGAGCGAAGGTCGGGAGCCATCCGGAGCTCAACCGGTAATTGATTCCAAAGGGCTGGTGCGCCCACAGAGAATGCTCTCCCCCTGGGGGCCGCCAGCCGACACTCTCTGACCGACGGCACCCTGAGGAGGCCCTCTCTGTGGGAGTGCACAGGACGAAGGGAAGTTGATGCCGGCAGCAGGTGCTCCCGTAAGTAATCTGGACCCATGCCATTTAGGGCCTTACAGGTAATCACCAGCACCTTGAATCTCACCCGGAGGGCAACCGGAAGCCAATGCAGCTCGCGGAGTAGAGGTGTTACATGGGAGTATCGGGAGACCCCCATCACAACTCGCGCGGCCGCATTCTGCACCAGCTGAAGCCTCCGAGTGGTCCTTAAGGGCAGCCCCATGTACAGAGCATTGCAGTAGTCTATGCGAGAGGTCACGAGCGCATGAGTGACTGTACGCAGGGCACCCCGGTCCAGATAGGGTCGCAGCTGGCGCACCAGGCGAACCTGGGCAAAAGCCCCCCTGGTCACAGCTCCAATATGATCTTCCAAACTGAGCTGTGAATCCAGGAGGACACCCAAGTTGCGAGCCCTATCTACGGGGGGTAACACCTCACCCCCCCATGGTTAAAGATGGAATGGCCTGAATTTCCCGAGATGCCGGCACGTACAACCACTCAGTCTTATCGGGATTGAGCCGAAACCTGTTCCTCCCCATCCAGACCCTCACCGCCTCCAGGCAACGGGACATCACATCGAGGGCATCACTGGGGTGGTTTGGGGTAGAGATGAAAAGCTGGGTATCATCAGCATACTGATGATACCCAACTCCAAAACCACAAATGATCTCACCCAGCGGCTTCATATAGATGTTGAACAGGAGAGGCGAGAGGACCGACCCGAGGAACTCCACAAACGAGAGGCCTCGAGGCCTACCTCTGCCCTCATGCCAGCACCGACTGCGAACGTCCCAGGAGGTAGGAGAAGAACCACTGAAGAACAGTGCCCCCCACTCCCAACCCCCTGAGACGCCGTAGTAAGATACCATGGTCGATGGTATCGAAAGCCGCTGAGAGGTCTAATAGGACTAGGCCAGAGGAACAACCCCTGTCCCGAGCCCGCCAGAGATCATTCACCAGCGCGACCAATGCCGTCTCAGTGCTGTACCCGGGCCTAAAACCCAATTGGTACAGGTCCAGATAATCAGCTTCCTCCAGGAACAGAGGGAGCTGATGTGCCACCACGCTCTCAACAACCTTCGCAAGAAAGCGAAGGTTGGAGACCGGATGATAGTTGTTCAAAATAGCCGGGTCCAGGGCAGGCTTCTTGAGGAGGGACCTCACCACCGCCTCCTTCAAGGTGGCGGGAAAGCTACCCTCACTCAAAGAAGCAGTTATCACTCGTGTCCCCTCCCGAGCCGCATAGACCAGCCAGGAGGGGCACGGGTCCAATAAACACGTGGTGGAGCTCAGCCTCCCCATGATCCTGTCCACATCTTCTGGAGTCACAGGGTCAAACTCTTCCCAGATAATATCACCAAGACCGCTCGTGTCACCTCCGTCAGACTCTGCCCAGTCGGAGTCCAGACCAAGCAATTTTGTCCGCCAGATGTTGGCTAAACTCCTCGGCACGACCCTGCAAGGACTCCTCCCTCACCTCCTGATTACGGAGGGAGCGGGTCCCCCTAAAGAGGGTGGCTGGCAGATTATCTGCGGATGCGATGAGGGTAGCAAAGTAGTTAGACCTTGCCACCCTCATTGCCGCGAGATAAGACCTCATAGAGAACCTTAGTCGCAATCGGTTGGATTCAGATCGGCTGGATCTCCAACAGCTCTCTAGGCCCCGTCTCCAATGCTTCATCTCCCGGAGCTCCGTGGAAAACCATGGAGCCCACTGGGATCTGCGCCGGGTCAGGGGCCGCATGGGTACAACGTGGTCAAGTGCCTCCATGGCTGCCTTTTCCCAGGCTTCCACCAAGGCATCGGCCGGGCTGTGAGCGAAGGCGGCCGGCGGGGACCCGAGCACCACCTGAAACCACTCAGGGTCCATTAGGCGCCTGGGGCAGAACCATCTTGGTTCCGTGGCCCTGCGACGGGGAGTGGCGAAATGGAAGGCCAGTCGCAGGAGATGATGATCGGTCCATGACAGGGGCATAATAATTGGAGAACCCCCACCCAGATCATCTAACCACCGTCCAGATAGAAATACAAAAACGAGCGTGTGACACCCCCCCCCCATTAGTCGGGCCCTGAATTACTTGCATCAGGTCCATGGCCGTCATGGAAGCCATGAACTCCCGAGCCAACTCTGATGATCCCCCCAGGGATGGCAGATTAAAGTCCCCCAGAATCATAAGTTTGGGGAACTCAATCACCAACCCCGAGAGGATATCGAGAAGTTCAGGCAGGGCTGCTGCTACGCGCCTGGGCGAAAGGTACACCAGCAGCAAGCCCAACTGAGCCCTAGGGCCACATCTCAGGAGGAGTGACTCATACCCAGATATCTGGACAACGGTGGCTTCCCGCGGACATAAGGTCTCCCTCACAACCACTGCCACACCCCCGCCCCTACCCTGAGCCTGAGGCTGGTGGAGCAGCTGAAAACCTGGTGGGCAGAGTTCAGTCAGAGGGACACCACCCTCTGGGCCCAACCAGGTCTCCGTAATGCAAGCCAGGTCCGCACGCTCCTCAACCAAATCTCGGATGAGAGGACCCTTATTAACTACGGACCTGGCATTGAAATACACAAGCCTAAGCTCAGGTGGCTGCTCACCCTCGTTCCTGGAACCACAGGTCGAAACCAGAGAGTCGGAGCACATCACTGCTTGAAGACAGCGGGGACGCGCTCCCGGATATCGATACGGCCCTCTGTTCAATCTCCTGCTGCCATTCCCAAACGTCGTGGGGATAGACAATCCCACACCCCACTCCAGGGCCCAACCCAGGCCCATCCCACCGTGATCTGTCCCAAGCCTGGACTGAATAGTGGTTGGTGGATACCCCCCAAATTCAAAACCACAATCCCACATCCCAAATCCGTTTAAAAACATATAACCTGAAGTACTTTTACGTGACTTCTTATCACTTACCCAATCAGAATCTGCATAACAACATAACTCTGCATAGTCAGTATGTGTTGGTTCTAACAACAACTTCATGTCTTTGGTGTGTTTTAGATATCTCAATAACTTTTTAACACATGTCCAATGAAACTGTTTTGCCTTGCCTACATGTTCCTGTTACTTCAATAAAGCAATGTTCCTGTTTGAACTCTCTCGTCTCACCTCCTGCTTCCAAAGAACCCACTACACAACATGGACGATCACTTAAACATGAGCCCACTGTGCAAACGGAGGCATAGAATCCAAAATCAGGTGAACTATTAGCACCGCTTTATAAAGCCTTAGTAAGGCCATGCCGGGAATACTGCATCCAGTTTTAGACAGCACATTACAAAAAAGATGTTGAGACTTTAGAAGTGCAGAGAAGAGCAACTAAGATAATTAAAGGCATGGAGGTTAAAGTGTATGAAGAACAGATGCAGAATTTAGGTTTGGCTAGTCTAAAGAAAAGAAGAAATAAGAGAGACATGATAGCAGAGCTCCAGTATCTGAGGAGGGGGGTCAATTTATTTTCCAAAGCAGCAGAAGACAAGACAAAAAAAGCAACGGATGGAAACTAATCAAGGAGAGAAGCAACCTGGAATTAAGGAGAAATTTCCTAACAGAGAGAACAATCAACCAGTGTAACCGCTTGCCATCAGAAATTGTGGGTGCTCCATCACTGGAGGGTTTTAAGAATGGACTGGACAGCCATTTGTCTGAAATGGGATAGGGTCTCCTGCTTGAGCAGGGGGTTGGACTAGAAGACCTCCAAGGCCCCTTCCAGCTCTATTCTGATTGATTGATTGATTTTGCTCTTCCAAAAGTTTCTCAATGAATCAGAAATCCCTTCCAAATGGGCTTACCTACACTCATGAAGAAATCCCGGAAAAAGGGGACTCGGAAAAATATATTCAACGTCATCGGGTGAGGCTTCAGGCCTGGGAACTGCTTGGAAAAACCAGTGGCTTCGGTGTAGAAATTAAAGATTCCAATCACCAAGATGCCGTGAGGGTGAAGGCCGAAGATGTAGTTCTTGGATGGATCCAAATCTGCCGTCTTCACCAGCTGGGAGAAACCAAAGACATTTAGGATACTTGTTCCATTTCTTATTTATTTATTTTATTTATATCCAGCCTTAATTACTTCCCCTCCTCCTTTTATTGGTGTGATGATGATGATGATGATGATGATGATGATGATAAGGATTCTGTTGCTTTGCATGTACTCTTGAGTGTTTCCTCACCGGAGACAAATTCCTTGTGTGTCTAATCAGACTTGGCCGAATAAAGGATTCAGTTCAATCCAATCCAATCCAATTCCATTATTTTGGGCAAAAAAATATCCACACATCCAACCCACTTTCCTATTTTCCCCACAACAACAACCCTGTAAGCTAGGTTGGGCTAACAGAGAGAAAGAGAAAAAAAAAGAGAAAGAGAGAAAGAAAGAGGGAGAGAAAGAGAAAGGAGAGAGATAGAAAGAGAAAGAAAGAGGAAGAGAAAGAAAGGAGAGAGAAAAAGTGAGAAAGAGAGAGAGAGAAAGAAAGGGAGAGAAAGAGAAAGGAGAGAGAGAAAGAAAGAGAGAGAAAGACTCACCCAGCCAGCTTTCTCCCCAGAGAAAGAAATATTTTGGGGAATATTAAAAAGGCAGAATGTTATATTTCCCCAAAGGAATAATGGAGAAAATCTTAGTCAGAAACAACTCCCCCCCACAAGTCTCTCAGCCCCAAGCAGAAACCAGCTCTGTAGAAATGCAGATTTGATAATCCTTTCAGAAAGACTGGAGCCGGGAAGCTTACAGCTGATGGGATTAGAAAAAGACCCCTAGAACCAGCAACCCCTCACCCAGAAATCCAACACAGGACATAGCCATCAGCACAGCCCCAGGGAAGCAGACATGACCTTTAGGACGTAATAGGATTAACCCTCCACCATCAGGATACAAAAAGGGCACACTGGACCTCAGGTCAAAGTTCATGCCACAGGAACAAGAACGAGTCCAAACACAAAAGCCCAAGAAGGGATAAAAACCCACCACTCCCAGCAACAAGTGGTCAGCTACCCCAGAGCCACATTCAATAAACAAGAGGCTTCTGTCAAAGGCAGCCTCCACTTTATTTATTCCCGGCTTGGACTGGACCCTGATGAAGATTTTTCTTTCAACAATGCCTAAGGCAGGACTAGATCTCAGCGTCTCCTGGTGATTGGCCCGAAGTACTCAGCCAGCTTTCGTGCCTATATCTCTCTGTCTGTCTGTCTATATGTATACATTCATCTATCTTATCTATCTATCTGTCTATCTATCTATCTATCTATCTATCTATCTATCTATCTATCTATCTATCTATCTATATCTGTCTGTCTGTATTTATCCATTCATGTATCTGTCTATCTATCTATCTCTATCTCTATATCTCTATATCTCTATATCTATGTCTGTGTGTATCTGACTGTCTCTATATCTATTTATCATATATCTCTATCTCTATCTGTCTGTCTCTATATTTATCCATTCATCCATCTGTCTATATCTATCTATCTATCTATCTATCTATCTATCTATCTATCTATCTATCTCCATCCATCTATATCTACTGTTTCTGTCTGTCTGTATCTGTCTGTCTGTCTGTCTCTATATTTATCCCTTCATCCATCTATCTATCTCTCCATCTATCTCTTCTCTATCTATCTATCTATCTATCTATCTATCTATCTATCTATCTATCTATCTATCTATCTATCTATCTATCTCTGTGTCTACATTTATCTATCATCTATCTCTATATCTCTATATCTATCTGTCTGTCTTTCTGTCTCTATATTTACATCTATCTATCTATCTATCTATCTATCTATCTATCTATCTATCTATCTATCTATCTATCTATCTATCTATATCTATATCTATCCAGGGCTTTTTTTCTCATAGAACGCTCAGTGTTCCGGCACCAATCTTGGCCCTTTTTTATGACTCATGGACTTCAACTCCCAGAAATCCTGAGCCAGCTACGCTGAGGGGAAAGAGAGGTTTCCAAGCTGAGCCATGCTGACTCAGGAATTCTGGGAGTTGAAGTCTTTGAGTCATAAAAGAGCCAAGGTTGCCTACCCTGCACTAGAGGAGGACATTAAAATTATTTACAAGGTTACTTCTTTAGGAACTAAACTTTTACAATCTAAAACAGCTAATTCCAAAAAGCCAACAGGAAAGAACCTCACATTTTTCATCTGCTTCTGTCTTTTGGAAGGTAAAATTAGATAACAAAATAATCTGTTTCCTATGTTAACTTCTCTGCAATAAAATCAGTAAAGGTAACAGGAACGAAATGAGAAACATTTTTCTCACTGTAATATGTCTAATTTAGCTGATGCTAGGAAAAAAATAGAATCTTTTGTACAGTCTTGAAAAGTATTTTGAATCTATAACCATCTATTACAACTAAACCATTTTAAATTAAACAATTCTTAAGAATGAAATATTCTTAATTTGGACTTTACTTTTACTGTTTGGACTGTTGTGTGTTTTGAAAAATAGATTATTTAGAATCTAGTTATGTTGTACTTCAGTCTTTAAATAATTAACCTAGCATATACATAACAATATATGATGTTTTCCATGGTGAACCTAACATCAATAATAGCATTTATTAAAAAGGCTAAAATAATTTCTGGTGGTATTATCTGTACATTAAAATTTTGTTTAGTCAAAATCTTTCACTTTTCACATTCTGGACAAGCAGTGGTCATGTATCCTAGCAAAAGATGTTACATATGTGCATAAGTGTAGTCAGAAGCATATGCCTTTTTTAAAATATCAAACATGCAAAGAAACAAAAATAAGTCCAAAATATCTGTATTACATCCAGAAATGCCAACTTTGCAACCAATATTTCTCATCCATAACTATGGCACCCTAAGGATACCTGCATACATGCAAATGCTTCTCTGGGATCAGTAACGCAGCAGGGATTGCTTTTTCCTTCCAGTAACAGATTGCTGGGAAATACCAAACACGACCTTGAGAATTCCAATGTTTATTAAAAAAAATTCTGGATGTGGTTGGAAAGAGGCTGTTTGACGCCGGACACCACTGCCATGAGGAACACAGCTCTGAGTCAGGGTTCGGAGCAGCTCCGGGTGGGGGCTCAGCACGGGCCACGGCGTGGCAACTGCAGGGAGGGGAATCCCCACAGCGGCTGTGGGGAGGGGAATCCCTGCGGCATGTGGCTCCGAGCCGCAGGGGCAGGAGTGCAAAGGACGGGCGGCGACGCCGTAGCAACACACCGGCATCGCTCCCAGTGACAGTACCTCTGAGTTCTGCCACCTTTTTTTTTAAGAAAAAAAGCACTGTATCTATCTATCTTTATCTCTCTATATCTATATCTATCTATCTGTCTGTCTGTGTCTATCTGTCTGTCTCTATTTATCTATCTCATTTTGTTCACATAGCAGCATTCCTCTTTGGCACAATTTACCCCAGTTAAAGAAGTTATACAGGGTATTTTAAATTAGTTAAATGCCTTTTTATTACTGATTATATACAACAATCAAACCTGTTTCCGGGACCAGGAGAATCTGCCTTCCTAAAAGAATAAATCTTGGTTCTGGATTCCTTCCCAAATTCTGCTCTGATAGGTAGAACAAGAACCACTTAGCACCATTTATTTATTTATTTATTTATTTTAATTCCATTTATATCCCACCCTTCTCCGAAGACTCAGGGCGGCTTACAAGCTTAGCAGTAGCCTTCATCCTATGTATATGCCTGCTTATTAGGGCTTTCACACACACCCCAAGCGGCATTATTACAAAGTCAGCTTAATTGCCCCCAACAATCTGGGTCCTCATTTTACCTACCTCGGAAGAATGGAAGGCTGAGTCAACCTTGAGCCTGGTGGGACTCGAACCTGCACTAATTGCAGGCAGCTGGTGTTACTTAAGGAGGTATTAGCCCACTGCTCCACCAAGGCTCTTGTAAGACCATCAACGTCTTACAAGTTTGAGAGCCAAAGGATTTATCATGGTATAGATTTTCATTTTGAGGAGGTAGTTTAATGACAGGCAGTGGGTGACTTGGCAAAGGAAAAGATTTATGGAGCTTAAATTTTGACAGTGGGCGTATTAGCGAAATTGCCCAATTGCTCATCTTAATTTCATTCCCACACACAATGCTAAGTACATTGAGTTGTGCTTTAGATTGTAAGCTGCCCTGAGTCTTCGGATAAGGGTGGGATATAAATCGGATTTTAAAAAAAATCTGCTGACAAAGCATGGTGGGCTGCCTTGCATAAAATTTCCCATCGTATTTTGACATTTTAATAAAAAGAATAACAATACAAGGGAACATTACAAGCTTTTGAAAGCTGTCTGCCCAAAAAACTAGAAGAAAGTAAAAAAGGATATTTATATTATTGGTCACACAGCCAAGAGTTGGCATTTTATCTACCTATTGGGTCCTTCTCAAGGACCTGAGAGAGGCAGAGGTTGATCTTTAATTCTGTTAAAGGTCTGGTTGAAGGATGTCAGCAGTTCCAGACCAAGCTGCCTTTTGCAATTGACTGATGGGGATATTGTCAATGCCGATGGTGTTCCAGTGGTGATCCAGATGTTTTGGGCTTGCACCCAAAGCTCCTATAACTATTGGTGCTACCTTTGCTTTTGCCACAGTTGTTTCTACTTCTATTTGCAGGTCAGATGTTATATGATCTCCAGTTCTTTCTCTACTATTCTGCTCTCTCCAAGTACTGCCATGTCCACTATTCAGAATTTTTTGTCATTCTATTCTATTCTATTCTATTCTATTCTATTCTATTCTATTCTATTCTATTCTATTCTATTCTATTCTATTCTATTCTATCCCATCCCATCCCATCCGTGGATTGGCCTGGGATTAGCCCACCTTATCGGATACCCTTTCCTTACTGCTAAATTGCCCATCCTAATTTGGCATTCAGTAAAGTCGAGGAATTACCGTACCTGAAATTTTAATGCTGATTGGAAACCCCCTTTGGACTGTTTAGATTAACAATAAAAATGAAATTGTGATACGCCTCAGTTGAGCCCAAAATCTCCACCACTAAGCAAGAATAAGAATAGAATAGAATAGAATAGAATAGAATAGAATAGAATAGAATAGAATAGAATAGAATAGAATAGAATAGAATAGAATAGAATAGAATAGAATAGAATAGAATAGAAAATATGGAATGGAATGGAATCAGTGGTGGGATTCAGCCAGTTTGCACCAGTTTGGCAGAACTGGTAGCTACTTTTTTGTTGCCCAGGCCCGGAATGGACTTCCAGAAGTGGCATCCACACAGACAACTGATTGTTCACATATTTGAATCCTACCACTGAATGAAATAGAAATAGAATAGAATGGAACAGAACAGAACTGAATAGAATAATAGAGCTGGAAGGGACCTTGAAGGTCTTCTAGTCCAACCCCCTTCTCAGGCAGGAAACCCTATACCATTTCAGACAAAAGGTTGTCCAATCTCTTCTTAAAAGCTTCCAGTGTTAGAACAGAACAGAACAGAATAGAACACAGAATAATGGGAAAGAATGAAATGGAATAGAATGGGAGGGGAAGGGAGGGAAGAAGGAGAAGAAGAGAAGAGGAGAATTTTTTTATTGGCCAAGTGTGATTGGACACACAAGGAATTTGTCTCCACTGCAGAATCTCTCAGTGTACATTCAAGCAACAAGAGATAAATCATGATCGTAATCATAAAATACAACCATCATTTATCAGTTAAAGGACAGTAATTAAGTGAGTTTTACCCAATTTTGTGACCTTTCTTGCCATAGTTGTTAAGTGAATCACTACAGGCGAGTTAGTAACGTGGTTGTTAAGTGAATCTGGCTTCCCCCATTGATGTTGCTTGTCAGAAGGTTGCAAAAGGAAACACTGCAACTGTCCTACATACACGCCAGTTGCAAAGCATCTGAATTTCAATCAGATCACCCCGGGGATGTTGCAGCATCTGTGTAAAGCAATCATAGGTCACTTTTTTCAGGTCCGTTGTAACCTCAAAGTGTCACTAAATGAACGGTTGTAAGTCAAGGACTGCTTGCATCAATCTCCCGTCATCTCCTTGACAGCCTCTTTCTCCACCCCATTATGCAGCTGGAGGCTGTGCTGCCTCTTCTCCGCTTGTCCCCTAGGCAGCATCTCTTCGTCCCCGTCTCCCAAGGTCTTTCTCCCGCGCCATTATACTCCTTCCCTCTAGGGGGACACGTACCGAGATCGGGAAATAGTCTTTCATGTATCGCCAGATGACCCAGTTCCGCATCCCGTGGGAGCGCCGCCCCCCTTTCCTTGGGGTGTCCCAGTCGAGCGCCCACCAGGCAGCATAGAGGGCGCTGATCAGCCAGAAGCGCGTGAAGAGGAGGAGGATGAAGATGGCAATGCAGCACGGACCTGGAGGAAAAAAAGGAAGAATTGTTAGGGGTCTTTCACATTAACACGTTTGGTTCCCTAATCCAGAAAAACAGAATAACAAAGCTGGAAGGGACCTTGAAGGTCTTCTAGTCCAGCCCCCTGCTCCAGCAGGAAACCCTACTCCATCTAAGACAAGCAACTGTCTAGTCTCTTCTTAAAAGCCTCCAGTGATGGAGCGCCCGCAACTTCTGGAAGGAAGCTGTTCCACTGGTTAATTGTTCTCACTATCAGGAAATTTCTCCTTAGTTCGAGGTTGCTTCTCCCTTTGTGCAATTTCAATCCGTTGCTTCTTGTCCTGCCTTCTGGTGCTTTGGAGAACTGCTTGACTCCCTCTTCTTTGGGGCAGCCCCTGAGATATTGGAACATCAGCTATCCTGTCCCCCCTCGCCCTTCTCTTCATTAAACTGGACATCCCCAATTCCAGCAACCGTTCCTGATATGTTTTAGCCTCCAGTCCCCTGATCATCTTTGTTGCTCTTCTCTGCACTCTTTCTAGAGTCTCAACATCTTTTTTACATCGTGGTGACCAAAACTGGATTCCGTATTCCAAGAGTGGCCTTACCAAGGCATTAAAAAGTGGTATTAACACTTCACATGATCTTGATTCGATCCCTCTGTTAGTGTACTGTAGGAAAGTATTGGCCTTTTTGGCAGCTGCAACACATGGCTGGCTCATATTTAAGGGATGGTCCACTAAGACTCCGAGATCGTTCTTGCAGTTACTGCTGTTAAGCCAAGTTTCACCTAGTCTGTAACTGAAGCGTGGAAAGGTGGTTTTTTAAGATATTGGACAGTTATGCAATCCTGTGTTGGTCTCTCCCAAACCTAGATCAAATGTTAGTGAACTACGAAGATAGTTTGTAGGTGGGTGAAACTTTGAATGTAGTGGCTCAGGAATTCTGGGAGTTGAAGTCCCCGAGTCATAAAAGAGCCAAGGTTGCCTACCCCTGGGTTAGATGAAGAGACCCAGACTCATTGGAAGTCTCACACTGCAGTGAACAAGGACATGCATTCAATTTCACATCTATTAAGATTGTCGGCCAAGCAGGGACAAAAATAGCCAGAGAAATTATTGAAGCCTGAGAAACGGGACCCTTCTCAGCCAATAGGCGTGCTGATTTATTACTGCCTACCAGGTACTTAGGAGCCAAGGGCATCGCAATTAACAACTTAATAGCTGGCCACCAACACCCTAATTAGCAACTAAAAGCAACACACAACCAGGCACCAAATAAATAGAACCTGAAGAACAGACCAGTGTGCACACCTTCTGGATAGAATAGAATAGAGCTGGAAGGGACCTTGGAGGTCTTCTAGTCCAACCCCCTACTCAAGCAGAAGATCTTATACCATTCCAGATAAACCCTGTCGATCTCTCCTTAAAAACGTCCAAAGATGGAGCCCCCACAATTTCTGGAGAAAAGTCACTCTTCTGATTCACTGTTCTCACTGTCAGGAAATTTCTCCTTCATTCCAGATTGCTTCTCTCCTTGATTAGTTTCATCCAGGATATGTTATAAAGGTAGTCCTCGACTTATGACCCCTATTGAACTCGAAGCGAGAGAGCTAGGAAGTGAATTTTGCCGTTTTACTCCTTACTTGTCACAAATGAAACACTGTAGTTAAGGTAGACACACAGTTGTTAAGTGGATCTGGCTTTCCCCGTTGACTTTGCTTGTCAGAAGGTCGTAAAAGGGGATCACCTGACACCCCCCCAGGGGACACTGCGACCGTCTTAAATATGAGTCGGTTGCCAGGTGTTTGAAGTTTTGATCACCTGACCATGGGACTGCTGTGACACTTGTCAGCTTGAAAAATACTGTCATAAGAGACTTTTTTTCCAGCGCTGCTGCGACGTCGGTCACTAAATGAATTATTGCAAGTCGAGGCCAACAAAAAAGAGGCAGATCTCTGCCTGAAGGAGCTTGCAAAACTGATCCCTGTCCATCTCAAGAGTCTTATTTCTGCAAAATGTACCCCTCGGTTCTGATGTGCAATGCAGCCACCGGTGGAGATTTTTCTGGCAACCCCTTAAAACAGGGGTCCCAAAACCCCGGTCTGTGGACCGGTATATGGCTGTGGCATGCCAGCAACCGGTCGGCACAAACAAGCAAAGCCCCATCCACAGGATGCTGGCAGCACACAAAACCACACACCCTCCAGTCCACGGAAAAACTTCTCTCCACGGAACCGGTCCCTGGTGCCCAAAAGGTTGGGGACCTCTGCCTTAAAAGACAGCCCCCTCCCTTCCTCCTGCACCCCCCCCCCCCGCAACCTCCATATCCTTAAAAATGACCCCTTAATTAGGAATAGCCATCTCTTTTTTTACCCATGCACAAAGCACAGAAGAGCCATTGAAGCACGGCAGCCGTCTGAAGCCGTCTCTCCCACGGGATGTGGCGAGGAGCGAATTCAATCTTCATCCTAGCAGCCGAGCCCATTCCACTGTCTTCGGACTGAAGACGCTGACCCAGTGTTGTGGCGCTGGTCGCGGGAGGAAGGGCAAAGTCTGTGGCCTCTGCCTGTCCAGGAGGAACAGGGTGCTGGGTGCAATTACAGTAATTAATGTGGAAATCGGGAGGAAACCCAGCCCCTTGCTCAACCGGTTAAGTGTGAAGGGCTGGGTCATAAATTTTTGCTTCTCTGTTGTGTCTCAGCCACCTCACGCAAAAGCAGCAGAAAAGTTCACAAGAACTTTTGGAAGGGACCCATCTTCATTCTGGTGCACCTTCTCCTCTTCGCAAAGACGCCAACGGCACATTGGAAAGCACGCTGCACCCCTCTTCATGGATTTATTAGATTCTTTTTAACCCGGATTTATTAGTTTATAAGTAATACAAAGTGGCAAACATGCCTAATATTCCTTTTTCCTTCCCCCCTCCATGACCAACAACCCTGTGAGGTGGGGTAGGCTGGGAGACAGACGGACTAGCTCAAAGTCTCCCAATTGGCTTTCATATCTCCTAAGGCAGGACTAGAACTCACCTTCTCCTGGTGACTGGCCCAAAGTCACCCAGCCGGCTTCCATGCCTAAGGCGGGACTAGAACTCACAGTCTCCCAGTTTCTAGGCCAGCACCTTAACCACTAGACCAGACTCCTATGCCCAAAGCACCTTTAAGGAGCCACTCCTGGGTCGGAGTCTTCTGCTGAGCCAGCTCTCCCGTTATTCCAATGCTTCTTCCCACGGTCAGAATCCTCAAATATTTAAAATATTGGATTGCTGGTTTTAGAGCCTGCCTTGTTATGGAGACGGCAGAAACGTTGAAGCTGATTTTTTTTCCATCCGGCGTGTCCTTCTGTCCCGAGAGAACGTTCCAGGTTGCCTGGTGTCCCAATCCGAAGATGTCCAGCGGTGATGGGTGAAAGGAAGGAAGGAAGGAAGGAAGGAAGGAAGGAAGGAAGGAAGGAAGGAAGGAAGGAAGGAAGGAAGGAAGGAAGGAAGATTATACGGGCTATACAGTTCAACTGGGCTACTTTTACTGAGTTTTTAACCCACTTTTCCAATACATTCGAAGCTCTGGTGCTGTTGGGGCCATCGGGCAATCTGGGAAGGAAATGTCTCTGACCCCCTGACCCAAAGGCACACAGGCTGTCCAGTCTTCATTAAAAGTCTTACCTCACGGCACACGGCCGCTATCTGTCCTTCATCCATGCAGGTCTCTGTTATGTCTGTCAACGAACCACCAGCCAAATACTCCATGACCACCCACAGCTCGTCTCCCACCAGGTAACTGCAGCGAAGCGAAGAAAGAGGCGTTTCTCAGCCAAACACACAAACGCACCCATTGCCAAAGCCACATATGGAGCCATGTGTAAAAACAGAGCAAGCTGGCATAACGCAGGCTGTCAAGAGGAAGCCACAAAAATCAGGTTGCAAACTCAAGGCGAATGAATTTGGGGTAGGGCAGGGAAGCAAATCTAGGTTAGGATTCCTGGTTAGAGGCGACACTTTCTGGAGCGTTGTCATTCTGCCAGCTCTCTGCTTTGCCCACCCCCGGAATTGAACAGATTCTCGGGTGCCTCTTTTGGAGAACAAGGTCTCAAGAGAAGAGAATAATTGTCGCTCCGGGTTGAACTGTGGGGTCCTTGGTGCTCTCTTGAGCTTGGTTGTTTTCTGGTAGATGTTTCATGTCCCAACACTCAACAGTGCACTGATGATGTGACCTAGCTGGCTCATGAAACGTCTGCCAGAAGACAACCAAGCTCAGAGAGCACCAGGGACCCCACAGATCTTCTCTATCCCTCCTCCTCCTCCTCCTCCTTCCTCCTCCTCCAGCCCCACTCCATATTAACACTGATGCTGTTAACTAGCTGATTCATGAAACGTCTGCCAGAAGACAACCAAGCTCAGAGAGCTCCAAGGACCCCAGAACAAACAAGGTCTCTCCTGTGTAGCTTTTGTAAAGCAGCTTGAAGAATAAAATGTCAAAGGTCCCACGTTTGCAGAAAATCTGGAGTTTCGCTGATTAATTATTCTCAGGAAATTCCTTCTTAGTTATAGAACATAGAATAAAAAACATAGTCCTTTTTTTATTAAACTAGACCTAACCAATTCCTGCAACAGTTCTTCATATGTTTTAGCCTCCAGGCCTTTAATCATCTTAGTTGCTCTTCTTTGGACTTTCCCCCCCCCATAGTTTCAACATCTTTTTTGAATTAGAACGTGTGTTCCATTTTTATCACCAAACAGTGTACATCAAACGGTGTAGAAATGGTATAAGGCAGAGGTAGTCAAATTGGCTCTTTTATGACTCGTGGACTTCAGCTCCCAGAATTGCTGAGCCAGCATGGGGGAACTATGGCCCCTTCATGACTTGTGGACTTCAACTCCCAGAATTCCTCAGCAAGCGTGGGGGAACTTTGGCCCCTTCATGACTTATGCACTTCAACTCCCAGAATTCCTGAGCCAGTCTGAGAGAAACTTTGGCCCCTTCATGACTTGCAGACTTCAACTCCCAGAATTCCTGAGCCAGCATGGGGGGAACTATGGCCCTTTCATGACTGGTGGACTTTAACTCCCAGAATTCCTCAGCTGGCATGGGGAAAATATTGGCCCTTTCATGACCGGTGGACTTCAACTTCCAGAATTCCTGAGCCAGCATGGGGGAACTATGGCCCCTTCATGACTCATGGACTTCAACTCCCAGAATTCCTGAGTCAGCATGGGGGACCTATGGTCCCTTCATGACTTGTGCACTTCAACTCCCATAATTCCTCAGCCAGCATGGCTCAGCTTGGAAACCTCTCCCTTTCCCCTCAGCATGGCTGGCTCAGGAATTCTGGGAGTTGAAGTCCACCAGTCATAAAAGAGCCAAGGTTGCCCTAACCCTGCCCTAGGAGCCCTCCTGGATCACCTGCGCCAGGTGGATTCATCCTGATTGCCCAGTTTTAGCAGCCTGTGGGAACAAAGCCATCCGAATGCAGCCTCGGTCCCGGACCTGACCTGGATGACCCCCTCTTCCTGGGTGTCCCTCGTCCTGTGTACCCCCCTTTTTCTGCATATCCTTGTACCTGGGTCTCCCCACTTTTCTGGGTGACCCCTCCCCTGTGTACTCCCTCATTCTGTCTTTGTCTGGTCCTGGGTCCCCCCCCCCTCTTTTAAGTGACCCTGGTCCTGTGAATGCCCCTCTTTCTGCCTGCCCCTGCCCCTGGTCCTGGGTCCCCCCCTCTTCTGGGCGCCCCCTCCCCTCCCTGCGCGCCCCCTCCCCACCGGCAGCCTCACAATGCCCGGGCGGCGCGCCCCGGCCCCGGCTCCTCCCGCCCGCCCGCCCAGCTCCGCCCCGGGCAGCTGCTCTAAAGGGCGGCGCGGCGGGCGTTGCGCTGGGCTGGCCGAGCCGAGCCGGGCGGCGGAGATTCCCCCTCGGGCTGCCTCGCCTCCTCCTCCTCCTCCGCTGCCCGCCGCGGCTCGGATGGGCGCCGAAGCCATGAAGACGCTGCTCGCCGCCTACGCGGGGGTCCTGCGAGGTAGGGCGGGGGGATGCCGCGCCTCTCTCCGGGGCTCCTTCCCCGCGGGGTGGAAGGGGGAAGGGGAGATGGGGACCTCTGAAAACCCCCCCAGATTCCTAGGATCAGGCTATTATTTCCCCCGACTTTCCTCTTTAGGGAGATCCTGAGCGATGATGATGATGATGATGATAATAATAATAATAATAATAATAATAATAATAATAATAATAATAATAATAATAATAATAATAATAATAATAATAATAATAATAGGATGATTATGATAACAACACATAGGATCTCATAGGATTTAATATGATATATACAAGATGCACAGTATAAGTTATATAAGAGATAGATATAAGAGGAAGATATCAGATAAAGGTATAAGATAAGAGATCAGCTAATATGATATAATGTGAAATACAATATAAGATATACATTCTTCATTTTCTTCCAATTCTTGTCCAGTTCAGGCTCTAAATGCTCTTGTGAACTCAAAAACCTATTTTTAATCCCCACCTCTATAAAAAAAGGAAACAGTCTGACAGCCACTGGGATAGGAAGAATTGTTTCCTGTTTGATCTGTCACTTGCAGATTCTTTTTCTTAAACAGCTTGATTAGAACTTTTAAACCAGGGGTCTTCAAACTTGGCCCTTTTATGACTTCAACTCCCAGAATTCCTCAGCCCGGCACTCTAGCTGAGGAATTCTGGGAGTTGAAGTCCACAAGTCATAAAAGGGCCAAGTTTGAAGACCCCTGTTTTAACAGGAACCAATAATTAAGATAGAAAAGGAGGGGGGGAAGCAAAGAGTGAAAGAGGTTACAAAGTCAAAAGTGCAGAATTAAGCAGAAATATAAAAAAAAAAAAATTCAACTTTTTTCCCACAAGACGTAAATATCAGCTTCCAGGAACCTCTTAATCTAAATTGACAGCATAGCTTTCATTTTTGTTTTCTACCCTATTTAATCATCGAATGCATATTTCGTAATTTCATTTTTTCCCCTGTTTCATGCAGAAAGTCCCAAAGGGGATTCCAATCGGCATTAAAATGAATCTTTTCTCTAATCCAGGGGTGGCTCATCTATATAGCCCCTTTACCAACGGTGGACTTCAACTCCCAGAATTCCGGAGCCAGAATTTCCTTGGCTGGCTCAGGAATTCTGGGAGTGGAAGTCCACAGGTCTAAAGGGGCCACATTGATCACCCTGAATAAAACCAAAGCTGCCAATTTTTGCCATCTCTGCCGGTTCCATTGACTCCACCATCCTTTCTTCCATTGTGGGTCGTGTGAAATCTTTTCACTGTTATGCCCACAAAAGTCTCACGACTGTTATCCTAAATAAAGACAAATCTGTGTGAGGTTTTATTTTTTTCCAACGATTTGTCAGTTGGCCCCAAAAGGATTATATCTCTTGGTTTCCATGGAAGATTCGCTTGTCTCTTGCAGCTTCAATGTTTTCAGATCATTGTCGCTGGTGCCAAAGTTTGTGGCCTCATATGAAAGAGAGATGCTTGTCTTCTGGCACGTTGTACTTCAATTTATGCTCCTCAAAGAGCTTGCAAAGCTCCTCCAAGTATCTCTTATGCAGCTCATCAACTTCGTCTTGGCTGGGATTGTGCTTCTTCCCCACCTGAATGGGTTTTCCCACTGGAGGGACCAAAAAGGAGAAATAATAGTTTAATTTAATTTAATTTAATTTAATTTAATTTAAATTAATTTAATTTAATTTAATTTAATTTTTTCTATTCTATTCTATTCTATTCTTATTCTAATATTCTATTCTATTCATTCTGTTCTATTCTATCATTCTATTCTATTCTATTATTCTATTATATTATTATTCTATTCTATATTATTCTATTATTATTCTATTCTACATATTCTATTCTTTATTTGACTTGATTTTATTTTATTATTCTATTCTATTCTACTCTATTCTTTTTTTTTATTGAAAAGTTTTTCAATACATTTTATCTTTAACAAAACAACCCCTCCCCACCCACCCAACCCAACCCTCCCCCCCTCCCCTTCCACCATCCCCGACTTCCCAGAGCTAAATACAAGGTATAAAAGTAGAAACAATCATAAACTACCATATGCTAACAACAATGAACTATTAGGTCTACCGCACTTTAGCTCTTGTAAAATGACTACAAGCAATATAAATATCACATCAATACTTATTCAAATGCTAGGTGAAACTTTTTAGTCCCATATTTATTCTGGATATAATCAATCCATTTTTTCCACTCCACAATATATCTCTGTTGTGAATGGTCCTTCAAATACGCCAAAATCTTTGCCATTTCCGCCAGGTTGGAAACTTTTAAAGTCCATTCTTCTATAGTCGGCAGTTCTTCTTTCTTCCAATATTGCCCTACTAAAAGTCTTGCTGCCGTAATTAAATTCAACATCAATTTAATGTCCACAACAGTAGTATCAGTAATAATACCCAGTAAGAACAATTGCGGAGAAAACTTTATCCTTCTCTTAAATATCTTCTGCATATTCCACCAAATTTTGATCCAAAAAGCTTTAACCTTTTTACAGGTCCACCATATATGAAAATACGTTGCATCTTCACCACCACACCTCCAACATTTAGGTTGGTAGTTCGGATACATACTTGCTAATTTTTTGGGATCTAAATGCCATCTATAAAACATTTTATAAAAATTCTCTCTTAAATTTTGGGCTTGCGTAAATTTTACATTTCTCACCCAAATCTTTTCCCAAGTATCCATTGTAATAACTTCTTGAATATTCTGAGCCCACTTTATCATGCAATCTTTAACAAGTTCTGTCTCTGAATCAATTTCTATCAATGCAAGATATATCCGTTTGATATGTGCTTGACCCTGATTTCTAATTTGCTTTACCAAATTTTCATCAGTCATTGAAAAACCAATTTTCTGATCTTCTTTCCACCTGGCCTGTAGTTGCCCATACTGAAACCAGGTTTGAACAATCTTTTCTCCTCGTAAAAAATTATACGGCTTCAAATGCCATACATTCCTTTCCAAACTTAAAATTTCCTTATATGTAGTCACATCATGTTTAAACCCAACATTTATATTTTCTATTGCGTGTTTCGGTATTGCCCATAAAGGTATCTTATAGTTTAACTTGTGTCTATACTTTTTCCAAACTCCCAACAGAGCATGTCTTAAAATATGCACCTTAAACACATTATCTACCTTCTTATCATACAATAAATATGCATGCCAGCCAAATAACAAATCATGACCTTCAAGATTTAATAATCTTCCTTGTGTTAAATTAATCCAATCACTTATCGCTGACAAAGCAGCAGCTTCATAATATAATTTAAAGTTGGGCATTTTGAGACCACCTCTTTCACGCGTGTCCTGCATAATCTTAAATTTAACTCGTGGCCTTTTCCATGCCCAAACAAATTTATTAATACCCTTTTGCTATTCCTCCAAGTTTGTATCCTTTTTGAGAATAGGTATCATTTGAAATAAAAATAAAAATTTCGGCAAGACATTCATTTTCACTGCTGCAATTCTTCCCAATAAAGACAATTGTAATTTTTTCCAACTATCCAATTCTTTTTGAACTTTTCCCCATAGCTTTTCATAATTATTTTTATATAACTTTGCATTTGAGGGTGACAAATATACCCCCAAATATTTAACCCTTTTAACAATTTCAAATCCAGTTAACCCTTCTAAAACAGCCTTTTGTGATACTGTCATGTTCTTAGACAGCATTTTAGTTTTTTGTATATTAACCTTGAATCCAGAAACTTTCCCATATTGCATTATTATCTCCATCAGTCCTACAACAGACTTTTCTGGCTGGGTCACCATAACAACCAGATCATCTGCAAACGCCCTCAATCTGTAATCCTGATGTCTTATTTGAATTCCCTTAATTTTTTCCAAATCCCGTATTTTAATCATTAATACCTCCAATGTTAAAACAAATAATAGAGGTGATAACGGACACCCCTGCCTTGTGCACTTTTCAATATTACATACTTCAGTCAAACTGTTATTTACTATTATACGGGCTGTTTGCTTTTGATATAATGCCCTGATTGGTTGTAGAAATTTATCCCAAAATTCATTTTATCTAATACTTTCAACAAGAATTGCCAATCCAATTGATCAAAGGCTTTTTCAGCATCCAAAAAAATCAGCGCAGCAGGGATCTGGTTGTTTCTTTCCAGAAATTCCAACAAATCAACTATATGCCTCACGTTATTTTTCATTTGTCTACCACTTATAAACCAGGTTTGGTCAC
This sequence comes from Vipera berus, assembly GCF_964194415.1. NCBI lineage: Eukaryota > Metazoa > Chordata > Lepidosauria > Squamata > Viperidae > Vipera > Vipera berus. The sequence continues at coordinate 4,915,433 of NC_138206.1, forward strand.
CATGAATTACCTGTTGCAGTACCCTCATTAATCTATTAGCTAAAACCTTAGCAAATATCTTGTAGTCCGTATTCAAAAGTGATATTGGTCTATAGTTTCTTGCTTGAGTGACATCCTGATCTTCCTTCGGAATCAAAGAAATGAAAGCAGTTTTCCAAGACGGAGGCACCCCTCCTCCCATTTGAATTGTCTGAAACAATTCCCTTAGTGGCTTTATCATCTCAGACTGTAAATTTTTATAATACACAGCAGTCAATCCATCCGTGCCTGGCGCTTTACCCACTTTCAATTGTTTAATTGCTAAAAGAATTTCTTCCTCAGTTATCAATTGATTCATCTCTTCCTTTTGTTCTTGTGTAAGAATCGTAATACTAGCATTCCTCAAATATACATCAATATCTACTTCATTAATCTTATCTCTAGCATATAATTTAGAATAAAAATCAACAAAAGTTTCCTTAATGAGGTTCTGTTGATACACTACCTTACCCTTGTGTTCTATTTTGTCTATATTAGAAGCCCTTTGCTTCTTCCTTAACATATAAGCTAACCATCTACCTGGTTTATTGGCATTACAAAAAGTATTATGTCTAGCAAACCGTAGATTAGTTGCCACCTGATCAGCCATTAACTTATCAAACTGTCCCCTTAATAAATTAATAACCTCTTTAATCTTCACATCCAATGGATTCAAAATTAAGGCCTTTTCTTTTTCCCTAATTTCATTCTCTAATTCTTTCCTCCTAAATTCCAAATTACGTCTGTATTTATTATTCATATATATTAACACACCTCTCATATAAGCCTTACTAGCATCCCAAACCATGTCCATAGAAGTACCCTTATTCATATTAGTTTCAAAAAAAACCCATCTGTTTTTTACATTCTTCCACATTTTCCTGATTTCTAAACAGGTTCTCATTTAGACGCCAGGAATGCTTATCTCTGTTATCCTTATCAATCTCTAGCCAGACTGGACTATGGTCAGACATAATTCTTGGACAAATCTTTATCTTCTTAATCCTAGAAAAGAAATCATTAGTGATTAATATAAAGTCAATCCTAGAAAAAGATTGATGTCTATCAGAAAAAAAAGTATAATTCTTTTCTTGTAAATTTCTTTCTCTCCAAATATCTCGCAGCTCCAAATCATCCTTCATCTCAAAAAAGGATTTAGGCAATTTAGCATGACTTGGAGTACTTCTAAAAGAACCACTCTTGTCCATTTGTACATCCAAAACACCATTCCAGTCTCCCATAAAAATAAAAGATTTGTAATCCAACTGAGTGATCTTGCTGTGTAATAAACTATAAAAGTCTGCTTGTTGTTGATTAGGAGCATATAATCCAACCAAAAGCGTTTTTTTGCCTTCTATTAACAAATCTATTATAACATATCTTCCTTGTTTATCTGCTTCAATTAACTCCGCTGTCATAGTATTCTTGATATAAACAACCACTCCATTCTTCTTATTCATTGCAGAAGCAATAAATTGTGTACCCAGTCTTGAGTTTAATAAGTACTTTTGGTCCGTAACTCTAATATGTGTTTCTTGTAAGCAAATAACATCAGTCTTAAATTGTTTTAAATATTGAAAGATTTTCTTTCTCTTCTGTGGTGAATTTATTTATTTATTTATTTATTTAATAATATTTCTATACCGCCCTTCTCCCTGAGGACTCAGGGCGGTTCACAGGGCAAGAATAAAATACAAAGTTACAAATATTAAAAGGAAATTAAATAATTGCCCGATTTTAAAACAATTAATATACTACAATTATAAAACCCCAAAGATACAACAATAAAAATACAAGAATAAAAACCCCACCAATACCCCGTCAGGATAGGCCGGCTTGTGCAAACAAAAACGTCTTCAGATCGCGGCGAAAGGAGCGAAGATCGGGCGCCATCCGGAGCTCTACCGGTAACTGATTCCATAGTTCCGGAGCGCCCACAGAGAAGGATCTCCCCCTGGGGGCCACCAATCGACATTCTCTGATCGGTGGCACCCTGAGGAGACCCTCTCTGTGGGAACGCACAGGGTGCAGGGAGGTTGATGCCGGCAGCAGGTGTTCCCTGAGGTACTCCGGACCCCTGCCATGTAGGGCTTTAAACACCATTACTAGTACCTTGAATCTCACCCGGAAGACAACTGGCAACCAATGCAGCTCACGGAGCAGAGGTGTAACATGGGAGTATCGGGAGACTCCCAACACAACTCTCGCGGCTGCACTCTGTACCAGTTGGAGCCTCCGGGTGGTCTTCAAGGGCAGCCCCATGTAGAGAGCGTTGCAGTAGTCCAGACGAGAGGTCACGAGCGCATGAGTGACTGTGCATAAATCATCCCGGCTTAGATAGGGCCGCAACTGGCGCACCCGGCGGACCTGGGCGAAAGCCCCCCTAGTCACAGCCACTATGTGGTCTTCCAAGGTAAGCCGTGAATCTAGGCGGACTCCCAAGTTGCGAGCCCTATCTACAGGGGGTAATAATTCACCCCCCATAGAAAGAGATGGAATATCCAAATAGACCCGGGATGAAGGTATGCAAAGCCACTCAGTCTTGTCGGGGTTGAGTTGAAGTCTGTTCCTCCCCATCCAGACCCGGACTGCCTCCAGGCAATGGGACATCACGTTGAGGGCATCACTGGGGTGGTTTGGGGTCGAAAGAAAAAGCTGGGTATCATCAGCATACTGATGATACCCAACTCCAAAGCCACGAATGATCTCACCCAGTGGTTTCATATAGATGTTGAACAGGAGAGGCAAGAGGACCGACCCCTGAGGAACTCCACAAACGAGAGACCTCGCGGTCGACCTCTGCCCTCCTGTCAACACTGACTGCGAATGTCCCTGGAGATAGGAGGAGAACCACTGTAAAACTGTGCCTCCCACTCCCAATCCCCTGAGACGCCGCAGCAAGATACCATGGTCGATGGTATCGAAAGCCGCTGAGAGGTCTAATAGGACTAGAACAGAGGAATGTCCCCTGTCCCGAGCCCTCCAGAGATCATTCACCAGCGCGACCAATGCCGTCTCCGTGCTGTACCCGGGCCTGAAACCCGATTGGTACGGGTCTAGATAATCCGCTTCATCCAGGACCAGAGGGAGCTGATGCGCCACCACACTCTCAACAACCTTCGCAAGGAAGCGAAGGTTGGAGACCGGACGAAAGTTGTTCAATACAGTTGGGTCCAAGGCAGGCTTCTTGAGGAGAGGCCTCACCACCGCCTCTTTCAAGACGGCAGGGAAGCAGCCCTCACTCAAAGAAGCCGATATAACTGCCTGGAACCAGCTGCGCGTCCTCTCCCGGGCTGCATAAACCAGCCAGGAAGGGCACGGGTCCAATAAACATGTGGTGGAGCTCAGCCTCCCCATAATCCTGTCCACTTCCTCCGGAGTCACAGAATCAAACTCCTCCCAGGTAATATCGACAAGACCACCCGTGTCCTGATCGTCAGACTCTGCCCAGTCAGAGTCCAAACCGGTCCAAATCCGAGCGATTTTGTCCGACAGATGTTGGTTAAACTCCTCGGCACGACCCTGCAAGGGTTCCTCCCTCACCTCCTGATTCAGGAGGGAGCGAGTCACCCTAAACAGGGCGGCCGGGCGATTATCTGCAGACGCGATAAGGGTGGCGAAGTGGTTAATTTAATGTTAATTTAAACCATTAACATTCCAAGTTAGAAGCTTAGTCGCCATCCTTAGCGACCCGAAGCTTTTGGAGCGCTTCTTCCAGAATCCCCTTTACATTCTTAGGTCGCGCCCCTCCCACAGCTTTGTTATAGGTACGCTTTGGAGGTTCCATAACTTTCTGCTGATCTTGTTCTTGCTCTCGTCTCATTCGTCTCAAAGCAGCACGCGTCATCCTCTGGTCTCTAGCTTCTTCCGATGATACTGAAATTTGATCCACTCCTGTAACTTTCTCATCTGTCTGCGTTGTTCCTTCAGCACCTTGAGGCTCTCCCTCACCATTCTTCTTTGTAGATTTGCTTTTAAAACATTACTATAAAAATCACGTGCCTGCATCACTGTAATAAGACGATGTCTCGTGCCTTCATGCATCACCACCATACCCACTGGTATCTCCCATCTAAACTTGATATCACGTCGCCTGAGCTCTTGTGCTAAAAAAGCAAACTCCTTTCTTCTCCTTAAAATTCTTGGAGGGATCTCTTTTAAAACCAGAACTTCTTGCTCAGCAATTACAAGCTTAGTATTGTAAGAGGCTTGAATAACTTCATTCCTGATTGCTCTCTTTGTAAAATAAACCACAACATCTCTGGGTAATTTCCTTTGTCTTGCAATCCACGAATTGACACGAAAAATTTTATCTATGTCTCCCACAATTCCATCTGCTGGCCGTCCCAGCACCCCTTCCAGAGCCTCAGAGACTATTTCCTTCAGATTTTCTTTAGGATTCTCTTTTAAGCCTCTGATTCTAACAGCAAACTCCATCTCGTCGTACTGCACCAAGGTCAAGTCACTGTCAATTTTATCCACCACATTCTCAGTCTCTAACATTTTTGCATCTAATTTGATATTATTTTGGCTGAGATCTTCCACTCTTTCATCCAAGCACTCGATACATATAGCCATGCCTTGAAATGCAAGCAAAATGTCTGCCCTTATTTCTGTTAGCTTCTCATCCAGCTTTTCATCCATAACTTCAACAAATTTTTCTGTTAGCTTCTCATCCAGCTTTTCATCTATAATCTCAGCTATTTGCTGCGATTGCTTTTCCAAAGCTTCTTGCATCACATTCTGCAAATCTTTAACTGTCAGGGCTGGCGTAGGTGCAGGTGCAGGGGGCAATAAAGCTTGCAACGAAGACTGCTGCACCGGGGAAGCCCCCGCGCTTCTCAGAACTGTGGAAGATTTAGCCGTCATTTCCCCCCACTGTTGCTTGCTACACCCTTTCACTTTCAAAGTCTGCAAAGTCCATTGAGCTAAAGAACAAAAGTCCACTTTCACCTTAATCTCCTGTATCGCTCTGCCTGCATCCTCGTTCTCCGAAATCCTTTCCTGCTGGCAGGGATGGTTGCGAACGCCTTGTTCTTCTCCTAAAAGCACGGAGCAGAAACGCCGCGCAGCCCGGAGCAAACCCAGGCTTTGGGGAGGCTCAATCCTTCAGCCGCCAAAACTTTAGTTCTGGCGGCCCCAGAGAGCTCTACCCCTACCTGGGTACTCACCCCCTCCTCTTCTCCCAAGAAGGGGGCTTCCGAACCGCCAAAACAGCTGATCGGCGCTGTTTTCGGCGATTCTACAAAGCCGCGGAGCGGACAGCCTGCAAATGGCTGTCTTCAGCGACGCCTTGCCACCCGGAAGTCCTATTCTTCTCTATTCTTTATTTTATTTGATGACTTTTTAAATTTAGTTTTATTACTTCATTTTATTATTTTATTTTATTTAAACTTGTGTGCCACCCATTTCACCAAAAGGGACTACAGACATTGTTTAAAATGCACTACAACTAGTCCTTGAATTACAACAGTTCGTTTAGTGACCGTTCAAAGTTACAACGGCAATGAAAAAAGTGACTTATGACCACTTTTCATACTTACGACCGTTGCAGCCTCCCCAGGGTCAAGTGGTCAAACTTCAGAGGCTTGGCAACTGGCATGTACTTACGACGGTTGCAGTGCCCCAGGGTCACACGTGATCCCCTTTTGCGACCTTGTGAGCGCAAAGTCAAGGGGGAAGCCAGATCCACTTAACAGCCGTGTGATTTAACTTTGCAATTGCAGTGATCCACTTAAAGAGCGTGGTAAGCAATGTTGTAAAATGGGACATCGCTCACTTAATAAATGTCCCAGCCACAGAAAAGTCAGGCACAATTGTCATAAGCCGAGGAGTTCCTTTTTTTCTTTCTTTTTTTAATATTTTATTAATTTTCCAATTTTACATTTGGATATTTAAAAAGCAACGCGGTGACTGGGCTAATAAATAGTTCCATAGCAAAATCTCAGGTTACAACATCAGATATTTCTCCTCTTTTTCCCCTTAACATTTACTGTCTTGTATTCGAGTTAGCACATTTCTAATTATATCAACTCAATTAAAAACAACATTAGTACATTTATCAACATTTTTAGCTTATCTTAATTACATTCAATCATCATAAACAACCCCTATCCTGTTATTAATTTTTTACTCAATTTTTAATTTCTCATCAATATTCTAATTTAACCTTTAATGTTTATAAGTCAAGGACTTTGTGTAATGTCGCCTTAGCAGATCCAGTTGTGTTTCCTCTCTCGCCTACCTGGGAAGGCTCATAAGAGGAAACCTCGAACAATCCTCAAAGAAGGAAGAACGCGTCCAGCTGATCTTTCCTCGTTTTACTTGCGTCTCATTTTTGGATGCCATGGGAGAAACACGGACTTACCCACGGTGAAGATCGGCTTCCGGTATGGAATCAACCCAAAGGTGTACTGGAAGATCCCTCTGGCACGGAAGAGAGGCAGCGAGATTCCAATGATCTTCTGCAAACGGTCTTGTGTCCACCTCAGCCAGGATCCTTTGGGGTTTTCGACCTGATCATACAGCTCGTTCTCTCCAAAAGAGAAGACGGGGACAAGCGGTGTGCTGGGAACGGAGCGGAAGCAGAAGAAGAGACGGAACCAAACCGGTTGAGATAACTGAGGAAGGCTGGGTGGCTGCAAATAATGGATCCCAGCCCTCTTTCTCAACCTTTGCACGTTTAAGGGAAACACGATAATACTTTGTGTGATCGGTGGTGGGATTCAAATCTGTGACCAACCGGTTCTCTGTGCAGATGGCGCTTCTGGAAGTCCATTCTGGGCCTGGGCAACAAAGAATTAGCTACCGGTTCTGCTGAAGTGGTGCGAACTGGCTGAATCCCACCGCTGCATGTGATGTACAAGAAGTTCAGGACCCCCAAGAAGCTGCTCCTACTCACCCATTCTCTATAGCCAGCTGAACGAAGCCCTTGCGGTTCTCTAACACGAGGGTGTAAGCTCCAGGACGGGCGTCTAGGGCTTCTTGGGCCCCTCCCACAACTATGATTACAATATTCCCACCTTCCTTCTTCCTCAAGACATAGGAAACAGATTCCCTGTCCGAGGCAATACTACCTGGGTGAAGCAAAGCAGGAAAAAGAAGAACATTAAAGCCCTGTCCAACACACACACACACACACATACACACACACACTAAATAGCCTTAACAGAGAATAACAGAGCTGGAAGGGACCTTGGAGGTCTTCTAGTCCAGCCCCTTGCTCAAGCGGGAGACCCTACTATTTCAGTCTCAAGATGTTGAGACTTTGCAAAAAAAGTGCAGAGAAGAGCAAGTAAGACAATTGAAGGCATGGTGGCTAAAGCGTATGAAGAACGGTTGCAGAATTTGCGTTTGGCTAAAGAAAAGAAGAAATAAGACAGACATGATAGCAGAGATGGAGTATCAGAGGGGCTGCCACAAAGAAGAGGAGGGGGTCAATTTATTCCCCAAAGCGCCCGAAGGCAGGATAAGAAGCAACGGATGGAAACTAATCAAGGAGAGAAGAACCTGGAATTAAGGAGAAACTTCCTAACAGTGAGAACAATTAACTAGTGGAACAGCTTGCCTCTAGAAATCGTGGGAGCTCCATCACTGGAGGTTTTTAAGAAGAGGTGCTAGACAGTCACTTGTCTGAGAGGATATAGGTTCTCCTGCTTCAGCAGGGGGTTGGACTAGAAGACCTCCAGGGTCCCTTCCAGCTCTATTCTGATTGATTGATTTTGCTCTTCCAAAAGTTTCCCAATGAATCAGAAATCCCTTCAAAGTCGGCTTACCTATACTCATCATGTAATCCCGGAAAAAGGGGACTCGGAAAAAAATATTCAGCGTCATCCCGTGAGGCTTCAGCCCTGGGAACTGCTTGGAAAAACTGGTGGCTTCGGTGCAGAAATTAATGGAGGCTCCAACCACCAAGATTCCGTGAGGGTGAAGGCCGAAGATGTAGTTCTTGGATGGATCCAAATCTGCCGTCTTCACCAGCTAGGAGACCAAAGACATTTAGGATACTTGTTCCATTTCTTATTTATTTATTTTATTTATATCCAGCCTTAATTACTTCCCCTCCCCCTTTTATTGGTGGGATGATGATGATGATCATGATGATGATAAAGATTCTGTTGCTTTGCATGTACTCTGAGTGCTTCCTCACCGGAGACAAATTCCTTGTGTGTCTAATCACACTTGGCCGAATAAAGGATTCGGTTCAATCCGATCCAATCCAATTCCATTATTTTTGGCAAAAAAATATCCACATATCCAATCCACTTTCCTCCTTCTATTTTCCCCACAACAACAACCCTGTAAGGTAGGTTGGGCTGAGAGGGAGAGAGAGAAAAAAAAAGAGAAAGAAAGAAAGGATAGAAAGAGAAATAAAGAGAGAAAGAGAGAGAAAGAAAGAGGGAGAGAAAGAGAAAGAAAGCAAGAAAGAGAAAAAAGAGAGAGAAAGAGGGAGAGAAAGAGAAAGAGAGAAAAAGAGAGAAAGAGAGAGAGGCCCAAAGTCACCCAGCCAGCTTTCTCCCCAGAGAAAGAAATATTTTGGGGGATATTAAAAAGGCAGAATATTATATTTCCCCAAAGGAATAATGGAGAAAATCTTAGGCAGAAACAACTCCCCCCACCACAAGTCTCTCTGCTCCAAGCAGAAACCAGCTCTGTAGAAATGCAGATTTGATAATCCTTTCAGAAAGACTGGAGCTGGGAAGCTTGGAGCTGATGGGATTAGAAAAAGACCCCTAGAACCAGCAACCCCTCACCCCAAAATCCAACACAGGACATAGCCATCAGCCACAACCCCAGGGAAGCAGGATATGACCTTTAGGATGTAATAGGATTAACCCGCCACCATCAGGATACCAAAAGGGCACACTGGACCTCAGGTCAAAGTTCATGCCACAGGAACAAGAACGAGTCCAAACACAAAAGCCCAAGAAGGTATAAAAACCCATCACTCCCAACAAGTGGTCAGCTGCCCCAGAGCCATATACTGTTGTGGTTCTGCTCTTCAATAAACAAGTACCTTCTGTCAGAGGCAGCCTCCATTTTATTTATTCCCGGCTTGGACTGGACCCTGATGAAGATTTTTCTTTCAACAATGCCTAAGGTAGGACTAGATCTCAGCGTCTCCTGGTGATTGGCCCAAAGTACCCAGTCGGCTTTCATGCCAAATCTCTCTGTCTGTGTGTCTATATTTAGCAGTGGGCATGTATCCTAGCAAAAGATGTTACATACTGTATGTGCATAAGTGTAGTCAGAAGCATATGCCTTTTTTAAAATATCAAACATGCAATGAAACAAAAATAAGTCCAAAATATCTGTATTACATCCAGAAATGCCAACTTTGCAACCAATATTTCTCATCCATAACTATGGCACCCTAAGGATACCTGCATACGTGCAAGTGCTTCTCTGGGATCAGTTACGCAGCAGGGATTGCTTTTTCCTTCCAGTAACAGATTGCTGGGAAATACCAAACACGGCCTTGAGAATTCCAATGTTTGTTACACATTTTTCTGGATGTGGTTGGAAAGAGGCTGTTTGATGCCGGAGACCGCTGCCACGAGAAACACAGCTCTGGGTCAGGGTTCGGAGCAGCTCCGGGTGGGGGCTCAGCATGGGCCGCAGCAAGGCAACTGTGGGGAGGGGAATCCCCACGGCGGCTCTGGGGAGGGGAATCCCCACAGCATGTGGCTCCGAGCCGCAGGGGCAGGGGTGCAAAGGATGGTCGGCGACAGCACCTCTGAGTTCCGGCACATTTTTTTTTATATAGAAAAAAAGCACTGTATCTATCTGTCTTTATCTCTCTATATCTATCTCTATATCTATCTATCTGTCTTGTCTCTATCTGTCTGTCTCTATCTATCTCATTTTATTCACATAGCAGCATTCCTCTTTGGTACAATTTACCCCAGTGAAAGAAGTTATCCAGGGCATTTTAAATTAGTTAAATGCCTTTTTATTACTGATTAGATACAACAATCAAACCTGTTTCCGGGACCAGGAAAATCTGCCTTCCTAAAAGAATAAATCTTGGTTCTGGATTCCTTCCCAAATTCTGCTCTGATAGGTAGAACAAGAACCACTTAGCACCATCAACGTCTTACAAGTTTGAGAGCCAAAGGATTTATCATGGTATAGATTTTCATTTTGAGGAGGTAGTTCGATGACAGGCAGTGGGTGACTTGGCAAAGGAAAAGATTTACGGAGCTTAAATTTTGACAGTGGGCGTATTAGCGAAATTGCCCAATTGCTCATCTTAATTTCATTCCCACACAGAAAATCTTCTGCTGATAAAGCATGGTGGGTTGCCTTGCATAAAATTCCCATCGTATTTTGACATTTTAATAAAAAGAATAACAATACAAGGGAACATTACAAGCTTTTGAAAGCTGTCTGCCCAAAAAACTAGAAGAAAGCAAAAAAGGATATTTATATTATTGGTCACACGGCCAAGAGTTGGCATTTTATCTACCTATTGGGTCCTTCTCAAGGACCTGAGAGAGGCAGAGGTTGCTCCAGTGGTGATCCAGATGTTTTGGACTTGCACCCAAAGCTCCTATAACTATTGGTGCAACCTTTGCTTGCTTTTGCCACAGTTGTTTCTACTTCTATTTGCAGGTCCGATGTTATATGATCTCCAGTTCTTTCTCTACTATTCTGCTCTCTCCAAGTACTGCCATGTCCACTATTCAGAATTTTTTGTCATTCTATTCTATTCTGTTCCATTCCATTCCATTCCATTCCATTCCATTCCATTCCATTCCATTCCATTCCATTCCATTCCATTCCATTCCATTCCATTCTATTCTATTCTATTCTATTCTATTCTATTCTATTCTATTCTATTCTATTCTATTCTATTCTATTCTATTCTATTCTTCTTCTATATTCTATATTCTATCCTATCCTATCCCATCCCATTCTTTTTATCTCTTTATTCTCTACTCTACTCTATTCCTTTCCTTTCCATTCCATTCTATTCATTATTTTCCTCCCTAGCTCTCTTCCTTCCTTCCTTTGTCCCTTTCTCCTTGTTTCCATCCTTCCTCCATTCCTCCCTGTCAATCTTTTCCTTCCTTCCTTCCTTCCTTCCTTCCTTCCTTCCTTCCTTCCTTCCTTCCTTCCTTCCTTCCTTCCTTCCTTCCTTCCTTCCTTCCCTCCCTTCCTTTGCATGTACACTGAGAGCTTCTGCACTGGAGACAAATTCCTTGTGTGTCTAATCCCACTTGGCCAATAAAATATTCCATTCTGACATAATACAAGATTTCATTAAAAAACTCCTGATGTTTGACTGTGTTGTACAGTTCCACCTTGCCTGCTTCCGAGGCAGACACATCACTGAATAAAGTTAGTTCTTGACTTACGCTTCGCTTAGTGACCGTCTGAAGTTACAACGGCACTGAAAAACGTGCCGCTCACACTTACCACCTTAAGTGTGTGGCCTGTCCACAGTCACGCGAATTGCATTTGAACACTTGACGCTTGGCAACTGACTCACATTTACAACGGCTGCCATGACCCGAGGGCCACGCGATTTCATTTTGTGACCTTCTGAGAAGCAAAGTCAATGGGGGAAGACAGATTCATTTAATGACTGTGTGGCACATGTAACAACGGCAGCGATTCGCTTGATAAACGTGGCAAGGAAAGTTGTAAAAACGGGGCGAACTCACTTAAGTTTCTCACTTAGCAACATAAATGTTGGGCTCAGTTGTGGTCCTATGCTGAGGACTACCTGTATCTCCATGAATTCCGAAGAACTTTTCAAGTATATTAGAAGCTCTACCCCTGTTGAGACTCTGGGGGATCTAATGAGGAAAATCTCTCTCAAACGAGGACCCAACAGGTTTCATTACCACTTGACCCCCCCCTCCCCAAACCTCAATCCATTCAGTGGTTGGTTTTGCGTTCTGTGATCCATCCTTTTTGCATAAAACCCCTCCATGGATTGGCCTGGGACTAGCCCACCTTATCGGATACCCTTTCTTTGCTGCTAAATTGCCCATCGCGAGTGCTGCGTAACAGAGTGAGTGCCCATTTCTCGTCCCAGCTTCTGCCAACCTAGCAGTTCGAAAGCACGTAGAAATGCAACTAGAAAAACAAGGACCACTCCGGTGGGAAGGTAACAGCGTTCCGTGCGCATTTGGCGTCTAGTCATGCCGGCCACATGACCACGGAGACGTCCTCGGACAAGCGCTGGCTCTTTGGCTTTGAAACGGAGATGAGCACCGGCCCCTCGAGTCAGAAACGACTAGCACGCATGTGCGGGGGAACCTTTACCTTTTAAAGTTGAGGAACACCATACCTGAAATTTTAATGCTGATTGGAAACCCCCTTTGGACTGTTTAGATTAACAATAAAAATGAAATTATGATACGCTGTAGTTGAGCCCAAAATCTCCACCACTAAGCAAGAATTAGAATTAGAATTAGAATTAGAATAGAATAGAATAGAATAGAATAGAATAGAATAGAATAGAATAGAATAGAATAGAATAGAATAGAATAGAATAGAATAGAATAGAATAGAATAGAATAGAATAGAATAGAATAGAATAGAAAATATGGAATGAATGGAATAGAATAGAATAGAATAGAATAGAATAGAATAGAATAGAATAGAATAGAATAGAATAGAATAGAATAGAATAGAATAGAAAATATGGAATGGAATGGAATGGAATGGAATGGAATGGAATGGAATAGAATAGAATAGAATAGAATAGAATAGAATAGAATAGAATAGAATAGAATAGAATAGAATAGAATAGAATAGAATAGAATAGAATAGAAAATATGGAATGGAATGGAATCAGTGGTGGGATTCAGCCAGTTCGCCCCAGTTTAGCAGAACCGGTAGCTACTTTTTTGTTGCCCAGGCCCGGAATGGACTTCCAGAATTGGCATCCACACAGACAACTGATTGTTCACATATTTGAATCCTACCACTAAATGAAATAGTAATAGAATGGAACAGAACAGAACTGAATAGAATAATAGAGCTGGAAGGGACCTTGGAGGTCTTCTAGTCCAACCCCCTGCTCATGCAGGAAACCCTATACCATTTCAGACAAAAGGTTGTCCAGTCTCTTCTTAAAAGCTTCCAGTGTTGGAACAGAACAGAATAGAATACAGAATAATGGGAAAGAATGGAACGGAATAGAATGGGAGGGGAGGGGAGAAGGAGAAGGAGAAGAATTTTTTTATTGGCCAAGTGTGATTGGACACACAAAGAATTTGTCTCCACTGCATAATTTCTCAGTGTACATTCAAGCAACAAGAGATAAATCATGATCGTAATCATAAAATACAACCATCATTTATCAGTTAAAGGACAGTAATTAAGTGACCTTTCTTGCCATAGTTGTTAAGTAAATCACTACAGGCGAGTTAGTAACATGGTTGTTAAGTGAATCTGGCTTCCCCCATTGATGTTGCTTGTCAGAAGGTTGCAAAAGGAAACACTGCAACCGTCCTACATACATGGCAGTTGCAAAGCATCTGAATTTCAATCAGATCAACCCGGGGATGTTGCAGCATCTGTGTAAAGCAATCATGCTGTGTAAAGTGCTGATAGGTCACTTTTTTTCAGGCCCGTTGTAACCTCAAACGGTCACTAAATGAACGGTTGCAAGTGAAGGACTACTTGTATCAATCTCCCGTCATCTCCTTGACAGCCTCCTTCTCCACCCCATTATGCAGCTGGAGGCTGTGCTGCCTCTTCTCGGCTTCTCCCCTAGGCAGCATCTCTTCGTCCCCGTCTCCCAAGGTCTTTCTCCCGCGCCATTATACTCCTTCCCTCTAGGGGGACACGTACCGTGATCGGGAAATAGTCTTTCACGTATCGCCAGATGACGCTGTTCTGCATCCAGTGGGAGCGCCGCCCCCCTTTGCTCGGGGTGTCCCAGTCAAAAGCCCACCAGGCAGCATAGAGGGCGCTGATCAGCCAGAAGCGCGTGAAGAGGAGGAGGATGAAGATGGCAACGGAGCATGGACCTGGAGGAAAAAAAGGAAGAACTATTAGGGGTCTTTCACATTCACACATATATATTTTTTAAATCCCATTTGTATCCCGCACTTCTCCGAAGACTCAGGGCGGCTTACAATCTAAAGCACAAATCAATGTGCTTAGCACATTGTTATTCCCTAATCGGGAATAACAGAATAACAGAGCTGGAAGGGACCTTGGAGGTCTTCTAGTCCATCCCCCTGCTCCAGCAGGAAACCCTACGCCATCCCACACAAGCGACTGTCCAGTCTCTTCATAAAAGCCTCCAGTGATGGAGTGCCCGCAACTTCTGGATGGAAGCTGTTCCACTGGTTAATTGTTCTCACTGTCAGGAAATTTCTCCTCAGTTTGAGGTTGCTTCTCCCTTTGTTCAGTTTCCATCCGTTGCTTCTTGTCCTGCCATCTTTCTTGCTCTTCTCTGCACTCTTTGTAGAGTCTTAACATCTTTTTTACATCGTGGTTACCAAAACTGGATGCCGTATTCCAAGAGTGGCCTTACTAAGGGCTTGTAAAATGGCATTAACACTTCACTTGATCTTGATTCTATCCCTCTGTTAATGTAATATAGGAAAGTGTTGGCCTTTTTGGCAGCTGCAACACATGGCTGGCTCATATTTAAGGGATGGTCCACTAAAACTCCGAGATCATTCTCGCAGTTACTGCTGTTAAGCCAAGTTTCACCTAGTCTGTAACTGAAGCGTGGAAAGGTGGTTTTTTAAGATATTGGACAGTTATGCAATCCTGTGTTGGTCTCTCCCAAATGTAGATCAAATGTTAGTGAACTACAAAGATTGTTTGGAGGTGGGTGAAACTTTGAATGTAGTGGCTCAGGAATTCTGGGAGTTGAAGTCCCCGAGTCATAAAAGAGCCAAGGTTGCCTACCCCTAGGTTAGATGAAGAGACCCAGACTCGTTGGAAGTCTCACACTGCAGTGAACAAGGACATGCATTCAATTTCACATCCATTAAGATTGTCGGCCAAGCAGGGACAAAAATAGCAAGAGAAATTATTGAAGCCTGAGAAACAGGCCCATTGTCAGCCAATAGGTGTGCTGATTTATTACCTCCCTACCAGGTAATTAGGAGACAAAGGAGCGGGAATTAACAATAGCTGGCCACCAACATCCTAATTAGCAACTAACATTAGTGCCTAGAAGGCTCCACACCCATTTGCACCACTCAGGTGACCCTGAGGACATAGATAAACCTCCAAGTGGCCTCAATGACTTGCTAAAGGAGGCAAACCACCAGTGTTTACTGCAAGGAGTATAAATCCTTCCATTCCCCACCATTCAGTCAGAACCTGAGGAAGCTTCTCGGATGAGAAGTGAAACATCTTCAAAGGAAAAACAAGAAAGTCTAGTAGTTGCCTCTTGAAAAATCAACTTTGGACAGTTATGACCTTTGAGGACAGACACGCAGATGCCAGATATTTTATTTTTATTTTATTACATTTATATACCGCCCTTTCCCTGAGGACTCAGGGCGGTTTACAGGAAATTAAAAACCAACAATACAAAAGTTAAAACCCATTTAAAAAAGATTAAACTTAACCCTGTGCAATTAAAACCCCGATTAAAATAAATTACTCCTCAGCCTGGGCCCGAGAGCTCGAAGAGCCAGGTCTTCAGGCCCTGGCGGAATGAACGGAGGTCGGGGGCAGTCCTCAGCTCCACTGGCAGCTGGTTCCAGAGGGCAGGCGCCCTCACTGAGAAGGCCCCAATCTCTTACCAGCGGGACCCTGAGCAGACCCTCCCTGTGGGAGCGCACTGGACGAAGGGCATTTGTTGCCGGCAGCAGGTGTTCCCTCAAATACCCCGGACCCAAGCCATGTAGGGCTTTATAGGTAATAACCAGCACCTTGAATTTCACCCGGAGGGCAACCGGAAGCCAATGCAGCTCGCGGAGTAGAGGTGTTACGTGGGAGTATCGGGAGACCCCCATTACAACTCGTGCAGCCGCATTCTGCACCAGTTGAAGCCTCCGAGTGGTCCTCAAGGGCAGCCCCATGTAGAGAGCGTTACAGTAGTCTAAACGGGAGGTCACGAGCGCATGAGTAACTGTGCGTAGGGCATCTCGGTCCAGATAGGGACGCAACTGGCGCACCAGGCGAACCTGTGCAAAAGCCCCCCTGGTCACGGCTCCTATATGGTCTTCAAAATTGAGTCGTGAATCCAGGAGGACGCCCAAGTTGCGAGCCCTATCAACGGGGGGTAACACCTCACCCCCCATCGTTAGAGGTGGAATAGTCTGGTTAACCCGATATGCCGATATGCAGAGCCACTCAGTCTTGGCGGGATTGAGACGAAGCCTGTTTCTCCCCATCCAGACCTGGACCGCCTCCAGGCACCGGGACATCACAGCGAGGGCATCACTGGGTTGGTTCGGGGTGGAAAGAAAAAGTTGGGTATCATCAGCGTACTGGTGATACCCCACCCCGAAACCACGAATGATCTCGCCCAGCGGCTTCATATAGATGTTGAACAGGAGAGGTGAGAGAACCGACCCCTGCGGAACTCCACAAATGAGAGGCCTCGGGGCGGATCTCTGCCCTCCCGTCAACACTGACTGCGAGCGGCCCAGGAGATAGGAGGAGAACCACCGTAAAACGGTGCCTCCCACTCCCAACCCCCTGAGACGCCGCAGTAGGATACCATGGTCGATGGTATCGAAAGCCGCTGAGAGATCTAATAGGACCAGGACAGAGGAGCAACCCCTGTCCCTAGCCCTCCAGAGATCATTCACCAGCGCGACCAATGTGGAGAAAAGTCACTCTGCTGATTCACTGTTCTTACTGTCAGAAAATTTCTCCTTCATTCCAGATTGCTTCTCTCCTTGATTAGCTTCATCCAGGATATGTTATAAAGGTAGTCCTCGACTTACGACCCCTATTGAACTCAAAATGAAGCGAGAGAGCTGTGAAGTGAATTTTGCCCTGTATTACTCCTTTCTTGCCACAAATGAAACACTGTAGTTAAGGTAGACACACAGTTGTTAAGTGGATCCGGCATCCCCCATTAACTTTGTCAGAAGGTCACAAAAGAGGATCACCTGGCACACACCCCCGGGGACACTGCGACTGTCATAAATATGAGTTGGTGGCCAAGTGTTTGAAATTTTGATCACCTGACCATGGGACTGCTGTGACAGTTGTCAGCTTGAAAAAAAAAGTCATAAGACACTTTTTTTCCAGTGCCGTTGTGACGTCAGTCACTAAATGAATTGTTGTAAGTCGAGGCCAACAGGAAAGAAAACCAGATCCCTGCCTGAGGGAGCTTGGAAAACTGATCCCTGTCCATCTCAAGAGTCTTATTTCTGCAAAATCTACCCCTCGGTTTTGATGTGCAATGCAGCCACCGGTGGAGTTTTTCTGGCAACCCCTTAAAACAGGGGTCACCAACCCCAGGTCTGTGGACCGGTACCGGGCCGTGGCATGCCAGCAACCGGTCTGGACAAACAAGCAAAGCCCCATCCGCGGGATGCTGGCAGCACACAAAACCACGCACCCTCCGGTCCGCGGAAAAACCTCTCTCCACAGAACTGGTCCCTGGTGCCCAAAAGATTGGGGACCTCTGCCTTAAGACAGCCCCCACCTTCCTCCTGCCCTCCCCTTGGCAACCTCCATATCCTTAAAAACGTCCCCTTAATTAGGAGTAACCATCTCTTTTTTTACCCAAGCATAATAAACAGAAGAGCCATTGAAGCACGGCAGCCGTCTGAAGCCGTCTCTCCCACGGGATGTGGCGAGGAGCGAATTCAATCTTCATCGTAGCAGCCAAGCCCGTTCCACTGTCTTCGGACTGAAGACGCTGACCCAGTGTTGTGGCGCTGGTCGCGGGAGGAAGGGGCAAAGTCTGTGGCCTCTGTCCGTCCAGGAGGAACAGGGTGCTGGATGCAATTACAGTAATTAATGTGGAAATCTGGAGGAAACCCGGCCCCTTTTTTGGCACACTGGACTGGTTAAGTGTGTAGGGCTGGGTCATAAATTCTTGCTTCTCTGTTGTGTCTCAGCCACCTCACCAAAAAGCAGCAGAAAAGTTCATGAGAACTTTTGGAAGGGACCCATCTTCCTTCTGGTGCACCTTCTCCTCTTCGTAAAGACGCCAACGGCGCATTGGAAAGCACGCTGCATCCCTCTTCATGGATTTATTAGATTTTTTTTAACCCGGCATTATTAGTTTATAAGTAATACAAAGTGGCAAACATGCATAATATTCCTTCTTCCCTGCCAACCCCAGAACAACAACCCTGTGAGGTGGGATAGGCTGGGAGACAGAGGGACTAGCTCAAAGTCTCCCAATTGGCTTTCATATCTCCTCAGGCAGAACTAGAACTCACTGTCTCCTGGTGATTGGCCCAAAGTCAAGGATTGCCGGTGGGTGATCCCCAGGGGGAGGGCGTTCTCTGTGGGCGCGCCTGGCCTTTGGAATTAACTGCCAATGGAACTTCGGACTGCCCCCGACCTTTGTTCGTTTCGCCTTGCTCTTTGAGCTATCTGGCCTGGACTGAGGGGTTTTAATGATTTTAAATTGTAATTTTGACTTTTGGGGGCTATACTTAATTTAATTTTATTTTAATTTTATATTGTATTGTTTTTAAATTCTACCCTGCAAACCGCCCTGAGTCCTTCGGGAATAGGGCAGTATATAAACCGAAATTAATAATAATAATAATAATAATAATAATAATAATAATAATAATAATAATAATAATAATAATAAAGTCACCCAACGAGCTTCCATGCCTAAGGCAGAACTCACAGACTCCCAATTGATAGACGAGCACCTTAACCACTAGACCAGACTCCTATACCCAAAGCACCTTTAAGGAGCCACTCCTGGGTCGGAGTCTTCTGCGGAGCCAGCTCTCCCATTTTTCCAATGCTTCTTCCCACGGTCAGAATCCTCAAATATTTGAAATATTGGATTGCTGGTTTTAGAGCCTGCCTTGTTATGGAGACGGCAGAAACGTTGAAGCTGATTTCTTTTTCCATCAGGCGTATCCTGTCCTGAGGAAACGTTCCAGGTTGCCTGGTGTCCCAATCCGAAGACGTCCAGCGGTGATGGGTGAAGGGCCATGCCTTGCACTCTGCAGAGGGCTACAGAGAGAATTGTGCAAGGAGAGGCGGGGCATTTACACACCCAGACACCACTTTGTCCTAACTAAAAAAAACAACAACACAACCCACACGAAACCTTTGCCACGTTTATTTCCTTCTTTACCTTGCAGGAGAACGTTCTTCTGCCCGACAGAGATCCAGAAGATTAGAAAAATTAATGTCCTGGACTTACAACCGTTCGTTTACTGACCGTCCAAAGTTACAACAGCACCCAAGCGACTGATGACCATTTTCCACACATGACAATAGATGCAGCATCTCCCGTGGTCACGTGATCAAAATTCGGACACTTGGCCACTGACTCATATTTATGACGGTTTCAGTGTCCCCATTTTGCGACCTTCTGACAAGCAAAGTCAAGGGGGAAACCTATGAAGAACCGTGTTACTAACTGTAACTGTTTACTACAGTTATAAACTGTACTACAGTTTTAAATAACTGTAAAGGTTCACAATATTTCTGGCAAGAAAGGTGATAAAATGGGGCAAAATTCACTCAACAACTTGACTCGTTTAGCAAGAGGAATTTTGAGCTCAATTGTGGTCTTATGTCGTGGACTGCATGTACTGCCAAGCAAGAGAAGAATGGGGGGTGTGGTGGGGTCGCCCAGTCTGTCCCTCGCACACCTTGGAAAAAAGGCACCGGAGGCACGAAGTAACAGCCAGCAAGTCTTCCATCCAGTGTGGCTGTGATTGACATGTCACCATCCTTAGGAAGTTTCTGCTTGACGGTCTGTGTTAGGAAGCAAAAACCTGGTCAGGGTTAAATATCACAATTGTGCAAAAAGGGAAACAAGACAGTACAGGCAGTCCTCGACTTACAACCTCAATGGAACCCCAGATTTCCAGATGTTAAGTGAGTTTGTCCCCATTTTACAACCTTCCTTGCCACTGCTGTTAAGTGAATCACGGCAGCTGTTAAATTATTAAGATGGTCGTTCAGTGAAACTGGCTCCCCCCTGTTGTGTAGTGGGTTCTGGAGAGCAGGAAGGATGCCGAGACGATGAGTATAGCATAGCAGCTCTTTATTAGGTGGAAGGGACTGTACTGGGGAATAGGGGCTACCTGCACTCTTATATATACCTGGCCAGCACCTGGCCAGCTACTCAACCAACCAATCGGTTTGAACCTCTTTCCTGCCAAAATGCTTCCCGCCAAAACAGTTACAGTTCAATGCCTCCTGGTGGTGATTCTTATACACAGCTTTAGATGTTGCAATAAAGCTTAATACATAACACCCCTTCCCCCTTAAGGATGGAACTATATACACAAACAATGAACGTACATTCATGGCAACAACTTCCCCATGGACCCAGCCACCCGGCTTCCCTTATTTACACACATAGTCCGTGAGGTACGCAGGTGGCCTATGGGACCGCGAGGAACTGGAGAGTCAGCAGGTAAAATCTGGCTGGCCGTCTCTGGTGGACCCACCCCATAGTCAGACCCTGTGGCAGGGTTAGTCTCCCGGTCCTGGGGGTTTTGCTGTCCAGGTTGATCGGGGTTCTCCTGGTCCTCCTCGGCCTCGGATGCAGTTGTTTGTTGGTGGTGCTGGTGGGGGGACTGTGAGCTAGCTTGTGTGCCAGCTTGGAAACTCCATGAGGAGTAATTTTCCCAGTGGTTGCTTGTTGACCATTCTGGAACTCTTTTCCTCACTTGGTCTATGTGCCGTCTGACCTGACGACCCCCCCACTACGTAAGATAGGGGCCCAGTTTTGTCAACCACCACCCCCGAAATCCACAAGTGTCCCGGACCATAGTTTCTGGCCCAAACCAAGTCACTCGGTTGCAGTTCTCTTGGGGTTTTGGGCTGCACAGCCTCAGAAGCCACTCTGTCGGGGTGAGGCCTGTCCAGTTTGGTGATGAGGCATCTGCCCCAACGGAACTCCACAGGATTGTTCCCCGTGGCTGTGCATGGTGTGGTGTGCTCTGATAATAGGAATTCCGAATCACTGACGATAATGCGCCTGAGTGCGTCTTTGGTTGTTCTCACCATCCTTTCTGCTTGTCCATTAGTCGACGGGTGGAAGGGCGCGGATGTGACGTGTCTAATCAAGTTTGCTCTCATGAAGGCCTGAAACTCAGCAGCGGTAAATTGAGCCCCATTATCTGATACCATAACGTCAGGCAGACCATGTGTGACAAAAAGTCTCCTGAGCACTTGGATTGTTTTGGCTGTGGTCATATTTGGGACTGGCACTACCTCCAGCCATTTTGAGTGGATGTCTACCACTATTAGGAAAAGCTGTCCTTGAAATGGACCAGCGTAACCTATATGGACCCTGGACCAGGGTGTATGTGTTGCCTCCCATTTGTGGACAGGCGCTTGGGGCATCTCAGGTCTGGACCTTTGGCAAGTGTAGCATCCCTGTACCTGTTCTTCCACTGCCTTATCTAACCCTGGCCACCAAAGGTACCTCCTTGCTAAAGCCTTCATGCGAACTATGCCAGGGTGCCCTTCATGTAAAGACTGCAGAATTCTATCTCTCAGTGTTGATGGTATAATAACCCTACTACCCCACAACAAGCATCCTGGGCCTGGGCTTTTATCCTGCCACCCTGTGAATACTCAGGACTGAACTCTGCTCAGGATCTTGTCTGAGGCTGTGTCAGCTGCTATGTCCCCTGCATGGAGGGGGCATTCAGGTAGCTCCTGGATTGCTAGTATCTGGGCAGCCGGCGCCAGATCTGGCTCTATGTTTGCTAGGGGTAGCCTACTTAGGTCATCTGCACGGCCCATTTCTTTCCCTGGCTTATGAATCAGTTTAAAATTGTAAGCCAATAGGAATATGGACCATCTGAGCATCCTAGGGGAGAGTATTTGTGGAGTTTGTTTGTCAGTGGTGAATAAGCCTAATAGAGGCTTATGGTCCGTGAACACTGTGAATTCCCTACCATACAGGTAGTCATGGAACTTTTTGACCCCAGCCACTATTGCCAGGGCTTCCTTGTCTATTTGTGCATAGTTCCTCTCTGCCCCTGACAAGGTTCTCAAGTAGTATGCAATGGGGATCTGTTTGCCATTTTCCTCCAGATGACTTAGCACTGCTCCCACTCCATATGGTGAAGCATCGCAAGCAATGCAGATGGGCTTTGTTTCTATGAAATGTGTGACTGTTGAATTGCTAGACAGTAAGCCTTTTAGGTCCTGGAAGCTTTTTTCATGGACATCGGTCCATTACCATGCAGCTTTTTTTATCCAGAAGCCTATGCAGTGGTTCAGCTATTACTGCTTTGTGGGGTAGGAAAGAGTGATAAAAATTTAATAATCCCCAAAAGGCTTGCAGTTCAGCCTTGTTTTTGGGAGTTGGGGCCATCTTGATTGCCTTCACTTTGGATTCTGCGGGGTGTTGCCGCTGTACGCCGCGCCCTCGTAGTGTACCGATTCGTCGGCCTTGTGCAGGGGTGTCTGGACCGCTCGTACCGCGCCTCCAGCCGCCTCGTTGGCAAAGATCTCGTCTTGGGCATCTTGGAGGGTGATATTGGGCCTTGCAAAGAGCCTCTGTTGCAGTCGCTTGTCTCTTAGGCTGCACACAAGCCTGTCTTGAAGCCTCTCGTCCAGGTTGGAGAACTGGCAGAGGCGGGCAGCCAACCTTGGCTCTTTTATGAGTCACGGATTTCAACTCCCAGAATTCCTGAGCTGGTATGGGGCAACTATGGCCCCTTCATGACTAGTGGACTTCAACTCCCAGAATTCCTGAGCCAGCGTGGCTCAGCTTGGAAACTCTCCCTTTCCCCTCAGCATGGCTGGCTCAGGAATTCTGGGAGTTGAAGTCCACCAGTCATAAAAGAGCCACGGTTGCCCTAACCCTGCCCTAGGAGCCCTCCTGGATCACCTGCGCCATGTGGATTCATCCTGATTGCCGGGTTTTAGCAGCCTGTGGGAACAAAGCCATTCGAATGCAGCCTTGGTCCCGGACCTGACCTGCATGACCCTCTTCGGGGAATCCCTCTCTTCCTGGGTGACCCCTCCCCTGTGTACCCCCTCATTCTGTCTTTGTCTGGTCCTGGCTCCCCCCGTCTTTTAAGTGACCCCCCTCCCATGTGTATCCCCCTCTTTCTGCCTGCCCCTGGTCTTGGGTCCCCCCCCCTTCTGGGCTCCCCCCGGGGCATTTTGGCCCTGGCGCCCCCTCCCCTCCCTCCGCACCCCCTCCTCGCCGGACGGGCAGGGGGGGCGGAGGGCAGCAGGGGGGGGTCGCACAGCCTCACAATGCCCGGGCGGCGCACAACGGCCCCGGCTCCTCCCGCCCACCCAACTCCACCCCGGGCAGCTGCTCTAAAGGGCGGCGTGGCAGGCGCTGCGCTGGCCGAGCCGAGCCGAGCCGGGCGGCAGAGATTCCCCCTCGGCCTGCCTTTCCTCCTCCACTGCCCGCCGCGGCATAGATGGGCGCTGAAGCCATGAAGACGCTTCTTCCCGCCTACGCGGGGGTCCTGCGAGGTAGGGCGGGGGGCTGGGGGGGCACGGAGGATGTGGCCGGTTTTTCCGCAGTTCCGGCATTTTGCGTTGCGGAACCTGCAGGTTGCCCGGGGGTGGTTGCCTCCGCAGCTTCTGCACTTAGCTTCGGGGTCTCTCTTGTCGGTTCGGACCCTCCCTCGGTGGTCTGTGCAGTTGCGGTGGTGGTTGTCTCCTGGGGCAGTCGGCGCCTTCCGAACGGTTGGTCCTCGCTGGAATTTTACCGACTCTCCGGGTGATCTCATCGATGTCTGTTTCCCATGGGTAGTCCTCCTCCCCACCGTCCACATGGCTCTCTTGGTTGATTTCACCCGCTGCTCCATTGCTGTTGTGGGGGGGGGTCGCGTTTCGTACGTGATTCGTACGTGAGCAGTTCATCCAGAACTTCTTGTAAGTTTCCGGTGGGCTTCGCGATGATTCTGTTTTGTAATTGTTCATCGCGTAGCCCTAGGACCACTCTGTCCCTGATTCGCACTTCCAGGTTGTCGTATTTACAACGGAGTGCAGCTTCCCTTACTGCGGCCACAAATTCGGTTATAGATTCGCCCGGTTTCTGGTTCCTTTTTTCGAAAATCCTTCTCCAGAAGAGCTCCGACCTCTTGGGGGTGAAGTGCTCCTTGAGTTTGGCTAAGAGTTCGGTGTACGACACGCTGGCAACGGCGGCCGGTTGGCACAACCCCACGGCGACCCGGTAGACTGGTGTGCCGCTGATTGTTAGGAGTGCTGCAGCCTTCTTCCGGTCATCGGTTATGCCATTCACCAACATGTACCCCTCGACCTGGCCGACGTACTCGTCCCAGTCCTCCGGGTGTCTGGGGTCAAATTCCTTTACTGAGCCGACTTGAGCCATGCTTACTTCCTGTCTGCGATTCGGCACCGCTGGGCTGAAGACACGCTGTGCAGCTGACAGCTATTCGAATTTCCCGCTCCGCGCGCTCCTTGCTTCCGCGCCTTTTCTCCGCTGTTCTGCCGCGATCCCACCTTCGTCGCCACTGTTGTGTCTGGATCAACGACATTAACAGGGAGGCGGATTCAGGTTACATTGCTTTATTGACTGCACGTGGAGACCTGGGACTGGCAAGTCCTGGGTAGCTTTTATGCCCAGCAGCCGCTGGACACTAGCCAACCCCCTGGCTGGAATCTCCCGCCTTGCCTCTGGCACCCAACCCGGTGTCCAGGAATACCTGCCAGTAGGAGTGACCAATCCCAGGCTGATTAACTATGTACATAACAGAGGGGGTACACAGGACCAGGGACACCCAGGAAGAGGGGGACATCCAGAAGGGGTCATCCAGGTCAGCTCCGGGACTAAGGCTGCATTCGGATGGCTTTGTTCCACAGGCTGCTAAAACCGGGTAATCAGGATGAATCCACCTGGCACAGGTGATCCAGGAGGGCTCCTAGGGCAACCGTGGCTCTTTTATGACTGGTGGACTTCAACTCCCAGAACTCCTGAACCAGCCATGCTGAGGGGAAAGGAAGAGGTTTCCAGGGTGAGCCATGCTGGCTCAGGAATTCTGGGAGTTGAAGTTCCCAAGTCATGAAGGGGCCATAGTTCCCCCATTCTTGCTCAGGAATTCTGGGAGTTGAAGTCCGCAAGTCATGAAGGGGCCAAAGTTTCTCTCACACTGGCTCAGGAATTCTGGGAGTTGAAGTCCATGAGTCATAAAAGAGCCAAGGTTGCCTACCTCTGCCTTATACCATTTCTATACCATTTGATGTACATCGTTTGATGATAAAAATGGAACAAACGTTCTAATTCAAAAAAGATGTTGAGACTATGGGATGGGGAAAAATGTGCAAAGAAGAGCAACTAAGGTGATGAAAGGCCTGGAGGCTAAAATCTATGAAGAACGGTTGCAGGAATTAATTATGTCTAATTTAATGAAAAAACGACTGTTTTATATTCTATGTCAGGGGTGTCAAACTCAATTTCATTGAGGGCCGCATCAGCATTGCAAGGGGCCGGGTGGGTATGGCCAGGGTGGGCGTGGCCTACTGGGTGGGCGTGGCTAGAGTGCGTATGGCCTACTGGGTGGGCGTGGCCAGCTCTGCATCGTTCACATCAAGGGTGCCTATGGGGGCCTGGGCAGGAGTGGGACAAATCTGAGGGTCTCTGGCAGAAGGAGGGTCTCTGGGCCAGGGCCAAGTCAGCGGGGGCCGTTCCCTCACTGTTTCCAGGGTGGCTTCGGGGGCCACATGAAACCACTTCATGGGCCGGATCCGGCCCCCGGGCCTTGTGTTTGACATGTCTGTTCTATGTTCTATAACTAAGGAGGAATTTCCTGAGAATAATTAATCAGCGAAGCTCCAGATTTTCTGCAAACGTGGGACCTTTGACATGTTATTCTTCAATCTGCTTTAGAAAAGCTACACAGGAGAGAGCTTGTTTGTTCTGGGGTCCTTGGAGCTCTCTGAGCTTGGTTGTCTTCTGGCAGACGTTTCATGACCCCACTAGGTCACATCATCAGTGCACTGTTGAGTGTTGGGACATGAAACATCTACCAGAAATCAACCAAGCTCAAGAGAGCACCAAGGACCCCACAGTTCAACCTGGAGCCACAATTATTCTCTTCTCTTGAGACCTTGTTCTCCAAAAGAGGCACCCGAGAATCTGTTCAATTCCGGGGGTGGGCAAAGCAGAGAGCTGGGAGAAGGACAACGCTCCAGAAAGTGTCGCCTCTAACCAGGAATCCAAACCTAGATTTGCTCCCCTGCCCTACCCCAAATTCATTCATCTTGCGTTTGCGACGTGATTTTTTTGGCTTCCTCTTGACGGCCTGTGTTATGCCAGTTTGCTCTATTTTTACACATGGCTCCATATGCGGCTTTGGCAATTGGTGCCAAAATATTCACTGTGTTCCTAGAGAGGCACCACATTAATTCTACATTGTTGGGAATCTGTTTGCCCCCTTTTGGGGCAGTAAATTCTGATTTTTTTGTTTTTTTCCTTTAGACTTTTAATCCATTTTTATTACTTTGTAAATAACTCAAGGCACTGGGTATACATAATACGTCTTCCTCCTTTTTCCCCACAACAACATCCCTGCGAAGTGGGCTGGGCTGGGAGAGAGGAACCAGCCCAAAGTCACCTAGTTGGCTTTCCTGCCTAAGGCGGGACTAGAACTCATAATTTCTTGGCGATTGGTCCAAAGTCAACCCAGTTGGTTTTCCTGCTTGGCAGCTGGCATGTACTTAGGACGGTTGCAGCGTCCCGGGGTCACGTGATCCCTTTTTGCGACCCTCGGACAAGCAAAGTCAATGGGGGAAGCCAGTTTCACTGAACGACCGTCTTAATAATTTAACAGCTGCCCTGATTCACTTAACAGCAGTGGCAAGGAGGGTTGTAAAATGGGGCCAAACTCACAACATCTGGAAAACTGGGGTTCAGCTGAGGTCGTAAGTCGAGGATTGCCTGTACTGTCTGTTTCCACTTTTGCACAATTGTGATATTTAACCCTGACCAGGGTTTTTCTTCCTAAGACAGACCGTCAAGCAGAAACTTCCTAAGGATGGCGACATGTCAGTCACAGCCACACTGGAAGACTTGCTTTTTTGTTGTTTTTCCCAAGGTGTGCGAGGGACAGGTTGGGCGACCCCACCCCAGCCTCATTCTTCTCTTGCTTGCAAGTACATGCAGCCCACGACATAAGACCACAATTGGGCTAAAAATTCCTCTTGCTAAACGAGTCAAGTCTCGTTGAGTGAATTTTGCCCCATTTTATTACCTTTCTTGCCAGAACTGTTGTGAACCTTTGCAGTTAACTTAATAACACGGTTCTTCATTGGTTTCCCCCTTGACTTTGCTTGTCAGAAGGTCGCAAAATGAGGACACTGAAACCGTCATAAATATGAGTCGGTGGCCAAGTGTCCGAATTTTGATCACGTGACCACGGGGGATGCTGCATCTATTGTCATGTGTGGAAAATGGTCATCAATCGCTTGGGTGCCGTTGTAACTTTGGACGGTCAGTAAACGAACGGTTGTAAGTCCAGGACATTAATTTTTCTCATCTTCTGGATCTCTGTCGAGCAGAAGAACGTTCTTCTGCAAGGTAAAGAAGGAAATAAACGTGGCAAAGGTTTCGTGTGGGTTGTGGATTTTTTTTTAGTTAGGACAAAGTGGTGTCTGGGTGTGTAAATGTCCCGCCTCTCCTTGCACAATTCTCTCTGTAGCCCTCTGCAGAGTGCAAGGCATGGCCATTTGACCACCACCGCTGGATGTCTTCGGATTGGGACACCAGGCAACATGGAACGTTCCCTCGGGACAGAAGGACACGCCGGATGGAAAAAAAATCAGCTTCAACGTTTCTGCCGTCTCCATAACAAGGCAGGCTCTAAAACCAGCATTCCAATATTTCAAATATTTGAGGATTCTGATCGTGGGAAGAAGCATTGGAAAAACAGGAGAGCTGGCTCAGCAGAAGACTCCGACCCAGGAGTGGCTCCTTAAAGGTGCTTTGGGCATAGGAGTCTGGTCTAGTGGTTAAGGTGCTGGCCTAGAAACTGGGAGACAGTGAGTTCTAGTCCCGCCTTAGGCATGGAAGCCTGCTGGGTGACTTTGGGCCAGTCACCAGGAGATGGTGAGTTCTAGTCCTGCCTTAGGAGATATGAAAGCCAATTGGGAGACTTTGAGCTAGTCCCTCTGTCTCCCAGCCTATCCCACCTCACAGGGTTGTTGTTCTGGGGTTCGCAGGGAAGAAGGAATATTATGTATGTTTGCCCCTTTGTATTACTTATAAACTAATAAAGCCAGGTTAAAAGGAATCTAATAAATCCATGAAGAGGGGTGCAGCGTGCTTTCCAATGCGCCGTTGGCATCTTTGCGAAGAGGAGAAGGCGTACCAGAAGGAAGATGGGTCCCTTCCAAAAGTTCTCGTGAACTTTTCTGCTGCTTTTGGGTGAGGTGGTTGAGACACAACAGAGAAGCAAGAATTTATGACCCAGCCCTACACACTTAACCGGTCCAGTGTGCCAAAAAAGGGGCCGAGTTTCCTCCAGATTTCCACATTAATTACTGTAATTGCACCCAGCACCCTGTTCCTGCTGGACGGGCAGAAGCCACAGACTTTGCCCCTTCCTTCCGCGACCAGCGCCACAACACTGGGTCAGCGTCTTCAGTCCGAAGACAGTGGAACGGGCTCGGCTGCTAGGATGAAGATTGAATTCGCTCCTCGCCACATCCCGTGGGAGAGACGGCTTCAGACGGCTGCCGTGCTTCAATGGCTCTTCTGTTTATTATGCTTGGGTAAAAAAAGAGATGGTTACTCCTAATTAAGGGGACGTTTTTAAGGATATGGAGGTTGCCGGGGGGGCAGGAGGAAGGGTGGGGGCTGTCTTAAGGCAGAGGTCCCAACTTTTGGGCACCAGGGACCGGTTCCGTGGAGAGAGGTTTTTCCGTGGACTGGAGGGTGCGTGGTTTTGTGTGCTGCCAGCATCCCACGGATGGGGCTTTGCTTGTTTGTGCGGACCACTTGCAGGCACGCCACAGCCATATACCGGTCCACAGACCGGGGGTTGGGGACTCCTGTTTTAAGGGGTTGCCAGAAAAATCTCCACTGGTGGCTGCATTGTGCATCAAAACCGAGGGGTAGATTTTGCAGAAATAAGACTCTTGAGATGGACAGGGATCAGTTTTCCAAGCTCCCTCAGGCAGGCATCTGGTTTTCTTTCCTGTTGGCCTCGACGTACAATAATTCATTTAGTGACCGACACAGCAATGTCACTGGAAAAAAGTGTCTTATAACTGTTTTTTTCAAGCTGACAACTGTCACAGCAGTCCCTCGGTCAGGTGATCAAAATTTCAAACACTTGGCAACCGACTCATATTTATGACGGTCGCAGTGTCCCCGGGGTGTGTGTCAGGTGATCCCTTTTGTGACCTTCTGACAAAGTTAATGGGGGATGCCGGATCCACTTAACAACTGTGTGTCTACCTTAACTACAGTGTTTCATTTGTGGCAAGAAAGGAGTAATACAGGGCAAAATTCACTTCACAGCTCTCTCGCTTCATTTTGAGTTCAATAGGGGTCGTAAGTCGAGGACTACCTTTATAACATATCCTGGATGAAGCTAATCAAGTAGAAAAGCAATCTGGAATGAAGGAGAAATTTCCTGACAGTGAGAACAATGAATCAGCAGAGTGACTTTTCTCCAGAAATTGTGGGGGCTCCATCCTTGGACGTTTTTAAGGAGAGATTGGACAGTGTTTATCAGGAATGGCATAAGATCTCCTGCTTGAGTAGGGGGTTGGACTAGAAGACCTCCAAGGTCCCTTCCAACTCTCTGTTATTCTGTATTCTAAATTGCATCATGGGAGGCAGGGGGTAAATCTGCATTTCTACTCACCACCAGCACTTATTTAATTTACCAAGAGAAAGTCCGTGCAAAAAAGGTTTTCATGGGGTAGGACAGAGGTAGGCAACCTTGGCTCTTTGACTCGTGGACTTCAACTCCCAGGATTCCTGAGCCAGCATGGGGGAACTATGGCCCCTTCATGACTTGTGGACTTCAACTCCCAGAATTCCTCAGCCAGCGTGGGGGAACTATGGCCCCTTCATGACTTGTGGACTTCAACTCCCAGAATTCCTAAGCCAGCATGGGGGAACTATGGCCTCTTCATGACTTGTGGACTTCAACTCCCAGAATTCCTCAGCCAGCATGGGGGAACTAGGGCCCCTTCATGACTTGTGGACTTCAACTCCCAGAATTCCTGAGTCAGCATGGGGGAACTATGGCCCCTTCGTGACTTGTGGACTTCAACTTACCACGCTGCTTTTATTTTGAAATAGAGCACTGAAATGTTTTTCCATTGAAAAAATGAACAGGGGTCAGTTTGGAAGCGTAGATCAAGGGGGCACTTCTTGTCCCCAAATATTTGGCATCTGTTGCCAAGGGTGCATCTCTATCCTCAAAGGTCATAACTGTCCCAAAGGTGATTTTTCAAGAGGCAACTACTAGACTTTCTTGTTTTTCCTTTGAAGATGTTTCGCTTCTCATTCGAAAAGCTTCCTCAGGTTCTGACTGGATGTTGGGGAATGGAAGGATTTATACCCCTTGCAGTAAACACTGGTCATTTGCATCCTTTTAGAGAATCGCTGAGGCCACTTGGAGGTTTATCTGTGTCCTCAGGGTCACCTGATTGGTGGAAATGGGGGTGGAGCCTTCTTGGAACTGCTGAAAGGACTGTGCTGTAGACTGGAGAGAGATAGAATCCCATCCATGGTTCTCCTGCTCGAGCAGGGGGCTGGACTAGAAGACCTCCAAGGTCCCTTCCAGCTCTATTCTATTCTATGCAGAAGGTGTGCACACTGATCTGTTCTTCAGGTTCTATTTATATGGTGCCTGGTTGTGTGTTGCTTTTAGTTGCTAATTAGGGTGTTGGTGGGTAGCTATTAAGTTGTTAATTGCCACGCCCTTGGCTCCTAAGTACCTGGTAGGCAGTAATAAATCAGCATGCCTATTGGCTGACAAGGGGCCCGTTTCTCAGGCTTCAATAATTTCTCTGGCTGTTTTTCCCCCTGCTTGGCCAACAATCTTAATAGATGTGAAATTGAATGCATGTCCTTTTTCACCGCAGTGTGAGACTTCCAATGAGTCTGGGTCTCTTCATTTAACCCAGGGGTAGCAACCTTGGCTCTTTTATGACTTGGGGACTTCAACACCCAGAATTCCTGAGCAACTACATTTAAAGTTTCACCCACCTCCAAATAATCTTTGTAGTTCACTAACATTTGATCTAGGTTTGGGAGAGACCAACACAGGATTGCATAACTGTCCAATATCTTAAAAAACCACCTTTCCACGCTTCAGTTACGGACTAGGTGAATCTTGGCTTAACAGCAGTAACTGCAAAAGGGATCTCAGAGTCTTAGTGGACCATCCCTTAAATATGAGCCAGCCATGTGTTGCAGCTGCCAAAAAGGCCAATACTTTCCTACAGTACATTAACACAGGGATAGAATCAAAATTACGTGAAGTGTTAATTCCACTTTTTAATGCCTTGGTAAGGCCACTCTTGGAATACGGCATCCAGTTTTGGTCACCACGATGTAAAAAAGATGTTGACACTCTAGAAAGAGGGCAGAGAAGTGCAACAAAGATGATTGGGGGACTGGAGGCTAAAACATATAGGGAGCGGTTGCTGGAATTGGGGATGTCCAGTTTAATGAAGAGAAGGGCGAGGGGGGACAGGATAGCCGATGTTCCAATATCTCAGGGGTTGCCCCAAAGAAGAGGGAGTCAAGCTGTTCTCCAAAGCACCAGAAGGCAGGACAAGAAGCAACGGATGGAAACTGAACAAAGGGAGAAGCAACCTCGAACTAAGGAGAAATTTCCTGATAGTGAGAACAATTAACCAGTGGAACAGCTTCCCTCCAGAAGTTGCAGGACATCCATCACTGGAGGCTTTTAAGAAGAGACTGGACAGTTGCTTGTCTGACATGGAGTAGGGTTTCCTGCTGGAGCAGGGGGCTGGACTAGAAGACCTTCAAGGTCCCTTCCAGCTCTGTTATTCTGTTATTCCTGATTAGGGAACCAAACGTGTTAATGTGAAAGACCCCTAACAGTTCTCCCTTCTTTTCCTCCAGGTCCGTGCTCCGTTGCCGTCTTCATCCTCCTCCTCTTCACGCGCTTCTGGCTGATCTGCGCCCTCTATGCTGCCTGGTGGGCGTTCGACTGGGACACCCCAAGGAAAGGGGGGCTGCGCTCCCACTGGATGCGGAACAGCGTCGTCTGGCGATACATGAAAGACTATTTCCCGATCACGGTATGTGTCCCCCTACAGGGAAGGAGTATAATGGCGGGGGAGAAAGACCTTGGGAGACTGGGACAAAGAGATGCTGCGTAGGGGACAAGCGGAGAAGAGGCAGCACAGCCTCCAGCTGCATAATGGGGTGGAGAAAGAGGCTGTCAAGGAGATGACGGGAGATTGATACAAGGAGTCCTTGACTTACAACCGTTCATTTAGTGACCGCTTGAGGTTACAACGGACCTGAAAAAAAGTGAGCACTTTACACAGTGCTCATTGCGCTGTGGCTAGTAAACAGCTGGGATCTGCTTGATGCGCCTGGTGATCAATTAAATGCAGTGAGCAGAAGGAGCTTGGAAGTTCAGGAGGGGAAAAAACGTTAGGTTAATTTACAATTGGCTCAGATCAATGAGTGTGGCGGGGGGGGGAAAGGCAGCTGTGCTTTGAGAAACAAGGCGAAGGGTCATCTTAGCCTCATAGAATGAAAGACTCAGAAGGGACCTTAGAGGCCATACAATCCAACCCAGTATAACCCATCCTTTCAACCTCTTTCTTACAAAGCAGAGCCGAGACAGCATAAAAGATCCAGTTTGGTCTAGACTCTAGTGGTTAAGGCATCAGGCTAGAAAGCAGGAGATGAGGAGTTCTAGTCCCGCCTTGGGCATGAAAGGTGGCTGGGTACTTTGGGCCAATCACCAAGAGATGCTGAGTTCTAGTCCTGCCTTAGGCATTGTTGAAAGAAAAATCTTCATCAGGGTCCAGTCCAAGCCAGGGAAAAATAAAATGGAGGCTGACAGAAGGTACTTGTTTATTGAAGAGCAGAACCACAACAGCATATGGCTCTGGGGCAACTGACCACATGTTGCTGGGAGTGGTGGGTTTTTATACCTTCTTGGGCTTTTGTGTTTGGACTCGTTCTTGTTCCTGGGGCATGAACTTTGACCTGAGGTCCAGTGTGCCCTTTTGGTATCCTGATGGTGTCGGGTTAATCCTATTATGTCCTAAAGGTCATATCCTGCTTCCCTGGGGTTGTGGCTGACGGCTATGTCCTGTGTTGGATTTTGGGGTGAGGGGTTGCTGATTCTAGGGGCCTTTTTCTAATCCCATCAGCTCCAAGCTTCCTGGCTCCAGTCTTTCTGAAAGGATTATCAAACCTGCATTTCTACAGAGCTGGTTTCTGCTTGGAGCAGAGAGACTTCTGGGAGAGTTGTTTCTGACTAAGATTTTCTCCATTATTCCTTTGGGGAAATATAATATTCTGCCTTTTTAATAGTCCCCAAAATATTTCTTTCTCTGGGGAGAAAGCTGGCTGGGTGACTTTGGGCATCTCTCTTTCTCTCTCTTTCTCTCTCTCTCTCTCTCTCTCCCCCTCTTTCTTTCTCTTTCTCGCTTTCTTTCTCTCTCTCTTTCTCTCTCTCTTTCTCTCCCTCTCTTTCTCCCTCTCTCTCCCTCTTTCTTTCTCTCTCTTTCTCTCTCTCTCTCTCAGCCCAACCTACCTTACAGGGTTGTTGTTGTGGGGAAAATAGAAGGAGGAAAGTGGGCTGGATATGTGGATATTTTTTTGCCCAAAATAATGGAATTGGATTGGATCAGATTGAACTGAATCCTTTATTCGGCCAAGTGTGATTAGACACACAAGGAATTTGTCTCCGGTGAGGAAACACATGCAAAGCAACAGAATCCTTATCATCATCATCATCCCACTAATAAAAGGAAGAGGGGAAGTAATTAAGGCTGGATATAAATAAAATAAATAAATAAGAAATGGAACAAGTGTTATGTTCGGATTGACGCGCACACACAGCGAGGTTGGTAACAGTAGTGTTTATTCAGTACACGTGCAGTCAACTGGGGATCCCCGTCCGGGTGGCCAATATATACGTCCAGCAGCCGCTTGACGCTAGCCAACCCCCGGCCGGGAATCTCCCGCCAAGGAAACAACACCCAACCCCAGCTCGTGGATTTCCCGCCGGTGGAAAACCACTCCCCTGCTAGTCTACCAACACAACACCCCTTCCCCCCCAGATAAGTGTTATTATCTAACATAGTCCTTTAAGTAAATTGGTGGCTTATGAACTCTGGCAGGGTATCTCCCTGTTGGACTGTCCGCTCTGTTGTTTGTTTCCTCGTCAGGCCTTGCTGTCTGTAGGGGTGTCGCTATTGGTGGAGCACCTGTGGGTTTTTGTGTTACTATGAGTGCCGATGACTGTGGGGTCGTGTTCCCCTGAGGGGATGGTTCCGCCCCTCTGGGTTGTGTTTCTGACCCCCCCCCACAAGGTGCTATGACCCCCCGGTCCTGTCTGTTGTTGTCGTTGTGTGTTAGGACGTCCCTATCATTCGCCACCTGCGAGAATTCAGGAGACCTTTTCCTCAGTTGATCAATGTGCCTCCTGATCAGTCGGTCCCCTTCCCCCTCTATGATGTAGGATAGAGGCCCCGTTTTGTCAATGACTACCCCTTGTGTCCACTTATCCCCCTGCCCATAGTTCCTGGCCCACACTAAGTCCCCAATGTTCAGAGACCTGGTTGTGCTGTCCTGTTCAGGTTCCACAGGTAGCCTGTCAGGGTGGAGTCTGTCTAATTTAGTTGTCAACCGTCTGCCCCACCTCATCTCTGCTGCGCTTTTTCCCGTGGCCGTGCAGGGTGTGGTATGTTGAGCCAACAAGAACTGGGCCAGTCTCTGGTGCCAATCACCCTGGATGATCATTTTCAGTGCTTCCTTGGTAGTCCTGACATTCCTCTCGGCCAATCCGTTGGAGGAGGGGTGGAAGGGTGCCGACGTCGCGTGCCTAATCCAGTTGGCCTTGAGGAAATCCTGAAATTCATTAGACGTGAATTGGGGCCCATTGTCGGAGACTAGCACGTCGGGTAACCCGTGGGTGGCAAAGAGTCCCCGCAAGACCTGTATAGTTTTGGCGGAGTTCATGGACTTTACAGGCACGACCTCCAACCACCGGGAGTAACTATCTACTACAACCAAGAATATCAGGCCTTGGAATGGTCCCGCGAAATCTATATGTATGCGGGACCATGGGTTGCGAGCCACCTCCCACTTGTGTACTGGATTGTGTGTCTGTTCTGGCCTGGACCTCTGGCACTGGTAGCACCCTGCTATTCTTTCCTCGATGGCCTTGTCCAGCCCTGGCCACCATAAATGACTTCTGGCTAGGGCCTTCATTCGCACTATCCCTGGGTGCCCCTCATGCAGTTCCCCGATGACTGTCTTCCTTTGTCCCTCTGGTATGACTACTCTATTCCCCCACAATAGGCACCCGTGGTGTGACGACATTTCGTCCTTCCTCCTGAAGTAAGGTGTGAATTTGGGGTCTGGGTTCTTGTTGGGCCACCCCCCTTGGACCCATGCTGCGATCCTGCTGAGTATGTGGTCCTTACTGGTGGCTATGGCGATGTCCCTAGCTGTCAGTGGGCATTCAGGCAGTTCTTGTAACGAAAGGATTTTCCCTGCTGGTGCTGGGTCTGGTCCAGTATCTAATAGTGGCAGTCTGCTAAGGGCATCAGCGTGACCCATCTCCTTCCCCGGCCTATGTTTGATGGTGAATGTGTAAGCTGCTAAAAAAATGGACCATCTGAGCATCCTAGGGGACATGATTTGGGGTGTCTGTTTGTCTGTAGTGAACAGGCCTAACAGGGGTTTATGGTCTGTATATATCGTGAAGTCCCTGCCATAAAGGTAATCATGGAACTTTTTAACACCAGCCACTATGGCTAGTGCTTCCCGGTCAATTTGCGCATAATTCCGTTCAGCTTTGGTTAGGGTTCTGGAATAGTATGCGATTGGTCTCTGTTGCCCCTGGTCATCCATGTGGCTTATTACTGCTCCCACCCCATAAGGTGAGGCATCGCAGGCAAGATAGATTGGTTTGTCCTCAATGAAATGTATGACAGTGGACCTGCTGGACAATATGTCCTTCAGTGTTTGGAAACTCTGTTTGTGTTTTTCTTGCCACTGCCACGGGGTCTTTTTGTCTAACAGCCTGTGTAGGGGTTCAGCTATAGCTGCTTTATGTGGCAAGAATGAGTGATAGAAATTTATTAGACCTAGGAATGCTTGGAGCTCTGCCTTATTTTTGGGTTCAAGTTAAAGTTAATGGGGAGGCCCTTGTATTTCCCTAATGACCCATCAAATACGTCTGCGAAATTATCGCAGACGGATTTGAGGGTCCGTCGGTGTATTGTGTTAATTCCCCCCACCCAAATACCGAGGGCCGTGAACCAATTGAGGCCTACTAGGCTGGTTCTCTGGCCTTCGGTGACCAAGAGATCTAAGGGGCCCCTGAATCCCTTGTAGCTAACGATGACCGTGGCCTTCCCTTTTATGTTTATGGGTGATTTTTGGAAGTCGGCTAATTGGATTCGGGTTGGTTTTAGGGGAATTCTTTGGCCGCTTCTGCTTTCGATGTATTTCAAGGTACTGCCTGAAATAATCGATACTGAGGCCCCCGAGTCTACTTCCATCTTGCAGGGAATACCTTGCAGCAAGACTTCTATTTTTAATTTGGGGCTCAGTATGTGGTTGATCCTAGGGTTCACTATATGGTTGACCCCCACCCCCTCCCCGCGGTTGGAAGAACGTGCCGTCGGCCTGGGGGTCTCTCTGCTACTATGTCGGGGGGTTACCTTACCTGCGGCCCACGCGTCGATGTCGTGCAGCTGGTTGTCGCAGGGTCTGCCACGGCAGATTGCCTGGATGTGGCCCGTTTTTCCGCAATTTCTGCATTTAGCGTTGCGGAATCGGCAGGTTGCTCGGGGGTGGCTGCCTCCACAGCTGCCACATCTTGCTTCGGGGTCTCGCAGTCGGCTTTGGTTGTCCCTCTGGAATCTTTGTTGCGGTCGTGGTTGTTGTCTTTTCCCGCGGTCGGGGCTGTCTGCGCGGGGGGGCCTTGCCGCCATCTTCCCAAACCTCCAGGCGATTTCGTCAACGTCAGCTTCCCACTGGTAATCCACCTCCCCACCGTCCACATGGCTTTCTAGGTTAATTTCTGCTGTGGCGCCCATGCTGTTGTGGGGGGGGTCTCGTCTCCCGGTCGATTCGTAAGTAAGGAGTTCGTCTAGGACTTCTTGCAGATCCTGTGGGCTTCGCGATTATCCTATTTTGTAACTGCTCGTCTCGCAGCCCCAAGACCACTCTGTCGCGGATTCTGATTTCTAGATTGTCATACTTGCAGCGCAGGGCAGCTTCCCTGACTGCAGCCACAAACTGCGTTATCGTCTCGCCCGGCTTCTGGTTCCGTTTCTCAAATATTCGCCTCCAGTATAGCTCCGATCTCTTTGGGGTGAAGTGAACTTTTAGCTTAGCCAGCAGATCGGCGTACGATACGCTGGACACTGGCAACGGTTGGCAGAGTCCTACGGCGACCCGGTAAACCGGTGTGCCGCTAATGGTGAGGAGTGCAGCCACTTTTTTTCCGGTCGGTTATGCCGTTTACAAGCATGAATCCCTCGACCTGGCCGACGTACTCTTCCCAGTCTTCGGGGTAGTTCGGGTCGAATTCCTTCAGAGATCCGACTTGTGCCATGTTCCTTCTTTCCGTTCGCGGTGATCGGCTACTTCGGTTGACTGTGATTCGAATTTCCCGCTTCGCGCGTTGCTAGCTTCCGCCGCTTCCTTCGTTGTTCCGTCGTCGATCCCACCTTCGTCGCCACTTGTTTTTTTTTTTTTTATTGAAAAGTTTTAAAAATACAGTTTTCCTTTAAAAAAACCCCTTCCCCCTCCCTCCTCCCCTCCCTACCTCCCCCCTTCCCCCCCTCCCCCCCTCCCTCCTCCCCCCCCACCTCCCCCTAACCCCCCTCCCCCCCCCGGACTTCCCAGAGCTAAATACAAGGTATATATATATAAAAAAGCAATCATAAACAACCATATACTAACAACTATAAATTCTAAAATCCCTCACTCTCTAACTTATATAGGATCAAACAAAACTTAACATTATTAAATATATATAGAAGACAAAATAAAAAAGAAAAAAGAAAACGAAAGAAGACTTATTCAAATGCTAGATAAAACTTCTTGACCCTATACTTATTCTGGATAAACTCAATCCATTTTCTCCATTCCATAATATAATGTTCTTGCGAGTAATCTTTCAAATAGGCCGAAATCTTCGCCATCTCTGCCAAGTCGGAAACCTTTAAAATCCACTCTTGTATAGTCGGCAGTTCCTCTTTCTTCCAATATTGACCTATCAAAAGTCTTGCTGCCGTAACTAAATTCAACATCAACTTAGAGTCCACAACTGTAGCGTCAACAATTATTCCCAACAAAAAAAATTGCGGACAAAACTTTATCCTCCGTTTAAAAATCTTCTGCATATTCCACCAGACTTTTATCCAAAAAGCCTTGACCTTTTTACATGTCCACCATATGTGAAAATATGTTGCCTCTTCATCACCACACCTCCAACATTTAGGCTGATAATTCGGATACATACTTGCAAGCTTTTTAGGATCTAGATGCCATCTATAAAACATTTTGTAAAAGTTCTCTCTTAAACTTTGAGCTTGAGTGAATTTTACATTCCTCACCCAGATCTTTTCCCACGTGTCCATTGTAATAACTTCCTGAATGTTTTGGGCCCATTTTATCATACAATCCTTAACAAGCTCTGTTTCTGAATCGATCTCTATCAATGCAAGATATATCCGTTTAATATGTGCTGGTCCTTGATTTCTAATTTGCTTTATCAAATTTTCATCAGTCGTTGCAAATCCATTTTTTTGGTCTTCTTTCCACCTGGCCTGTAACTGAATATATTGAAACCAAGTCTGAACAACCTTCTCTTCTCGCAAGAAACTATATGATTTCAAGCACCAAATATTCCTTTCCAAACTTAAAATTTCCTTGTAAGTAGTCTCATCATGTTTGAAACCAGCATGTATATTTTCTATTGCGTGTTTTGGGATTGCCCACAATGGTATCTTGCTGCTTAACTTATGTCTATACTTCTTCCAAACTCTCAGCAATGCCTGTCTTAAAATATGCATCCTAAACACAGTATCTACCTTCTTATCATACACCAAATATGCATGCCAGCCAAACAACAGATCATGGCCCTCAAGATTTAATAACCTCGATTGTGTCAAATTAATCCAATCACTTATTCCCACTAGTGCAGCAGCTTCA
Organism: Vipera berus; assembly: GCF_964194415.1. Classification (NCBI taxonomy): domain Eukaryota; kingdom Metazoa; phylum Chordata; class Lepidosauria; order Squamata; family Viperidae; genus Vipera; species Vipera berus. Next base: position 4,954,914 of record NC_138206.1, read on the forward strand.
TAATATAATTTAAAATTAGGCATTTTAAGGCCACCTCTCTCACGAGTATCCTGCATAATCTTAAGTTTAACTCGTGGCTTTTTCCCTGCCCACACAAATTTATTGATACCACGCTGCCATTCCTCCAAGTTAGAGTCTTTCTTAAGAATCGGTATCATTTGAAATAAGAATAAAAATTTGGGCAGGACATTCATTTTCACTGCTGCAATCCGTCCCAACAAAGACAATTGCAATTTTTCCCAACTCTCCAGTTCTTTTTGAATTTTCCCCCATAACTTTTCATAATTATTTTTATATAGCTTTGTATTAGAGGGCGACAAAATCACCCCCAAATATTTAACCCTTTTAACAATCTCAAATCCAGTTAATCCTTCTAGGAGAGCCTTCTGCGAAACTGTCATATTTCTAGCCAAAATTTTAGTTTTCTGTATATTTACTTTAAATCCAGAAACCTTCCCATATTGTGTTATTATCTCCATCAGGTCCACAACAGAGTTCTCTGGCTGGGTCACTGTAACAACCAGATCATCTGCAAATGCTCTCAATCTGTAATCCTGATCTCCAACTTGTATCCCCTTAATTTTTTCCGAATTCCGAATCTTAACCAATAATATCTCTAATGTTAATATAAATAACAAGGGCGATAGCGGACAGCCTTGCCTTGTGCCCTTCTCAATATTACATACTGTTGTCAAACTATTGTTAACTATAATTCGGGCAGTTTGTTTTTGGTATAATGCCCTAATCGGTTGTAAAAAATTTTCCCCAAAATCCATTTTGTCTAAAACTTTCAACAAAAATTGCCAGTTCAATTGATCAAAAGCCTTTTCAGCATCTAAAAAGATTAGCGCAGCAGAGATCTGGTTGTGCCTTTCCAAAAACTCTAACACATCAACTATATGTCTCACATTAGTTTTCATTTGTCTTCCACTAATAAACCCCGTTTGGTCCCCATGAATCACCTGTTGCAGAACCCTCATCAGTCTATTAGCCAAAACCTTAGCAAATATCTTATAATCTGTATTTAAAAGCGATATCGGTCTGTAATTTTTAACTAAAGTAGCATCCTGGTCTTCCTTCGGAATCAAAGAGATAAAAGCTGTTCTCCAAGACGGGGGCACCTTTCCCCCCCTCTGGATTGTCTGGAACAGTTCCTTTAACGGTTTTATCATCTCTAATTGTAAGTTTTTATAATAGGCCGCAGTCAAGCCATCAGTGCCTGGTGCTTTATCCACCTTCAGTTCCTTAATAGCTGTAAAAATTTCTTCTTCTGTAATCAGTTGGTTAATCCCCTCTTTTTGTACTTGCGTAAGAACCGGGATGCTAGCCTTCTCCAAATACGTATCAATATCTTTTGCATTAATGTCCTCTTTAGTATATAATTTCGAATAAAAATCCACAAAGGCATCCTTAATAAGATTCTGTTGATACACAACCCTTCCTTTATGCTCAATCTTATCTATATTAGATGCCCTTTGTTTTTTCCTCAGTCTATAAGCCAACCATCTGCCTGGCTTATTAGCATTGCAAAAAGTATTATGCCTAGCAAACCGCAGATTGGTCGCCACTTGATCAGCCATTAATTTATCAAATTGTCCTCGTAACAGTCTAATAGCCTCCTTGATCTTCACCTCCTCTGGGTTCAAAATCAAAGCCTTTTCTTTTTCCTTTATTTCATTCTCCAGTTCTTTCCTTCTAGTTTCCACTGCACGTCTATGTCTATTATTCATATATATCAACACCCCTCTCATATAGGCCTTGCTAGCATCCCAAACCATATCCATAGAGGTACCCTTATTCATATTCATCTCAAAAAAATCCTTCATCCGCTGTTTGCATTCTTCCACATTTCTCTGATTTCTAAACAAATTCTCATTTACGCGCCATGAGCGTCTATCTCCTCTTTCCTTATCAATCTCCAACCACACTGGACTGTGATCAGAGATAATTCTTGCGCAGATTTTCACCTTTTTAGTTCTCAAAAGAAGATCATTAGTCAACAAAATAAAATCAATCCTCGAAAAAGATTGGTGTCTATCAGAATAAAATGTATAATCCTTCTCCCGCAAATGTCTCTCACGCCAAATATCTCGCAATTCCAGGTCATCCTTCATTTCAAAAAAAGATTTAGGCAGTCTAGCGTGACTTGGAATGCGTTTAAAGGCTCCAGCCTTATCCAACTGTACATCCATAACTCCATTCCAGTCCCCCATAAAAATAAAGGATTTATAATCCAACTGGGTAAGCTTTGTATGAAGTAAACTAAAAAAGTCAGCTTGTTGTTGATTTGGAGCATATAATCCAACTAAAAGCGTCTTTTTACCTTCAAACAACAGCTCGATCATAACATATCTTCCATGCTTATCTGCTTCAATTAGGTCCGCTGTTAAGGCACTTTTAACATAAACAACCACTCCATTTTTCTTATTCTCTGCAGAAGCAACAAATTGCGTACCCAGCCTCGAGTTCAATAAATACTTTTGATCCAAAACTCTAATATGCGTTTCTTGCAGGCATATAACATCTATCTTAAATTGTTTTAAATATTGAAAAACTTTCTTCCTCTTCTGCGGTGAGTTTAGTCCATTAACATTCCAGGTTAAAAATTTAGTTGCCATGTATATCCTCGAGAAGCTCTTGGACCACAGCTTTGATAGGACTGGTTACTTTAGGCCGTGCTCCTCCCACAGCTTGGCTATGAATGCGATGTGAAGAATCTGAAGACTTTTGCTGATCTTGTTCTTTTATTTTCTTTGCTCGTTTTAAAGCAGCACGCGTCACTCTTTGCTCTCTAGGATCATCCAAAGAGATTGTAGCTTGATCTCCTCCAGCACCATTTTCCTCTGTTTCCTCCTCTTGTTGTTCTTCTTCTCCAGATCCCTTTCCAGCTTCCAGGAGCGTTAATGGGGTTGCTTTTAAGACATTATTGTAGAAATCACGTGCTTGTTTCACAGTAATCAGCCTATACCTTTTACCTTCATACATCACCATCAGCCCCTCTGGAATCTCCCATCTGAACCTTATATCTCTTTGCTTGAGCTCTTGCACAAGAAATGTATAGTCCTTTCTTCCCCTTAAAATCCTTGGAGGAATTTCTTTTAAAACCAAGACTTCTTGTTCAGCAATCACAACCTTAGCATCATAGGCAGCTTGTATAACTTGATCTCTAATTTCTCTTTTTGCAAAATAAACCACCACATCTCTAGGCAACTTTCTCTGTCTGGCAATCCATGAATTCACCCGAAACACTTTATCCATAGCTGCTCTTATTTCAGATGCTGGCTGGTTCAATACCCCTTCGAGAGCCTCAGAGATCAGCTGCTTTAAATCTTCTTTAACATTCTCTTTTAAGCCTCTAATTCTGACAGCAAACTGCATCTGGTAATATTGGGCATGGCTTAACTCCCTTTCCAACTTGCCTCTTTCAATTTCATTCTCCCGTGCTTTTACTTCTAGTATAGCATTCCTTTGAGCCAAATCATCCACTTTTTCATCTAAATCTTCCACACATTCCGCCACTTTATGCACTGAAGTCAAAATGTCTACCTTCATCACGCTGTACTTCTGTTCCATCCTCTCTTCCATTCTTTCCTCAAATTTCTCCAATTTCTCCTCCATCTGTGCAAATTTATCAGCAATTGATTGATTAATTGATTCCAAAAGTACCTGGGCATGTTTATCCAAGGCATCTCGCAAATCCTTCGATGTCAGCACTTCAGGAGGGTGCAATGCCTGTAGTGATGATTGTTGCACCGGCGAGGATCCTCCACTCCGAAGAGTTTTAGAGGGAGGTTTAGCCGCCATCTTTTAATCCTCAATTATGACGCACTTTCAATTAAAGTTTAAAAAGTCCAACAAGTTAGAGAGTACAGTAAAATAGTCCTCTTCACCTTTTCCTCTTGTACCGCTCTGCCTGCTCCTTTAAATCATAGTCCTTTCTTCAGGCAGGGATGGTTCGCAGACGCCTGGCTCTGCTCCAGGAAGCTCGGAGCAGAGACGACGGCCAGCTGGGAGCAACCCAGGCTTCGGGGGAGTTCGATCCTTCAGCCGCCCAAGCTCGAAGCTCAGGCGGCCTCGGAGAACTCTACCCCTACCTGGGGCCTCACCCCCTCCTCTTCTCCCGAGGAGGGGGCTTCAATTTTGCCCGAACAGCTGATCGGCGCTGTTTCGGGCGAAAAAACAAACAGCTGAGCCGCGGGCAGCCAGGGGAGGCTGTCTTCAGCGCCGCGCCGCCAGCGGAAGTCCTCCGTCGCCACTTGTTATGTTCGGATTGACACGCACACATAGCAAGGTTGGTAACAGTAGTGTTTATTCAGTACACGTGCAGTCAACTGGGGATCCCCGTCCGGGTGGCCAATATTTACGTCCAGCAGCCGCTTGACGCTAGCCAACCCCCGGCCGGGAATCTCCCGCCAAGGAAACAACACCCAACCCCAGCTCATGGATTTCCCGCCGGTGGAAAACCACTCCCCTGCTAGTCTACCAACACAACAACAAGTATCCTAAATGTCTTTGGTCTTCCAGCTAGTGAAGACGGCAGATTTGGATCCATCCAAGAACTACATCTTCGGCCTTCACCCTCACGGCATCGTGGCGATTGCCATCTTTAATTTCTGCACCGAAGCCACCGGTTTTTCCAAGCAGTTCCCAGGCCTGAAGCCTCACCAGATGGCGTTGAATACTTTTTTCCGAGTCCCCGTTTTCCGGGATTACTTGATGAGTATGGGTAAGCCGACTTTAAAGGGGTTTCTGATTCATTGGGACACTTTTGGAAGAGCAAAATCAATCAATCAATCAGAATAGAGCTGGAAGGGACCTTGGAGGTCTTCTAGTCCAACCCCCTGCTCAAGCAGGAGACCCTATGCCATTTCAGACAAATGGATGTTCAGTCCATTCTTAAAAACCTCCAGTGATGTAGCACCCACAATTTCTGGAGGCAGGTTGTTCCACTGGTTGATTGTTCTCACTGTTAGGAAGTTTCTCCTTAATTCCAGGTTGCTTCTGTCCTTGATCAGTTTGTCCTGCCTTTAGGCGCTTTGGAGAATAGCTTGACTCCCTCTTCTTTTTTTTTTATTGAAAAGTTTTAACATACATTTTATCTTTAACAGTCCCCCCTCCCCCTCCCTTCTCCCTCCCTCCCTACCCCTCTCCCCCTCCCCCCCCCCGACTTCCCAGAGCTAAGTACAAGGTATAAAAACAAAAAAACAAACGATCATAAACATCCATATGCTAACAACCATAAACTCTAAAATCTATCACTCTCTGGCTCATATAGGATAATACAAACACTATTAATATTAAATATATATAGAAAAAAAAGGGAAAAAAGAAAAAGAAAAGGAAGACTTATTCAAATGCTATATGAAACTTTTTAGTCCTATATTTGTTCTGGATATACTCAATCCATTTTCTCCATTCCATAATATAACATTCTTGCGAGTGATCTTTCAAATAAGCCGAAATCTTTGCCATCTCTGCCAGGTCAGAAACCTTTAAAGTCCATTCTTCTATGGTCGGCAGTTCCTCTTTCTTCCAATACTGACCTATTAAGAGTCTTGCTGCGGTAATTAAATTCAACATCAACTTAGTGTCCACAACCGTAGCATCTGTAATTATTCCCAACAAAAAAAGTTGCGGGCAAAACTTTATCCTTAGCTTGAAAATCTTCTGCATATTCCACCAAATTTTTATCCAAAAGGCCTTAACCTTTTTGCAAGTCCACCATATGTGAAAATATGTTGCATCTTCATCGCCACACCTCCAGCATTTTGGCTGATAATTCGGGTACATACTTGCAAGCTTTTTAGGATCTAGATGCCATCTATAAAACATTTTATAAAAGTTCTCTCTTAAATTTTGAGCTTGTGTACATTTTACGTTCCTCACCCAAATCTTTTCCCACGTGTCCATTGTAATAACTTCTTGGATGTTTTGGGCCCATTTTATCATACAATCCTTAACAAGTTCTGTTTCTGAGTCAATCTCTATCAATGCAAGATATATCCGTTTAATATGTGCTGGTCCCTGATTTCTAATTTGCTTTATCAGATTTTCATCAGTCATTGTAAAACCAGTTTTCTGGTCTTCTTTCCACCTGGCCCGTAGCTGAATATATTGAAACCAAGTTTGAACAATCTTCTCATCTCGCAAGAGGCTGTATGGTTTCAGACACCAGACATTTCTTTCCAAGCTTAAAATCTCCTTATACGTAGTCACATCATGTTTAAAACCAACATTTATATTTTCTATTGCGTGTTTTGGAATTGCCCACAAAGGTATCTTACAGTCTAACTTATGTCTATACTTCTTCCAAACTCTCAGCAATGCCTGTCTTAAAATATGCACTCTAAACACATTATCTACCTTCTTATCATACAACAAATATGCATGCCAGCCAAACAACAAATCGTGGCCCTCAAGATTTAATAATCTCTCTTGTGTCAAATTAATCCAATCACTTATACCTGCTAACGCAGCAGCTTCATAATATAATTTAAGATTAGGCATTTTAAGACCACCTCTTTCACGAGTATCCTGCATAATCTTAAGTTTAACTCGTGGCCTTTTCCCTGCCCAGAAAAATTTATTGATACCTCGCTGCCATTCCTCCAGATTAGAATCTTTCTTAAGAACCGGTATCATTTGAAATAAAAATAAAAATTTAGGCAGGACATTCCCTCTTCTTCTTTGTGGCAGCCCCTCTGATGCTGGAGCTCTGCTATCATGTCTCCCTTATTTCTTCTTTTCTTTAGACTAGCCAAACCTAAATTCTGCGACCGTTCTCCATACGCTTTAGCCTCTAGGCCTTTAATCGTGTTAGTTGCTCTTCTCCTCTTCTTTGTGGCAGCCCCTCAGATACTCCATCTCTGCTATTATGTCTCTCTTATTTCTTCTTTTCCTTAAACTAGCCAAACCTAAATTCTGCAACCGTTCTTCATGTTGTGTATGGTTTTGGGGGACAACATAGCAACAGTGCTACTTATACCACCAGGTGGCGCTGTACCGGGACTGATGCGGATTGGGCTATTTCTCGGTGGGAATACCAGGTTCAAATGGATTGGCCAGGTGGATACCTGGCCAGGTATATATAAGGACTCAGGTAACCCCAAATCCTCAGTATAGTTCTACCATCAATAAAGAGCTGCTATGCTGTACTCATCGGTCTGGCGTCATTCCATGCGGTCTAAAACCCACTACACAATACTTCATACGCTTTAACCTCCAGGCCTTCAATCATCTTAATTGCTCTTCTCTGCACTTTTTCCAAAGTCTCAACATCTTGAGACTGAAATAGTAGGGTCTCCTGCTTGACCAGGGGGCTGGACTAGAAGACCTCCAAGATCCCTTCCAGCTCTGTTATACTCTGTTAATGCTATTTAGTGTGTGTGTGTGTGTGTGTGTGTGTGTGTGTGTGTGTGTGTGTGTGTTGTACAGGGCTTTAATGTTCTTCTTTTTCCTGCTTTGCTTCACCCAGGTTGTATTGCCTCGGACAGGGAATCTGTTTCCTATGTCTTGAGGAAGAAGGAAGGAGGGAATGTCGTAATTATAGCTGTGGGAGGGGCCCAAGAAGCCCTAGACGCCCGTCCTGGAGCTTACACCCTCTTGTTAGAGAACCGCAAGGGCTTCGTTCGGCTGGCCATAGAGAATGGGTGAGTAGGAGCAGCTTCTGGGGGGTCCTGACCTTCTTGTACAATGTACATCACATGCAGCGGTGGGATTTAGCCGGTTCGCACCACTTCGGCAGCACTGGTAGCTAATTCATTGTTGCCCAGGCCCAGAATGGACTTCCGGAAGCAGCATCCACGCAGAGAACCGGTTGGTCACAGATTTGAATCCCACCACCGATCTCAAAAGTATTACCGTGTTTCCCTTAAACGTGCAAAGGTTGAGAAAGAGGGCTGGGATCCATTATTTGCAGCCACCCAGCCTTCCTCAGTTATCTCAACCGGTTTGGTTCCGTCTCTCCTTCTGCTTCCGCTCCGTTCCCAGCACTCCGCTTGTCCCCGTCTTCTCTTTCGGAGAGAACGAGCTGTATGATCAGGTCGAAAACCCCAAAGGATCCTGGCTGAGGTGGACACAAGATCGTTTGCAGAAGATCGTGGGAATCTCCCTGCCTCTCTTCCACGCCAGAGGGATCCTCCAGTACACTTTTGGGTTTATTCCATACCGGAAGCCGATCTTCACCGTGGGTAAGTCCGTGTTTCTCCCGTGGGATCCAGAAATGAGAGACAGGTAAAACGAGGAAAGATCAGCTGGACGCGTTCTTCCTTCTTTGAGGATTGTTCGAGGTTTCCTGTTATTAGCCTTCCCAGGTAGGCGAGAGAGGAAACACAACCGGATCTGCTAAGGCGACATTAGGTAAAGGTAAAGGTTCCCCCGCACATGCGTGCTAGTCGTTTCCGACTCTAGGGGCCGGTGCTCATCTCCGTTTCAAAGCCGAAGAGCCAGCATTTGTCCAAGGACGTCTCCGTGGTCATGTGGCCGGCATGACTAGACGCCAAAGGTGCACGGAACGCTGTTACCTTCCCACCGTAGTGGTCCCTATTTGTCTACTTGCATTTTTACGTGCTTTCGAACTGCTAGGTTGGCAGAAGCTGGGACGAGTAACAGGCGCTCACTCTGTTACGCGGCACTCGGGATTCGACCCGCCAAACTGCCGACCTTCTGATCGACAAGCTCAGCGTCCTAACCCACTGAGCCACCGCGTCCCTTAAGGCGACATTACTCGACTTATAAACATTAAAGGTTAAATTGGAATATCAATGAGAAATTAAAAATTGAGTAAAAATTAATAACAGGATAGGGATTGTTTATGACGATTGAATGTAATTAAGATAAGCTAAAAATGTTGATAAATGTACTAATGATGTTTTTGATTGAGTTGATATAATTAGAAATGTGCTAACTCGAATACGAGACAGTAAATGTTAAGGGGAAAAAGAGGAGAAATATCTGATGTTGTAACCTAGACTAAGATTTTTCTATTGAACTATTTATTAACCGTCACTGCATTGCTTTTTAAATATTCAAACGTAAAATTGGAAAATTAGTAAAATATTTAAAGAAAAAGAAAAAAAAGAAGAAAAGAAAGTCCTCGACTTATGACAATTGTGCCCGACTTTTCTGTGACTGGGACATTTGTGAAGTGAGCGATGTCCCATTTTATAACATTTCTTATCACGCTCTTTAAGTGGATCGCTGCAATTGCTAAGTTAAATCAAACAGTTGTTAAGTGGATCTGGCTTCCCTCTTGACTTTGCGTGTCACAAGGTCGCAAAAGGGGATCACGCGTGACCCCAGGACGCTGCCACCGTCGTAAGTACATGCCAGTTGCCAAGCCTCTGATGTTTGACTATGTGACCATGGGGAGGCTGCAACGGTCGTAAGAGTGAAGAGTGGTCATAAGTCACTTTTTTCAGTGCCGTTGTAACTTTGAACAGTCACTAAACGAACTGTTGTAAGTCAAGGACTAGCTGTAGTGCATTCTAAACAATGTCTGTACATTGCCTATAGTCGCTTTTGGTGAAATGGGTGGCACACAAGTTTAAATAAAATGAAATAATAAAATGAAGTAATAAAATAAAATAAAAAGTTCGTCAAATAAAATAAAGAATAGAGTAGAATAGAATAGAATAAAATAAAATAAAGTAAAATAAAGAATAGAATAGAAATAATAGAACAGAACAGAACAGAACAGGTCAAAACAGAACAGAACAGAATAGAATAAATTAAACAATTAATCAGTGGAACCACCTGCCTCCAGAAGTGGTGAATGCTCCAACACTGGAGGTTTTTAAGAAGAGACTGGACAGCCATTTGCCTGAAATGGTATAGGGTTTCCTGCCTGAGCAGGGGGTTGGACTAGATGACCTCCAAGGTCCCTTCCAACTTTATATTATTATTATTATTATTATTATTATTATTATTATTATTATTATTATTATTATTATTATTATTATTATTATTATTATTATTATTATTATTATTATTTACATTACATTACATTAAATTAAATCCTGTTTGGTCCCTCCAGTGGGAAAACCCATCCAGGTGGGGAAGAAGCACAATCCCAGCCAAGACGAAGTTGATGAGCTGCATAAGAGATACCTGGAGGAGCTTTGCAAGCTCTTTGAGGAGCATAAATTGAAGTACAACGTGTCAGAAGACACGCATCTCTCTTTCATATGAGGCACCAAAACCCACAAAGTTTGGCACCGACAACAACGATCTGAAAACATCGAAGCCGCAAGAGACAAGCGAATCTTCCATGGAAACCAAGAGATATATTCCTTTTGGGTCAACGGACAAATCGTTGGAAAAAAATAAAACCTCACGCAGATTTGTTTTTATTTAGGATAACAGTCGTGAGACTTTTGTGGGCATAACAGTGAAAAGATTTCACACGACCCACAATGGAAGAAAGGATGGTGGAGTCAATGGAACTGGCAGAGACGGCAAAAATTGGCAGCTTTGGTTTTATTCAGGGTAATCAATGTGGCCCCTTTAGACCTGTGGACTTCAACTCCCAGAATTCCCGAGCCAGCCAAGGAAATTCTGGCTCCGGAATTCTGGGAGTTGAAGTCCACCGTTGGTAAAGGGGCTATATAGATGAGCCACCCCTGGATTAGAGAAAAGATTCATTTTAATGCCGATTGGAATCCCCTTTGGGACTTTCTGTGTGAAACAGGGAAAAAATGAAATTACGAAATATGAATTCGATGATTAGATAGGGTAGAAAACAAAAATGAAAGCTATGTTGTCAATTTAGATTAAGAGGTTCCTGGAAGCTGATATTTACGTCTTGTGGGGAAAAAGTTGGAATTTTTTTTGGTATATTTCTGCTTAATTCTGCACTTTTGGCTTTGTAACCTGTTTCACTCTTTGCTTCCCCCCTCCTTTTCTATCTTAATTATTGGTTCCTGATAATTTTCATCTCTCTCGTTTAAAACAGGGATCTTCAAACTTGGCCCTTTTATGACTTGTGGACTTCAACTCCCAGAATTCCTCAGAGTCTGGCTGAGTTGAAGTCCATAAGTCATAAGACCTGAAAACCTGGCTTTTCGATCTATCTGGCCTGGACTGAGGGGGTTTTTAGTTTTAAGTTTTAACATCGTTTTATTGTTGGGCTATTATTAATTTAATTCTTTTTAATTCTATTTGTATCTTAATTTATATTGTCTTTTAAATATTGCCCTGTAAACTGCCCTGAGTCCTTTGGGAATAGGGCGGTATAGAAAACTAATTAAATAAAATAAATAAAATAAAATAAAATAAAAGGGCCAAGTTTGAAGACCCCTGGTTTAAAAGTTCTAATGAAGCTGTTTAAGAAAAAGAATCTGCAAGTGACAGATCAAACAGGAAACAATTCTTCCTATCCCAGTGGCTGTCAGACTGTTTCTTTCTTCACCCCTGTTCTGTATCGCTCCTTTTTTTGTTATAGGGGTGGGGATTAAAAATAGGTTTTTGAGTTCACGAGAGCATTTATAGTCTGAACTGGACAAGAATTGGAAGAAAATGAAGAATGTATAACTTATATTGTATTTCACATTATATCATATTAGCTTATCTCTTATCTTATACCTTTATCTGATACCTTCCTCTTATATCTATTTCTTATATTACTTATACTGTGTATCTTGTATATATCATATTAAATCCTATAAGATCCTATATGTGTTGTTATCATCATCATCATCATCATCATCATCATCATCATCATCATCATATTATTATTATTATTATTATTATTATTATTATTATTATTATTATTATTATTATTATTATTATTATTATTATTATTATTATTATTATTATTATTATTATTATTATTATTATTATTATTATTATTATTATTATTATTATTATTATTATGCTCAGGATCTCCATAAAGAGGAAAGTCGGGCGAAATAATAGGCTGATCCTAGGAGTCTGGAGGAGGGGAAGGGGCGGTTTCAGAGGTCCGGATCCTTCGCCTCCCAATCTCCCCTTCCCACCTTACCCTGGTGCCGGTCCCGCCACGGGAAGCCCCCAAAGGAGTATGGAGTATGCCTGGAGTATGCCCTTACTTTGATGATGTATTGATTGCAGGAAAAACCGAGGAAGTCCTAGCAGAGAGACTGGAAAAGGTACTGGGGAAATTTAGAGCTGCAGGGCTCAAATTAAAAAAAGAAAAATGCTCCATTGGGGTAAAATCCACTGAATTTTTAGGATACAGGATTGATGCTCAAGGCATACATCCTACTGAGGGGAAAATTAAGGCAATCAAATTAGCTCTAGAACCAAAAAATAAAGCAGAAATTCCAAGCATTTTTAGGTCTCATAAATGTTTACCATACATTCTTACCACACAAAGCAGCCATAGCTGAACCATTACACAGACTACTTGACAAAAAGACCACCTGGCAGTGGCAGGAACAACACAAACGGAGTTTCCAAACACTGAAGGACATACTGTCCAGTAGGTCCACAGTCACCCACTTCATCGAGGGCGAACCAATATACTTAGCATGCGATGCATCACCATAAGGGGTGGGGGCAGTGATCAGCCACATGGATAGCAATGGGGAGCAAAGGCCTATAGCATACTATTCCAGAACTCTGACCAAGGCAGAGAGGAATTATGCACAAATCGACAAAGAAGCACTGGCAATCGTGGCAGGTGTAAAGAAGTTCCACGATTATGGTAGGAGCTTCACAATATTCACAGACCACAAACCCCTCTTAGGTCTGTTCACAACCGACAAACAGACTCCCCAGATTATGTCACCCAGAATGCTGAGATGGTCAATCTTCTTATCAGCATATACATTTTCCATCAAACATAGACCGGGGAAGGAAATGGGCCATGCAGACGCCTTAAGCAGGCTACCCCTACCAGTCACAGACACGGACCCAGCTCCAGTGGGCCAGATCTTCACACTACAAGAACTCCCAGAATGCCCTCTGACGGCCAGGGACATCGCCACTGCCACCAGCAAGGACCCAATACTAAGCAGAGTAGCAGCATGGGTCCAAGGGGGGTGGTCAAAGGAAAGCCTAGACCCAAAATTTGCGCCATACGTCAGAAGAAGGGATGAAATGTCATCACACTTAGGGTGTCTACTATGGGGAAACAGGGTAGTAGTGCCAGAGAAGCATAAGGACAAGGTCATCCAAGAACTACACGAGGGACACCCGGGGATTGTTCGCATGAAAGCATTGGCCAGGAGTCATCTGTGGTGGCCGGGATTAGACAAGGCAATCGAGGATAGGGTAGCAGGGTGTTACCAGTGCCAGAAGTCGAGGCCAGAACAAGCACACGCACCAGTACACAGGTGGGAGGCAACACACAACCCCTGGTCCCGTATACATATAGACTTTGCGGGGCCCTTCCAGGGCCAGACCTTCTTAGTAGTGGTAGACAGCTACTCCTGGTGGTTAGAAGTAGTGCCTGTTAAATGCATGACGTCTGCAAAGACGATACAGGTCCTGAGGGGACTCTTTGCCACTCACGGGTTACCTGATGTAGTTGTATCCGACAATGGTCCTCAATTCACATCTAATGAATTTCAGGATTTCCTCAAGGCCAACTGGATTAGGCACGCAACATCAGCACCCTTCCACCCCTCCAGCAACGGATTGGCTGAAAGGAACGTGAGGACAACCAAGGACGCTCTGCGAAGAATTATTGTTGGGGACTGGCACCAAAGACTGGCTCAGTTCTTGCTGGCACAGCACACAACACCGTGCACGGCAACTGGAAAAAGCCCAGCGGAAATGAGGTGGGGCAGAAGGCTGACAACCAAATTAGACAGGCTTCACCCAGATAAGTTGACAGCGGAAACTGAACAGGACTGCTCAGCCAGATCGCTGAACATTGGGGACTTAGTGTGGGCCAGGAACTATGGCCAAGGGGACAAGTGGACACAGGGAGTGGTAGTTGACAAACTGGGGCCTCTATCATACATCATAGAGGGGGAAGGGGAACGTCAGATCAGGAGGCACATTGACCAACTCAGGAAAAGGGCTCCTGAGAACACCCCATTGGGCCCCGGAGAGACTCAATCACTGCATAACAACACACAATTCGAACCACTTCAATATCAGATGCAGACGACCCAACTGAACACGGTGGGCCGGGTCAACCCACCAGCGGCCAGGTCCCAGAGGTCACCCTCGAGTGGGGCAGAACCTACTGAGGTTACCACAGTCAGTGCCGAGGGTTCTCACAGGAGCACCGCAGCCAGAGGGTCCCCGGCAAGGGGGGGTCCCACAACAGACCAATAGGCCAATCCTGGAGAGGAGCAATAGGCCGGACAGTCCACCCGGGAGATACCCTGTCAGGGAACATAGACCTCCGGCATACCTAAGGGATTATGTAAGAAAATAATTCCACAATTGGGGGGGGAAGGGGTGTTATTGTTGTGATTCAGGGTCAGCCTGTGGGTTCGGCAGTTGGGTTGGACGACTCAGAGGAGGAGGGGGGTGTTGAAGAGCTTGCTGAGGGGATTGGACAGCTTGATGAGAGCCCCCAGCCAGGCCCCTCTCATCTGGTCACGACGCAGACCCAGCTGTGTGAGCCTGACAGCGTGGATGAAGATGACCCACAGCTGGCCCTGTTCAAGGACGCCCGATGCAGGAGGCAGTCAATCAGGAGTAAACAGAGGAAGGCAATGGGGCTCCTCGGAAGGAGGCAGAGAGAAGCCACGCCCTGAACTGTATTTAAGGGGGAATGCGTGGGAGGGCTGGTTTGCTGAAGGCAACCACTTGAAAAGCTCCTGTTTCTTGTTTTGTGTCTTGTTCTATTTGTTTTTGTAGCAATAAATTTGGCAGGCGTAATTCCAGCCTCTTGCCTTCTTGTAAAAGGGGTTGTCCCTGCTTTTTCTGCAGGGCCGGTAGCAGGCTGGTACAGAACAGTTATGTACATAGTTAATCAGCCTGGGATTGGTCACTCCTACTGGCGGGAATTCCTGGACACCGGAAGCTACCCAGGACTTGCCAGTCCCAGGTCTCCACATGCAGTCAATAAAGCAATGTAACCTGAATCCGTCTCCCTGTTAATGTCGTCGATCTGGACACAACACCCTCATTCTGTCTTTGTCTGGTCCTAGGTCCCCCCCTCTTTTAAGTGACCCCCTCCCATGTGTATCCCCCTCTTTCTGCCTGTCCCTGGTCCTGGGTCCCCCCCTTCTCGGCTCCCCCCACCGGGGCATTCCTGGCCTGGGAGCCCCCTCCCCTCCCTCCGCGGCCCCTCCTCGCCGGACGGGCGGAGGGCGGAGGGGGGGCACAGCCTCACAATGCCCGGGCGGCGCGCAACGGCCCCGGTTCCTCCCGCCCGCCCAGCTCCGCCCCGGGCAGCTGCTCTAAAGGGTGGTACGGCGGGCGCTGGGCTGGGCTGGCCGAGCCGAGCGGGGCGGTGGAGATCGGAGCGCCGCGCTTCCCCCTCGGCCTGCCTTTCCTCCTCCGCTGCCCGCTGCGGCATGGATGGGTGCTGAAGTCATGAAGACGCTCCTCGCCGCCTACACGGGGGTCCTGCAAGGTAGGGCGGGGGACTGGGGGGCCCAGAGGATGCCACGCATCTCTTTGGGGGCTCCTTCCCCACGTGGATTCCCGTGGCGGGACCGGCGCCGGTGTAAGGTGGGAAGGGGAGATCAGGAGGCGAAGGATCCGGACCTCTGAAACCGCCCCCTCCGCCCCAGATTCCTAGGATCAGACCTGGATGGGATTGGGCTGCTCGGTGGGACGCCTCGAAAGAAATAATAATAATAATAAAAACAACGGATGATCATGATAACACATATAGGATCTCATAGGATTTAATATGATATATACAAGATACACAGTATAAGTTATATGAGAGATAGATATAAGAGGAAGATATCAGATAAAGGTATAAGATAAGAGATAAGCTAATATGATATAATGTGAAATACAATATAAGATATACATTCTTCCTTTTCTTCCAATTCTTGTCCAGTTCAGGCTATAAATGCTCTTGCGAACTCAAAAACCTATTTTTAATCCCCATCCCTATAACAAAAAAAAGACCGATACAGAACAGGGGTGAAGAACGAAACAGTCTGACAGCCACTGGGATAGGAAGAATTTTTTCCTGTTTGATTTGTCACTTGCAGATTCTTTTTCTTAAACAGCTTGATTAGAACTTTTAAACCAGGGGTCTTCAAACTTGGCCCTTTTATGACTTCAACTCCCAGAATTCCTCAGCCAGGCATGCTAGCTGAGGAATTCTGGGAGTTGAAGTCCACAAGTCATAAAAGGGCCAAGTTTGAACACCCCTGTTTTAAACGAGCGAGATAAAAATTAACAGGAACCAATAATTAAGATAGAAAAGGAGGGGGGGAAGCAAAGAGTGAAACAGGTTACAAAGCCAAAAGTGCAGAATTAAGCAGAAATATACCAAAAAAAATTCCAACTTTTTCCCCACAAGACGTAAATATCAGCTTCCAGGAACCTCTTAATCTAAATTGACAACATAGCTTTCATTTTTGTTTTCTATCCTATCTAATCATCGAATGCATATTTCGTAATTTCATTTTTTCCCCTGCTTCACACAGAAAGTCCCAAAGGGGATTCCAATCGGCATTAAAATGAATCTTTTCTCTAATCCACGGGTGGCTCATATATGTAGCCCCTTTACCAACGGTGGACTTCAACTCCCAGAATGCCTGAGCCAGAATTTCCTTGGCTGGCTCAGGAATTCTGGGAGTTGAAGTCCACAGGTCTAAAGGGGCCACATTGATCACACTGAATAAAACCAAAGCTGCCAATTTTTGCCATCTCTGCCGGTTCCATTGACTCCACCATCCTTTCTTCCATTGTGGGCCGTGTGAAATCTTTTCACTGTTATGCCCACAAAAGTCTCACGACTGTTATCCTAAATAAAAGCAAATCTGCGTGAGGTTTTATTTTTTCCCAGCGATTTGTCCGTTGGCCCAAAAGGAATATATATCTGGGTTTCCATGGAAGATTCGCTTGTCTCTTGCGGCTTCGATGTTTTCAGATCATTGTTGCCGGTGCCAAAGTTTGTGGGTTTTGGTGCCTCATATGAAAGAGAGATGCTTGTCTTCCGGCACGTTGTACTTCAATTTATGATCCTCAAAGAGCTTGCAAAGCTCCTCCAAGTATCTCTTATGCAGCTCATCAACTTCGTCTTGGCTGGGATTGTGCTTCTTCCCCACTTGAATGGGTTTTCCCACTGGAGGGACCAAAAAGGATTTAATTTAATGTAATTTAATTTAATTTATTCTGTTCTGTTCTGTTTTGACCTGTTCTGTTCTGTTCTATTATTTCTATTCTATTCTTTATTTTATTATTCTATTCTATTCTACTCTATTCTTTATTTTATTTGACAACCTTTTTATTTTATTTTATTACTTCATTTTGTTATTTTATTTTATTTAAACTTGTGTTCCACCCATTTCACCAAAAGCAACTATAGGCAATGTACAGACATTGTTTAAAATGCACTACAGATAGTCCTTGACTTACAACAGTTCGTTTAGTGACTGTTCAAAGTTACAACGGCACTGAAAAAAGTGACTTATGACCACTTTTCACACTTACGACCGTTGCAGCCTCCCCAGGGTCAAGTGGTCAAACTTCAGAGGATTGGCAACTGGCGTGTACCTACGACGGTTGCAGCGTCCTGGGGTCACATGTAATCCCCTTTTGCGACCTTGTGACACGCAAAGTCAAGAGGGAAGCCAGATCCACTTAACAACCGTTTGATTTAACTTAGCAATTGCAGCGATCCACTTAAAGAGCGTGATAAGAAATGTTATAAAATGGGACATCGCTCATTTCACAAATGTCCCAGCCACAGAAAAGTCGGGCACAACTGTCATAAATTGAGGACTTTCTTTTCTTCTTTTTTTTCTTTTTCTTTAAATATTTTACTAATTTTCCAATTTTACGTTTGAATATTTAAAAAGCAACGTGGTGACTGGGCTAATAAATAGTTCAATAGCAAAATCTTAGTGCAAATCTCAGGTTACAACATCAGATATTTCCTCTCTTTTTCCCCTTAACATTTACTGTCTCGTATTCGAGTTAGCACATTTCTAATTATATCAACTCAATTAAAAACATCATTAGTACATTTATCAACATTTTTAGCTTATCTTAATTACATTCAATCATCATAAACAATCCCTATCCTGTTATTAATTTTTACTCAATTTTTAATTTCTCATCGATATTCCAATTTAACCTTTAATGTTTATAAGTCGAGGACTTCGTGTAATGTCGCCTTAGCAGATCCGGTTGTGCTTCCTCTCTCGCCTACCTGGGAAGGCTAATAAGAGGAAACCTCGAACAATCCTCAAAGAAGGAAGAACGCATCCAGCAGATCCCTCCTCGTTTTACTTGCCTCTCATTTCTGGATGCCATGGGAGAAACACGGACTTACCCACAGTGAAGATCGGCTTCCGGTATGGAATCAACCCAAAGGTGTACTGGAAGATCCCTCTGGCATGGAAGAGAGGCAGCGAGATTCCCATGATCTTCTGCAAACGTTCTTGTGTCCACCTCAGCCAGGATCCTTTGGGGTTTTCGACCTGATCATACAGCTCGTTCTCTCCAAAAGAGAAGACAGGGACAAGCGGGGTGCTGGGAACGGAGAGGAAGCAGAAGGAGAGACGAAACCAAACCGGTTGAGATAACTGAGGAAGGCTGGGTGGCTGCAAATAATGGATCCCAGCCCTCTTTCTCAACTTTTGCATGTTTAAGGGAAACAGGCTAATACTTCGTGTGATCTTTGGTGGGATTCAAATCTGTGACCAACCGGTTCTCTGCATGGATGCCGCTTCCAGACATCCATTCTGGGCCTGGGCAACAAAGAATTAGCTACTGGTTCTGCCGAAGTGGTGCGAACCGGCTGAATTCCACCACTCTATCTGTCTATCGTCTGTCTGTCTATCTATCTGTGTGTCTGTCTATCACATTTATCTATCTATCTACCTATCTTATCTACCATATCTATCTATCTATCTATCTATCTGTCTGTCTATCTATCTATCTATCTATCTATCTATCTATCTATCTATCTATCTATCATCTATCTATCTATCTATCTATCTATCTATCTATCTATCTATCTATCTATCTATCATCTATCTATCTATCTATCTATCTATCTATCTATCTATCTAGTGGTGGGATTCAAATCTGTGAACCACCGGTTGGTTCTCTCTGTGGATGCCGCTGTTCTGAACCAGCCTGCTACCGGCCTTGCAATAAGGCAAACCCCTGTTCAAACAGTAGAGACTGGAGAGCGTCTGAGGCTGAAAAGCGTCTGCCAAGATTTATTACTCAAACAACAGAACAAGAAACAAAAACACTGGAACTTGAATCTTCAAACGGAAGGGTTGCTTTCAGCAACCAGCCCTTCCCCAAACACTCCTTTTATTTAGAGATCAGGGCGTGGCCTCCCTGTGCCTCCTCCCGAGGAGTCCCACAGCCTTTCTCTGTTTGTTCCTGCTCGACTGCCTCCTGCGTCGGGCGTCCTTGAACAGGGCCAGCTGTGGGTCATCATCCTCCGCACTATCGGGCTCAGGCAGCTGAGAAGAGGGCCCCGGCTGGGGGCTCTGCGAAGCCTCCAAACCATCATCAGCCGGTTCGTCTTCCACACACTCCTCCTCCCCCTCATCTGAGTCATCCGAGACATCTGAGCCGGCTGCCGGACCCACAGGCTGGCCCTGAGTCACAACACTATCCCGCACCGCAGGGCCCTTCCCCCGGGGCTGCCGATCCGGATGCGGTCGAGATGGGAATTGTTCGTGAAAAGCAGTCACCAACGCAGGGGCATGAACGGCGGTCGCGTCTTCCCATGTGAAGTCCTCCGGCCCGTACCCTTTCCACTCGATCAGGTACTGGAAGCGACCTTTCAGCCAACGGGAATCCCTGATGCTGGTGACCTCGTACTCAGGGGTGCTGCCTCCATCACGAGGTCCTGATGGGGGAGGTTCCGCTTGGCGAAGTGGACAAGCCGGTTGTTTGGGGACCAACAAGGACCGATGGAAGACGGGGTGCACGCGCAGGGAACGTGGCAGAGTTAAACGATAGGCGACCGGATTGATGACAGCCTCGACTGGGAACGGTCCAAGGTAACGGTGGTCCAGCTTCCTCGCCGGCCGTGTGGATGGTAGGTTCCTGGTGGACAGCCAGACCCGATCCCCCACCGCTAGTGGAGGCGTATCCCTTCTCGACCGATCGGCGAACCTCTTGTAGTCGGCCTTGGCCTTCTCCAGCTGCCGTCGCACCAACCGATGGATCGCCTGTAACTCCGCCATGAAGTCGTTCACTGCCGGCTCCGGTGAGTCCACGGGAGAAAGGGGGAAAAACCGGGGGTGATAACCCACATTGGCCAAGAATGGTGTCATCTGCGTGGAGGTGTGCTGCGAGTTGTTAAAAGCAAACTCGGCTATGGCCAAATAGTCCACCCAATTGTCCTGCTGCAGGTTAACGTAGCAGCGCAGATACTGCTCTAAGATACCGATGACCTTCTCGGTACCCCCGTCAGTTTGAGGATGATGCGCGGACGAGAGGCAAACCTTAATGTCCAACGCACGCATCAACTCCTGCCAGAAGCGGGCTGTAAACTGGGCCCCCCTATCGGAAACGACTCTATCGGGAAGGCCGTGCAGCCGGAACACCTGTTGGATGAACATGCGACTAGTGGCGCGAGCTGACGGTAAGCCGCGACAGGGGATGAAGTGCGCCATCTTGGTCAGCATGTCCACCACCACAAACACTGTCGTGAAGCCGGAGGATGGGGGTAGATCCATCAGAAAGTCCATAGACACAGCCCCCCAGGGTCTCTTGGGTGTTGGCAAAGGCTGCAGTAAACCAGGCGGGGCCCCTGTCGCTGACTTGGCCTGCCTGCATGGGATGCAGGAGGTGACATAAGACTGGACGTCGTGTCGGACTCGGGGCCACCAGAAGGTACGGGAGACCAGGTTCAGAGTCTTGAACAGGCCAAAATGCCCCGCAGCCGGGTTATCATGACACTGGCTGAGGACGAGTCCCCTGAGTGGCCCTCCCGGAACATAGAGCCGGTCACGATAATACAGAAGTCCATCCGTGACCGACCAAGGCGAATCTGGCCCCACCTCTTCCTTCCGCTGAGCCACCCACGCCTCCTGCTGCTGCGCCTCCCAGATCCGAGCCCGTATATCAACCGGCTCCCGCACCGCAGCAAAAGACTCGACGGGGATCACTGTCCTGGGCAGAAGCTTGTCTTCCACTCGGGTGTATTCGGGCTTCCTGGACAGAGCATCCGCTCTCTGATTGTGCCCGCTTCGTATGTACCGCACCCGGAAGTCAAACCTCGCAAAGAAAAGGGACCACCGGATCTGGCGTTGGTTCAAATTCTGAGCGGTCTGCAGGCTTTCCAGATTCTTGTGGTCCGTCCGGACCTCGATTTGATGCCGCGCCCCCTCCAGATGATGCCTCCAAGCCTCGAACGCCGCCTTGATGGCCAACAGCTCCTTCTCCCAGATGGTATAGTTGCGCTCCGAGGGGTTCAATTTCCGAGAGTGATACGCGCAAGGGAAAAGGGTACCGCTGGGCGTCGTTGCCTGGAGTAACACGGCCCCAATGGCAATGTCGGAGGCGTCCGCCTCCACGACAAACGGCCGTTGCAGGTCGGGATGCTTCAAGATGGGCTCCTTCATGAAAGCGTCCTTCAAAGCCTGGAACGCCTGTTGTTCGGGGGCGTTCCACTGGAACCGAGTCTTCTTCTGCAGGAGCCGGGTGAGGGGGGCTGTCAAGGCAGCAAAGCCAGGGATGAATGTTCGATAGTAGTTGGCAAATCCAAGAAGTCGCTGAACATCCTTCACGCGACGCGGGGGTTGCCAACTCTGCAACGACTCAACTTTACTCGGCTCCATGGCGATGCCCTCAGGAGAAATGCGGTGACCCAGGAAATCGATGGTCACCTGGTAGAACTGGCACTTCTCCAACTTGGCAAACAGCCGATGTTCCCGGAGGCGCTGCAGGACCTGACGGAGATGCTGATGATGCACTTCACGCGACGGGGAGTAAATCAGGATGTCGTCCAGATAGATCACGACAAACTGGTCCAACAGATCCCGAAAGATGTCGTTCATAAAATGCTGAAACACAGCGGGGGCGTTGGTCAGGCCAAACGGCATCACCGTGTACTCGAAATGTCCATAGCGAGTACCAAACGCCGTCTTCCACTCATCACCCGGCCGAACCCTGACGAGGTTGTAAGCTCCACGCAGGTCCAGTTTCGTGAAGATCTTAGCCTCCCGGAGTCGGTCCAAGAGCTCGGGGATGAGGGGCAGCGGGTAACGGTTACGCACCGTGATGGCGTTGAGTTTCCGGTAGTCACAGCAAAGCCGTAACTCGCCCGACTTCTTTTTGACGAAGAGCACGGGCGCAGACACTGGCGAGGACGAGGGCCGGATGAAACCACGAGCCAAATTCTTTGTCAGGAAGTCCCGCAATGCAGCCAACTCGGGCTCCGACATGGAGTACAAACGCCCCACTGGGAGAGGCGCATCAGGGACTAGATCAATGGAGCAGTCATAGGGCCTGTGCGGGGGTAATTGATCCGCCTCTGACTCGCTGAACACATCAGCAAAGTCGGACAGTTCGGGAGGCAAGGAAACCCCTGGGGAACCCTCCACCTGGCCGGCACAGATATGGCGGGTGTGGTCCACGCACTGCAAACTTGGGAAGGTGACCAAGTTCTGAGACCAATAGATCTGTGGATCATGCGCCCGGAGCCACGCCAGTCCCAAGACCACGGGGAAGTGCAGATCCGAAGTGATGTAGAACTGGATGGCCTCCACATGGGAGCTGATGGCCATACACACTGGTTGCGTGGCGGCCGTAATAGGCCCGGACAGGAGCACTCGACCATCGATAGTCTCCACTAGCATGGGCGGATCCACCGGACACTGGGGAACAGCCCATTTGGCCACAAAGGCCGAGTCCATAAAGTTTGTGGTAGCCCCAGAGTCAATTAAGGCATGGACCGGAATCCCCTCTGGCTTGCCAGGAAGGATCAGACGTGCCTCCAAAATCAAATGCCGTGGAGGTTCACAGGCACCATCGGAACGGCGTCGCTCGGTGTGGTCGTTGTGGGTCGCCCGATCTATCACACCGTCTAGATCGGGCTCGGGCCGTTTCCCGACAGCAAAGTAGGGGACTTTCTCGGGGCAGGCTTGGTCACTGATGCCCGCTGACGCTTCTTTGGGCAAGAAGCAGCCAAATGTCCAGGGTCCCCACAGTAAAAACACAACCCCCCCGATCGTCGTCTGTCCATTTCCGTCACCGATAGACGGGACCTGGCGGCACCCAGCTCCATTGGCTCCTCCCTCTGGACTGGGGGCTCACGCTCAACAGGGGCGGCAGGGGTCTGTGGGGTGGCACGGCGACTCTTTCGCTGCTGCAGCCGGGCATCGATCCGCAGACAAAGATGGATCAGCCCATTCAGGTCTGAGGGAATGTCCACGCGGGCCAGCTCATCCAACATCTCCTCCGACAATCCATCCTGGAAGGCATCCACGAGCGCAGCCTCATTCCAGGCGGAATCCTGGCTAAGCAGCCGGAAATCGCTGATATAGGCCTGTAGGGGGCGCTGACCCTGCCTCAGAGCTTTCAGGCGTCGGGTGGCAGTCTGCGCCTTAATTGGGTCCTCGTACATGAGGCGCATATGGTCACAAAACCCCACAAAGTTATCCAACAAAGGGCTAGGTTGTGCCAGCAGAGGCGTGCCCCAACGAGCTGCATCCCCCGACAGAAGGCTTAACACGAATCCCACCTTATCCCGGTCAGTGGGGAAATCAGCTGCTCTCACGCTGATAAAAAGCTGGCATTGTCCCAGGAAGGCAGGAAACAGTTCTGGATTGCCAGCAAATTTATCCGGCATAGCTATCTGACATTTCCTCCTGGGTGGGGGTGCAGCATGTACCTGAGCTTGCAGTTGAGCCACCTGAGCTGCCAGCAAAGTGAGTTGCTGGGTGAGCTGAGCATTCTCGGCACGAAGCTGCTCCATCGTAGTAATAAGGGGTGGGAGGCTGAAAGCAAACTGTTCTAAACCAGCCTGCTACTGGCCTTGCAATAAGGCAAACCCCTGTTCAAACAGTAGAGACTGGAGAGCGTCTGAGGCTGAAAAGCGTCTGCCAAGATTTATTACTCAAACAACAGAACAAGAAACAAAAACACTGGAACTTGAATCTTCAAACGGAAGGGTTGCTTTCAGCAACCAGCCCTTCCCCAAACACTCCTTTTATTTAGAGATCAGGGCGTGGCCTCCCTGTGCCTCCTCCCGAGGAGTCCCACAGCCTTTCTCTGTTTGTTCCTGCTCGACTGCCTCCTGCGTCGGGCGTCCTTGAACAGGGCCAGCTGTGGGTCATCATCCTCCGCACTATCGGGCTCACGCAGCTGAGAAGAGGGCCCCGGCTGGGGGCTCTGCGAAGCCTCCAAACCATCATCAGCCGGTTCGTCTTCCACACACTCCTCCTCCCCCTCATCTGAGTCATCCGAGACATCTGAGCCGGCTGCCGGACCCACAGGCTGGCCCTGAGTCACAACAGCCGCTTCCGGAAGTCCATTCTGGGCCTGGGCAACAAAATATTAGCTATCGGTTCTGCCGAAGTGGTGCAAACCGGCTGAATCCCACCACTGCATGTGATGTACATTGTACAAGAAGTTCAGGACCCCCCAGAAGCTTCTCCTACTCACCCATTCTCTATGGCCAGCCGAACGAAGCCCTTGCGGTTCTCTAACAAGAGGGTGTAAGCTCCAGGACGGGCATCTAGGGCTTCTTGGGCCCCTCCCACGGCTATGATTACAACATTCCCACCTTCCTTCTTCCTCAAGACATAGGAAACAGATTCCCTGTCCGAAGGAATTAAACCTGGGTGAAGCAAAGCAGGAAAAAGAAGAACATTAAAGCCCTGTACAACACACACACACACACACACACACTAAATAGCCTTAACAGAGAATAACAGAGCTGGAAGGGACCTTGGAGGTCTTCTAGTCCAGCCCCCTGCTCAAGCGGGAGACCCTACTCTTTCAGTCTCAAGATGTTGAGACTTTGGAAAAAGTGCAGAGAAGAGCAACTAAGACGATTGAATGCCTGGAGGTTAAAGCGTATGAAGTATTGTGTAGTGGGTTTTAGACCGCATGGAATGACGCCAGACCAATGAGTACAGCATAGCAGCTCTTTATTGATGGTAGAACTATACTGAGGATTTGGGGTTACCTGAGTCCTTATATATACCTGGCCAGGTATCCACCTGGCCAATCCATTTGAACCTGGTATTCCCACCGAGAAATAGCCCAATCCGCATTAGTCCCGGTACAGCGCCACCTGGTGGTATAAGTAGCACTGTTGCTATGTTGTCCCCCAAAACCATACACAACATGAAGAACGGTTGCAGAATTTAGTTTTGGCTAGTTTAAGGAAAAGAAGAAATAAGAGAGACATAATAGCAGAGATGGAGTATCTGAGGGGCTGCCACAAAGAAGAGGAGAAGAGCAACTAAGACGATTGAAGGCCTAGAGGCTAAAGCATATGGAGAACGGTCGCAGAATTTAGGTTTGGCTAGTCTAAAGAAAAGAAGAAATAAGGGAGACATTATAGCAGAGATGGAGTATCTGAGGGGCTGCCACAAAGAAGAGGAGGGGGTCCAGCTATTCTCCAAAGCGCCTAAAGGCAGGACAAAAAGCAATGGATGGAAACTAGTCAAGGAGAGAAGCAACCTGGAACGAAGGAGAAACTTCCTAACAGTGAGAACAATCAACCAGTGGAACAACCTGCCTCCAGAAATTGTGGGTGCTCCATCACTGGAGGTTTTTAACAAAAGACTGGACAGCCATTTGTCTGAAATGATACAGAGTCTCCTGCTTGAGCAGGGGGCTGGACTAGAAGACCTCAAAGGTCCCTTCCAGCTCTATTATTATTATTATTCTGATTGATTGATTGATTTTGCTCTTCCAAAAGTTTCCCAATGAATCAGAAACCCCTTTAAAGTCGGCTTACCTATACTCATCAAGTAATCCCGGAAAACGGGGACGCGGAATAAAGTATTCAACGTCATCGGGTGAGGCTTCAGGCCTGGGAACTGCTTGGAAAAACCGGTGGCTTCGGTGCAGAAATTAAAGACGCCAATCGCCATGATGCCGTGAGGGTGAAGGCCGAAGATGTAGTTCTTGGATGGATCCAAATCTGCCGTCTTCACTAGCTGGAAGACCAAAGACATTTAAGATACTTGTTCCATTTCTTATTTATTTATTTTATTTATACCCAGCCTTAATTACTTCCCCTCTTCCTTTTATTAGTGGGATGATGATGATGATAAGGATTCTGTTGCTTTGCATGTGTTTCCTCACCAGAGACAAATTCCTTGTGTGTCTAATCACACTTGGCCGAATAAAGGATTCAGTTCAATCCGATCCAATCCAATTCCATTATTTTGGGCAAAAAAAATCCACATATCCAGCCCACTTTGCTCCTTCTATTTTCCCCACAACAACAACCCTGTAAGATACGTTGGGCTGAGAGAGAGAGAGAGAGAAAGAAAGAGGGAGAGAGAGAAAGAGAGAGAGAGGGAGAAAGAGAGGGAGAGAAAGAAAAAGAGAGAAAGAGAGACAGAAAGCGAGAAAGAAAGAGGGAGAGAAAGAGAAAGGAGAGAGACAAAGAGAGAGAGAGAGAAAGAGACAGAGAGAGAAAGAGAGAGAAAGAGAGAGAGAGAGGACCAAAGTCACCCAGGCAGCTTTCTCCCCAGAGAAAGAAATATTTTGGGGACTATTAAAAAGGCAGAATATTTTATTTCCCCAAAGGAATAATGGAGAAAATCTTAGGCAGAAACAACTCCCTCACAAGTCTCTCTGCCCCAAGCAGAAACCAGCTCTGTAGAAATGCTGGTTTGATAATCCTTTCAGAAAGACTTGAGCCAGGAAGCTTGGAGCTGATGGGATTAGAAAAACACTCCTAGAACCAGCAACCCCTCACCCCAAAATCCAACACAGGACATAGCTGTCAGCCACAACCCCAGGGAAGCAAGATATGACCTTTAGGACATAATAAGATTAACCCGCCACCGTCAGGATATCAAAAGGGCACACTGGACCTCCGGTCAAAGTTCATGCCACAGGAACAAGAACGAGTCCAAACACAAAAGCCCAAGAAGGTATAAAAACCCACCACTCCCAGCAACATGTGGTCAGCTGCTCCAGAGCCACATTCAATAAACAAGAACCTTCTGTCAGCCTCCATTTTATTTTTTCCTGGCCTGGACTGGACCCTGATGAAGATTTTTCTTTCAACAATGCCTAAGCAGGACTAGAACTCAGCATCTCTTGGTGATTGGCCCAAAGTACCCAGCCAGCTTTCATGCCCAAGGCGGGACTAGAACTCCTGATCTCCTGCTTTCTAGCCTGATGCCTTAACCACTAGAGTCTAGACCAAACTGGCTCTTTTATGCTGTCTCAGCTCTGCTTTGTAAGAAAGAGGTTGAAAGGATGGGTTATACTGGGTTGGATTGTATGGCCTCTAAGGTCCCTTCTGACTCTTTCATTCTATGAGGCTAAGATGACCCTTCGCCTTGTTTCTCAAAGCACAGCTGCCTTTTCCCCCCCTGCCACACTCATTGATCTGAGCACATTATTTATTTTATAAATAACCTAGTTTTTTCCCCCTCCTGAACTTCCAGGCTCCTTCTGCTCACTGCATTTCATTGATCATCAGGCGCATCAAGCAGATCCCAGCTGTTTAGTAGCCACAGGGCAATGAGCACTGTGAAAACTGCTCACTTTTTTCAGGACCGTTGTAACCTCAAGCGGTCACTAAATGAACGGTTGTAAGTCAAGGACTCCTTGTATCAATCTCCCGTCATCTCCTTGACAGCCTCTTTCTCCAGCCCATTATGCAGCTGGAGGCTGTGCTGCCTCTTCTCTGCTTGTCCCCTACGCAGCATCTCTTCGTCCCCGTCTCCCAAGGTCTTTCTCCCGTACCATTATACTCCTTCCCTCTAGGGGGACACGTACCGTGATCGGGAAATAGTCTTTCATGTATCGCCAGACAACGCTGTTCCGCATC
This sequence comes from Vipera berus, assembly GCF_964194415.1. NCBI lineage: Eukaryota > Metazoa > Chordata > Lepidosauria > Squamata > Viperidae > Vipera > Vipera berus. The sequence goes on from NC_138206.1 coordinate 4,982,992, forward strand.
CAGTGGGCGCGCCGCCCCCCTTTTCTTGGGGTGTCCCAGTCGAACGCCCACCAGGCAGCATAGAGGGCGCTGATCAGCCAGAAGCGCGTGAAGAGGAGGAGGATGAAGACAGCAACGGAGCACGGACCTGGAGGAAAAGAAGGGAGAACTGTTAGGGGTCTTTCACATTAACACGTTTGGTTCCCTAATCGGGAATAACAGAATAACAGAGCTGGAAGGGACCTTGAAGGTCTTCTAGTCCAGCCCCCTGCTCCAGCAGGAAACCCTACTCCATGTCAGACAAGTAACTGTCCAGTCTCTTCTTAAAAGCCTCCAGTGATGGATGTCCTGCAACTTCTGGAGGGAAGCTTGTTCCACTGGTTAATTGTTCTCACTATCAGGAAATTTCTCCTTAGTTCGAGGTTGCTTCTCTCTTTGTGCAATTTCCATCCGTTGCTTCTTGTCCTGCCTTCTGGTGCTTTGGAGAACAGCTTGACTCCCTCTTCCTTGGGGCAGCCCCTGAGATATTGGAACATCGGCTATCCTGTCTCCCCTCACCCTTCTCTTCATTAAACTGGACATCCCCAATTCCAGCAACCGCTCCCTATATGTTTTAGCCTGCAGTCCCCCGATCATCTTTGTTGCTCTTCTCTGCACTCTTTCTAGAGTCTCAACATCTTTTTTACATCGTGGTGACCAAAACTGGATGCCATATTCCAAGAGTGGCCTTACCAAGGCATTAAAAATGGTATTAACACTTCACGTAATTTTGATTCTATCCCTGTGTTAATGTACTGTAGGAAGGTGTTGGCCTTTTTGGCAGCTGCAACACATGGCTGGCTCATATTTAAGGGATGGTCCACTAAGACTCTGATGTCCGTTTTGCAGTTACTGCTATTAAGCCAAGATTCACCTAGTCTGTAACTGAAGTGTGGAAAGGTGGTTTTTTTAAGATATTGGACAGTTATGCAATCCTGTGTTGGTCTCTCCCAAACCTAGATCAAATGTTAGTGAACTACAAAGATTATTTGGAGGTGGGTGAAACTTTGAATGTAGTTGCTCGGGAAATCTGGGTGTTGAAATCCCCAAGTCATAAAAGAGCCAAGGTTGCCTACCCGTGGGTTAAATGAAGAGACCCAGACTCATTGGAAATCTCACACTGCGGTGAAAAAGGACATGCATTCAATTTCACATCTATTAAGATTGTCGGCCAAGCAGGGGGAAAAACAGCCAGAGAAAATATTGAAGCCTGAGAAACGGGACCTTTGTCAGCCAATAGGCATGCTGATTTATTACTGCCTACCAGGTACTTAGGAGCCAAGGGCGTGGCAATTAACAACTTAATAGCTGGCCACAAACACCCTAATTAGCAACTAAAAGCAACACACAACCAGGCACCAAATAAATACAACCTGAAGAACAGATCAGTGTGCACACCTTCTGGATAGAATAGAATAGAGCTGGAAGGGACCTTGGAGGTCTTCTAGTCCATCCCCCTGCTCGAGCAGGAGAACCAGGGGTGGGATTGTATCTCCAGTCTACAACACAGTCCTTTCAGCAGTTCCAAGAAGGCTCCACCCCCATTTCCACCACTCAGGTGACCCTGAGGACACAGATAAACCTTCAAGTGGCCTCAACAACTTGCTAAAAGCAGGCAAATGACCAGTGTTTACTGCAAGGGGTATAAATCCTTCCATTCCCCAACATCCAGTCAGAACCTGAGGAAGCTTCTCGGATGAGAAGTGAAACATCTTCAAAGGAAAAACAAGAAAGTCTTGTAGTTGCCTCTTGAAAAATCACCTTTGGGACAGTTATGACCTTTGAGGATAGAGATGCACCCTTGGCAACAGATGCCAAATATTTGGGGACAAGAAGTGCCCCCTTGATCTACGCTTCCAAACTGACCCCTGTTCATTTTTTCGATGGAAAAACATTTCAGTGCTCTATTTCAAAATAAAAGCAGCATGGTAAGTTGACGTCCACAAGTCATGAAGGGGCCATAGTTCCCCCATGCTGGCTCAGGAATTCTGGGAGTTGAAGTCCACAAGTCATGAAGGGGCCATAGTTTTCCCCATGCTGGCTCAGGAATTCTGGGAGTTGAAGTCCACAAGTCATGAAGGGGCCATAGTTCCCCCATGCTGGCTGAGGAATTCTGGGAGTTGAAGTCCACAAGTCATGAAGGGGCCATAGTTCCCCCATGCTGGCTCAGGAATTCTGGGAGTTGAGATCCGCAAGTCATGAAGGGGCCAAGGTTGCCTACCTCTGTCCTACCCCCTGAAAACCTTTTTTGCACGGAATTTCTCTTGGTAAATCAAATAAGTGCTGGTGGTGAGTAGAAATGCAGATTTACCCCCCTGCCTCCCATGATGCAATTTAGAATACAGAATAACAGAGAGTTGGAAGGGACCTTGGAGGTCTTCTAGTCCAACCCCCTACTCAAGCAGGAGATCTTATACCATTCCAGTTAAACACTGTCCAATCTCTCCTTAAAAACTTCCACGGAAGGACCCCCCACAATTTCTGGAGAAAAGTCACTCTGCTGATTCACTGTTCTCACTGTCAGGAAATTTCTCCTTCGTTCCAGATTGCGTCTCTCCTTCATTCGCTTCATCCAGGATATGTTATAAAGGTAGTCCTCGACTTACGACCCTTATTGAACTCAAAATGAAGCGAGAGAGCTGTGAAGTGAATTTTGCCCTGTTTTACCCCTTTCTTGCCACAAATGAAACAATGCAGTTAAGTTAGACACACGGTTGTTAAGTGGATCTGGGTTTCCCCGTTGACTTTGTCAGAAGGTCACAAAAGGGGATCACCTGACGCCCCCCCCCCCGGGGACACTGCGATCGTCATAAATATGAATCGGTTGCCAAGTGTTTGCAATTTTGATCACCTGACTGAGGGACTGCTGCGACGGTTTTCAGCCTGAAAAATACTGTCATAAGACACTTTTTCCAGTGCCGTTGCGATATCGGTCACTAAATGAATTGTAAGTTGAGGCCAACAGGAAAGAAAACCAGATCCCTGCCTGAGGGAGCTTGCAAAACAGATCCCTGTCCATCTCAAGAGTCTTATTTCGGCAAAATCTACCCCTCGGTTTTGATGCGCAATGCAGCCACCGGTGGAGATTTTTCTGGCAACCCCCAACTCCTGGTCTGTGGACCGGTATATGGCTGTGGCATGCCAGCAACCGGTCCGCACAAACAAGCCAAGCCCCATCCGCGGGATGCTGGCAGCACACAAAACCACACACCCTCCGGTCCGCGGAAAAACCTCTCTCCACGTAACCAGTCCCTGGTGCCCAAAAGGTTGGGGTCCTCTGCCTTAAGACAGCCCCCCCTTTCCTCCTGCCCCCCCCTTGGTAACCTCCATATCCTTAAAAAGGTCCCCTTAATTAGGAGTAACCATCTCTTTTTTTACCCATGCACAAAGCACAGAAGACCCATTGAAGCACGGCAGCCGTCTGAAGCCGTCTCTCCCACGGGATGTGGCGAGAAGCGAATTCAATCTTCATCCTAGCAGCCGAACCCGTTCCAGTGTCTTCGGACTGAAGACGTTGACCCAGTGTTGTGGTGCTGGTCGCGGGAGAAAGGGGTAAAGTCTGTGGCTTCTGCCCGTCCAGCAGGAACAGGGTGCTGGGTGCAATTACAGTAATTAATGTGGAAATCTGGAGGAAACCCGGCCCCTTTTTTGGCACACTGGACTGGTTAGGTGTGTAGGGCTGGGTCATAAATTCTTGCTTCTCTGTTGTGTCTCAACCACCTCACCCAAAAGCAGCAGAAAAGTTCACGAGAACTTTTGGAAGGGACCCATCTTCCTTCTGGTACGCCTTCTCCTCTTCGCAAAGATGCCAACGGCGCATTGGAAAGCACGCTGCACCCCTCTTCATGGATTTATTAGATTCTTTTTAACCTGGCTTTATTAGTTTATAAGTAATACAAAGGGGCAAACATACATAATATTCCTTCTTCCCTGCCAACCCCAGAACAACAACCCTGTGAGGTGGGATAGGCTGGGAGACAGAGGGACTAGCTCAAAGTCTCCCAATTGGCTTTCATATCTCCTAAGGCAGGACTAGAACTCACCTTCTCCTGGTGACTGGCCCAAAGTCACCCAGCAGGCTTCCATGCCTAAGGCGGGACTAGAACTCACAGTCTCCCAATTGATAGACGAGCACCTTAACCACTAGACCAGACTCCTATGCCCAAAGCACCTTTAAGGAGCCACTCCTGGGTCGGAGTGTTCTGCAGAGCCAGCTCTCCCGTTTTTCCAATGCTTCTTCCCACGGTCAGAATCCTCAAATATTTGAAATATTGGATTGCTGGTTTTAGAGCCTGCCTTGTTATGGAGACGGCAGAAATGTTGAAGCCGATTTTTTTTCCATCCGGCGTGTCCTTCTGTCCCGAGGGAACGTTCCAGGTTGCCTGGTGTCCCAATCCGAAGACGTCCAGCGGTGGTGGGTGAATGGCCATGCTTTGCACTTTGCAGAGGGCTATAGAGAGAATTGTGCAAGGAGAGGCGGGGCATTTACCCACCCAGACACCACTTTGTCCTAACTAAAAAAAACCCCACAACCCACACGAAACCTTTGCCAGGTTATTTCCTTCTTTACCTTGCAGAAGAACATTCCAGAAGATTAGAAAAATTAATGTCCTGGACTTACAACCGTTCATTTACTGAATGTCCAAAGTTACCACGGCACCCAAGCGATTGATGACCATTTTCCACACATGACAATAGATGCAGCATCCCCTGTGGTCACATGATCAAAATTCGGACACTTGGCAACCGACCTTCCTTGCCACTGCTGTTAAGTGAATCACGGCAGCTGTTAAATTATTAAGACGGTCATTCAGTGAAACTGGCTTCCACCATTGACTTTGCTTGTCCGAGGGTCGCAAAAAGGGATCTCGTGACCCCGGGACGCTGCAACCGTCCTAAGTACATGCCAGCTGCCAAGCAGGAAAACCAACTGGGTTGACTTTGGACCAATCGCCAAGAGATTATGAGTTCTAGTCCCGCCTTAGGCAGGAAAGCCAACTAGGTGACTTTGGGCTTGTTCCTCTCTCCCAGCCCAGTCCACTTCGCAGGGATGTTGTTGTGGGGAAAAAGGAGGAAGAAGTATTATGTATACCAAGTGCCTTGAGTTATTTACAAAGTAATAAAAATGGATTAAAAGTCTAAAGGAAAAAACAAAAAAAAATCAGAATTTACTGTCCAAAAAGGGGGCAAAAAGATTCCCAACAATGTAGAATTAATGTGGTGCCTCTCTAGGAACACAATGAATATTTTGGCACCCATTGCCAAAGCCACATATGGAGCCATGTGTAAAAATAGAGCAAACTGGCATAACGCAGGCCGTCAAGAGGAAGCCACAAAAATCACATCGCAAACGCAAGACGAATGAATTTGGGGTAGGTAGGGGAGCAAATCTAGGTTTGGATTCCTGGTTAGAGGTGATACTTTCTGGAGCGTTGTCATTCTGCCAGCTCTCTGCTTTGCCCACCCCCGGAATTGAACAGATTCTCGGGTGCCTCTTTTGGAGAACAAGATCTCAAGAGAAGAGAATAATTGTGGCTCCAGGTTGAACTGTGGGGTCCTTGGTGCTCTCTTGAGCTTGGTTGTTTTCTGGTAGATGTTTCATGTCCCAACACTCAACAGTGCACTGATGATGTGACCTAGCTGGCTCAAGAAATGTCTGCCAGAAGACACCCAAGCTCAGAGAGCACCAGGGACCCCACAGATCTTCTCTATCACTCCTCCTCCTCCAGCCCCACTACATATTATCACCGATGATGTTACCTAGTTGGATCATGAAACGTCTGCCAGAAGACAACCAAGCTCAGACAGCACCAGGGACCCCAGAACAAACAAGGTCTCTCCTGTGTAGCTTTTGTAAAGCAGATTGAAGAACAAAATGTCAAAGGTCCCACGTTTGCAGAAAATCTGGAGCTTCACTGATTAATTATTCTCAGGAATTTCCTCAGTTATAGAACATAGAATATAAAACATAGTCCTTTTTATTAAATTAGACATAACCAATTCTTGCAACCGTTCTTCATAAGTTTTAGCCTCCAGGCCTTTCATCATCTTAGTTGCTGCTCTTTGCACTTCCCCCCCCCCATAGTCTCAATATCTTTTTTGAATTAGAACGTTTTTTCCATTTTTATCACCAAATGATGTACATCAAATGGTATAGAAATGGTATAAGGCAGAGGTAGGCAACCTTGGCTCTTTTAGGAGTCACAGATTTCAACTCCCAGAATTCCTGAGCCAGCGTGGCTCAGCTTGGAAACTCTCCCTTTCTCCTCAGCATGGCTAGCTCAGGAATTCTGGGAGTTGGTCCACCAGTCATAAAAGAGCGACGTTTGCCCTCCTGGATCACCTGCGCCAGGTGGATTCATCCTGCTTACCCGGTTTTACCAGTCTGTGGGAACAAAGCCATCCGAATGCAGCCTTGGTCTGGATGACCCTCTTCTGGGGATCCCCCTCTTCCTGGGTGACCCCTTCCCTGTGTATCCCCCTCATTCTCCCTGGTCCAGAGTCTCCCCCTCTTTTAAGTGACCCCTCCCCTGTGTATTGAAATGTCTTCACAAAGACAAGAGCGAGACCGTAGGCAAGGGTTCACAAGTTTATTCGGTTCAGCTCCGGGCAGCTGACTGTCAAAACAATCCCGGCTTTTATAGAGAACTGTCAAACGTTACAACCAATCAGATAACAGTATTTTTCCCGCCGCTCGGACGACAGCCAATCGTCATGCGGCATTCTGACAGCTCGTCGGCTGTCGGGGAATTCCTCTCAGCTGAGCGCTTGGCTCGGTTCGGAGGACCAGATTGTGAACTGCCGATTTGACAGTTCCGGGAACTGTCAAATCTGGCACGTGCGTGTTTGGTCCCGGCAGCCCGTTTGACAGCTGTCAACGGGAATGGCGGCCGGCGGGGCGGCGCGCATGCGCTGTTGCTTCCGGCAGCCATTTGACAGCTGTCAACTGTCAAAAGTCTGCCGGGCCGGTGTTTCTCTTGCTGTTTGGAAGCCCCTGGGTTCCTGATATGAATCACCCCCTTTCCCCCCCCCTGAACTGGTATGTTATTTGTAACAACAGTTGAACTTTTAAAACAAGTACTATTAACGGGGTTCTTGTCTGTCGGCGAGTTTCCCTCCCATTCAAAGTCCGCAAGGTATGCGGGGGGTCTTCTGACTCGGCTGGACCGTCGGAGGCAGGGGGTGCTTTCTTCGGGTTGCGTTGCCGGTGGAATTATTTCTGGAGGGATTTCGGCTGGCGGTTGTAGGTCCTGGGGGGGGGGAAAGTTCGATGGGTCCGGGGGTGTCGGATGGCGCAGGCTCCTCCGGGGTCGGTTGCAGAGTGGGGTTGGGGGGGTGACCTGGGTCGGAGCTGATCTGCGTGTCTGCGTTGTGCTAGCCCCGTCCCCGTGTCCACTGTGTATGACAATGGTCCTGTTTGGTCCAGGATAACCCCCTGGACTCACTTATCCCTTCCCCCATAATCCCGAGACCAGACATTTTGACCCTTGGAGAATGTTTTTGGCTGGGCGTTGGGGGTCATTTCGGCTGCAGGTCTGTCTGGGTGGAGTCTGTCGAGCCTTGTCACCAGGCGGCGGCCCCAACGCAGTTCGGCAGGGCTTTTGCCGGTAGAGGAGCAGGGTGTAGCGTGGTGGGCCAAGAGAAATTGTGCCAGGCGACGGTGCCAGTTCCCCGTGATGATTCTTTTGAGGGCGTCTTTGGTGGCCCTCACCATAACCTCCGCAAGGCCGTTGGACGATGGGTGGAAGGGAGCCGACGTTGAGTGCCTAATACAATTGCTCCTCATGAAGATCTGAAAGTCATGAGAAGTAAATTGAGGGCCATTGTCTGATATTATAACGTCGGGGAGACCGTGTGTCGCGAAGATTCCCCTGAGGGCTTGGATGGTTGCGGCGCTTGTCGTGCTGTGAACCGGGAGAACCTTCCTGCCCTTGGAATGGTCCAGCATAATCTATGTGGATGCGGGACTAGGGGTTTTTTGTGAGTTCCCATTTGTGAATTGGAGCCCTGGGTTGGAGCGGGCGGGACTGCTGGCACAAATAGCAGCCAGCGATGTGTTTTTCTATGTCTTGGTCGATTCCAGGCCACCAAACGTAGCTGCGGGCCAAGGCTTTTGTTTTTACGATGCCAGGGTGGCCCTCATGTAACGTGTGCAGGACCTTGGGTCTGTGTTTGGGTGGCACGATTACCTTACACCCCCAGAGTATGCATCCCAGGTGAGAGGTTAATTCATTTTGCCTGGAAAAGTATGGCTGGAATTCTGTGCCTGGACAGGAGGATTGCCAGCCAGTATGTACCCACGCTAACACTCTGCTAAGTGTCTGGTCTTGAGATGTTGCAGCAGCGATATCGTTCGCAGTCAGTGGGCATTCCAGGAGTTCCGGGAATGGCCAAGATGTTGCTTGCCGGGGCTGGGTCTGGTTCCATGTGGGGTAAGGGAAGCCTGCTGAGGCCATCAGCGTGACACATTTGGTGTCCCGGTTTATATATCAGTTGATATGAGTATGCTGCGAGGAACGTTGTCCAGCGCAGCATCCTGGGGGACAAGATTTGAGGGGTTTGGCGGTCCCAGGTGAACAATCCTAACAGGGGTTTGTGGTCTGTGTAAATCAAGAATGGGCGGCCGTAAAGGTAGTCGTGAAATTTTTTTATTCCCGCCACTATTGCCAGGGCTTCCTTATCTATCTGGGCATAATTTCTTTCCGTTTTGGAAAGGGTCCTAGAATAATAGGCCACCGGGGCTTGAGTGCCGTCACTGTCTAAATGGCTTAAAACTGCTCCGATCCCGTATGGGGATGCGTCGTAGGCTATGCAGAGAGGTTTGTCTTCTTTGTAGTGGGAGATGGTGGTGTTGCTGGATAGCATTTGTTTGAGCGATTTGAAACTGTTGTCATGGACTGTTGTCCACTGCCAGGCTGCTCCTTTATCGAGCAGCCTGTGGAGAGGCTCTGCGATTGTTGCCTTTCCAGGTAGGAAGGCATGATAAAAATTCAAAAGCCCGAGGAAAGCCTGGAGCTCTGTTTTATTTTTGGGAGTAGGGGCGGCTTTGATCGCAAGGATTTTTGAGTCGGTGGGGTGGATTCCTTGCGAGTCAATTTTGTAGCCCAAAAAAATCTGCGGATGGGACGCCTATAGAACATTTTTCCCGTTTGAGTTTTAACCCCGCTTTCCGAAATCTGGATAGTACCTCTTGCAGCCTGGTTGCTAGGTTGTTTTCTGATTCCCCTGCGATGAGCACGTCATCGAAATAGGGGCAGACCCCTGGGATTCCCTTTAAGGTTTTTTCCATGACTTCCTGGAAGATACCAGGAGCCACTGAGATACCAAATTGAAGGCGGTTTACCTTAAAGGCGCCGCGGTGTGTGACAATGGTTTGGGCCTCAGCTGTTTCTTGGGTGACAGGTAGCTGAAGGAAAGCATGCGCCAGGTCGAGTTTGGCGAATATTGAGCCAGAACCTATTTCAGAGAGCACGTCCCTAACTGCGGGGACTGGGTATGCATGGGGATTTAATGCGCGGTTTAGAGTTGCCTTATAGTCTGCGCATATTCTCACGTCCCCATTTGGTTTGACTGGTGTCACGATGGGTGTTTCCCAGGTTCCCCCATCTGTTGGTTCTAGGACCCCGAGGGCGACTAAACGATCTAATTCGGCCATGATTTTTTGTTTCAGCGTGAAGGGGACCCTTCTTGCCTTAATGCGGATGGGACCCACTTCAGGTTTAAGTTTGAGGTCGATAGGGGTGCCGGTATATTTGCCAAGCGTCCCGTCGAAGACATCAGCGAACGCTTGGCAAACCTTTTCTAGGGTTTGGGATTGTATGCGGTTGGTGCCCTCCAGGTGGATGCCCAGAGCCTCGAACCAGTCTAAACCGATGAGGCTAGTTCTGGGTGCCTCTGTGATCTGGACTGTTAAGTGCCCTAGGAATTTTTTGTATTCCACTTTTAGTTGTGCTTGTCCCTTTAATTGGATGGCGGCCCCCTGGAAGTCTGCGAGGAGTATTTTGGAGGGCTGAAGGGAAATACGGCGTCTGCTTTTAAAACCAATTTTTTTGAGAGTGTCCCAGGACATTATTGAGACGGAGGACCCGGAGTCAACCTCCATTTCGCAGGGCACCCCTTGAATCTTAACCCAGATCTTAATTTTGGGTTGTAAATGGTGGATGGACGAGATTTTTTGTTTGGCCCTGATAGACAATACTGAGGGCTGGGAGGTTTCCCTGGCAGGGGGAGGGATTTTGGTCCTACCTGCCGGAATTTCCTCAAGCTCGTGGAGGGTTTCCCGGTTCAGGCTGCGGCACGCGGAGCGAATGTGCCCGGTCTTTCCACATCCGTGGCATTTTGCGTTTCTGAAACGGCATGTAGCTCTGGCATGAGCCCCGCCGCAGCTGGCACACTTCGGCTTGGGGCCGGTGGAGGTGGGTCTTTGGCCTGGACCGGCCGGTTTGAATGGCCTGCGGTTCCTTCCATGGTCGGCGCTCATTTTGTTGAAGCGGGACATGATGTCGTCGATGCCGGTGTAGGCCTCCGGTTGCTCGTTGTCCGGTTCCCAGGCGTGGTGGACTGACCCGGCCGGGCTGCCTCTGAACACAGGGGAGCCCTCATGGTGGCTGTCTTCGTAGGCCATGATCTCTAATGTGAGTTCAGCGAGGTCCATCGTGGGCCTGGCTACCAATTTCCGCTGGAGCCGCTCGTTAGAGAGACCGGCGATAACCTGGTCTCTGATGTGGTCTTCCAGGTCGGGAAATTGGCACCTGCGGGCGGCGTGACGTACCCCAGCAATGAAGGCTGTGGACGTTTCGCCCGGTTGCTGGCGGCGGCGGGCGAAGTGGAGGTGCCAATACAGCTCAGACCGACGGGGCATGAAGTGCTTGCTGAGGCGGTCGGTCAACACAGCGTATGGGACGGTCGCGACGGGGTCTGGACTGCAGAGCCCTACAGCGATGTCGTAGACGGCGGGCCCGCTGAGACACAGAAGGGCTGCAGCTTTGTGGCAGTCCTCCATTATCTTGTTGACAACGAGGTAGCCTTCAACTTGCCCCCAGTGCGACTCCCATCCCTCGGGATGGCGGACGTCGAATTCTCTGACGTGACCCAAATTTGCCATGGTCTGGGTCCACAGTACTGTTAAAGCTGCAGAAGGGTTCCTTTGCCCTCAAAGTGGCTTCAGCAGTGACTTGTCAGCGAGAGGGATCGGAACTCCTTCGCGGTGTGAGTTAGCTCAGCAGGCAGCTCTGTAGTACCGGGATCCCATCCTCGTCACCAGGTGAAATGTCTTCACAAAGACAAGAGCGAGATCGTAGGCAAGGGTTCACAAGTTTATTCGGTTCAGCTCCGGGCAGCTGACTGTCAAAACAATCCCGGCTTTTATAGAGAACTGTCAAACGTTACAACCAATCAGATAACAGTATTTTTCCCGCCGCTCAGACGACAGCCAATCGTCATGCGGCATTCTGACAGCTCGTCGGCTGTCAGGGAATTCCTCTCAGCTGAGCGCTTGGCTCGGAGGACCAGATTGTGAACTGCCGATTTGACAGTTCCGGGAACTGTCAAATCTGGCACGTGCGTGTTTGGTCCCGGCAGCCCGTTTGACAGCTGTCAACGGGAATGGCGGCCGGCGGGGCGGCGCGCATGCGCTGTTGCTTCCGGTAGCCATTTGACAGCTGTCAACTGTCAAAAGTCTGCCGGGCCGGTGTTTCTCTTGCTGTTTGGAAGCCCCTGGGTTCCTGATATGAATCATGTATCCCCCTCATTCTCCCTGTATCTCAGGGGTGTCAAACTCAATTTCATTGAGGGCTACATCAGCATTGCGGTTGCCCTCAGGGGGCCGGGTGGGCATGGCTAGAGTGCGTATGGCCTACTGGGTGGGCGTGGCCAGCTCTCCGTCGTTCGCATCAAGGGTGCCTATGGGGGCCTGGGCAGGAGTAGGACAGATCTGAGGGTCTCTGGCGGAAGGAGGGTCTCTGGGCTGGGGCCAAGGCAGAGGGGGCCGTTCCGTCACTGTTTCCAGGATGGCTTCGCGGGCCATATGAAACCACTTCGCGGGCCGGATCCGGCCCCCGGGCCTTGTGTTTGACATGTCTGCTGCATCTGGTCCGGAGTCTCCCCCTCTTTTAAGTGACCCCTCCCCTGTGTATCCCCTCTTTCTGTCTGTCCCTCGTACTGGGTCACCCCCCCTTCTGGGCTCCCCTCCCCTGGGGCATTTCTGGCCCGGGCGCCCCCTCCCTGCCGGATGGGCGGAGGGCGATGGGGGGGCGCAGCCTCACAATGCCCGGGCGGCACGCAACAGCCCCGGCTCCTCCTGCCCGCCCAGCTCCGCCCCGGGCAGCTGCTCTAAAGGGTGGCACGGCGGGCGCTGTGCTGTGCTGGCCAAGCCGAGCCGGGCGGCAGAGATCGGAGCGCCGCGCTTCCCCCTCGGCCTGGCTTTCCTCCTCCGCTGCCCGCCGTGGCATGGATGGGCACTGAAGCCATGAAGACGCTCCTTGCCGCCTACGCGGGGGTCCTGCGAGGTAGGGTGGGGGCAGGGGGGGCGTGGAGGATGCCACGCATCTCTTTGGGGGCTCCTTCCCCGCTTGGCTTCCCGTGGCGGGACCGGCGCTGGTGTAAGGTGGGAAGGGGAGATCGGGAGGCGAAGGATCCAGACCTCTCAAACCGCCGCCTCCCTCCCAGATTCCTAGGATCAGCCCTGGATGGGAGTGGGCTGCTCGTTGGGACACCTAGAAAGAAATAATAATAATAATAATAATAATAATAATAATAATAATAATAATAATAATAATAATAATAATAATAATAATAATAATAGGATGATCATGATAACAACACATAGGATCTCATAGGATTTAATATGATATATACAAGATGCACAGTATAAGTTATATAAGAGATAGATATAAGAGGAAGATATCAGATAAAGGTATAAGATGAGAGATAAGCTAATATGATACCATGTGAAATACAATATAAGATATACATTCTTCATTTTCTTACAATTCTTGTCCAATTCAGGCTCTAAATTCTCATGTGAACTCAAAAACCTATTTTTAATCTCCACCCCTATTAAAAAAAAGGACCGATACAGAACAGGGGTGAAGAAAGAAACAGTCTGGCAGCCACAGGGATAGGAAGAATTTTTTCCTGTTTGATTTGTCACTTGCAGATTCTTTTTCTTAAACAGCTTGATTAGAACTTTTAAACCAGGGGTCTTCAAACTTGCCCCTTTTATGACTTCAACTCCCAGAATCCGTCAGCCAGGCATGCTAGCTGAGGAATTCTGGGAGTTGAAGTCCACAAGTCATAAAAGGGCCAAGTTTGAAGACCCCTGTTTTAAACGAGCAAGATAAAAATTAACAGGAACCAATAATTAAGATAGAAAAGGGGGGGAGGGGAAGCAAAGAATGAAAGAGGTTACAAAGCCATCATTTTTGTTTTCTATCCTATCTAATCATCGAATGCATATTTTGTAATTTCATTTTTTTTCATATTTCACGCAGAAAGTCCCAAAGGGAATTCCAATCGGCATTAAAATGAATCTTTTCTCTAATCCAGGGGTGGGTAACTATATAGCCCCTTTACCAACTGTGGACTTCAACTCCCAGAATGCCTGAGCCAGAATTTCCTAAATAATCTGCGTGAGTTTTTATTTTTTACGATTGTCCGTTGGCCCCAAAAGGAATATATCTCTGGGTTTCCACAGAAGATTTGCTTGTCTCTTGCGGCTTCGATGTTTTCAGATCCCTGTTTGTGCTTTTTCGTGTCTTATATGAAAGAGAGATGCATGTCTTCCGGCACGTTGTACTTCAATTTATGCTCCTCAAAGAGCTTGCAAAGCTCCTCCAAGTATCTCTTATGCAGCTCATCAACTTCATCTTGGCTGGGATTGTGCTTCTTCCCCACCTGAATGGGTTTTCCCACTGAAGGGACCAAAGAGGAGAAATAATAGTTTAGTTTAATTTAATTTAATTTAATTTAATTATTTAATTTAATTTAATTTAATTTAATTAATTTAATTAATTTAATTTAATTTAATTTAATTTAATTTAATTTAATTTAATTTAATTTTTTCTATTCTTTTTTATTCTATTCTGTTGTTGTTAGCTGCAAATTCATGTCCGATCCATCACGACCCCATGGACAACGTTCCTCCAGGCCTTCCTGTCCTCTACCATCTTCTGGAGTCCATTTAAGCTCACGTCTCCTGCTTCAGTGACTCCATCCAGCCACCTCATTCTCCGTCGTCCCCCTCTTCTCTTGCCCTCAATCTTTCCCAGCATTAGGCTCTTCTCCAGTGAGTCCTTCCTTCTCATTAGGTGGCCAAAGGATTTGAGTTTCAACTTCAGGATCTGGCCTTCTAAAGAGCAGTCAGGGTTGATCTCCTCTAGGACCGACCGGTTTGATCGCCTTGCAGTCCAAGGGACTCGCAGGAGTCTTCTCCAGCACCATAGTTCAAAGGCCTCGAATCTTTGGTGCTCAGCCTTTCTTATGGTCCAACTTTCACAGCCATACATTGCATCTATTCTATTCTATTCTATTCCATTCCATTCCATTCCATTCCATTCCATTCTATTCTATTCTATTCTATTCTATTCTATTCTATTCTATTCTATTCTTGTTGTGTTCTGTTCTATTATTCTATTCTATTATTCTATTCTACTCTATTCTATTCTTTATTTGACTTGATTTTATTTTATTATTCTATTCTATTCTTTATTTTATTTGATGACTTTTTATTTTATTTTATTACTTCATTTTATTATTTTATTTTATTTAAACTCGTGTGCCACCCATTTCACCAAAAGCAACTACAGGCAATGTACAGACATTGTTTAAAATGCACTACAGATAGTCCTTGACTTACAACAGTTTGTTTAGTGACCGTTCAAAGTTACAACGGTACTGAAAAATGTGACTTATGACCACTTTTCACACTTACGACCGTTGCAGCCTCCCCAGGGTCACCTGGTCAAACATCAGAGGCTTGGCAACTGGCGTGTACTTATGACGGTTGCAGCGTCCTGGGGTCACACGTGATCCCCTTTTGCGACCTTGTGACATGCAAAGTCAAGGGGGAAGCCAGATCCACTTAACAGCTGTGTGATTTAACTTTGCAATTGCAGTGATCCACTTAAAGAGCGTGATAAGAAATGTTATAAAATGGGACATCGCTCACTTCACAAATGTCCCAGCCACAGAAAGGTCAGGCACAATTGTCATAAGTTCAGGACTTTCTTTTTTTTCTTTTTCTTTTTTCAAAATACTTTATTAATTTTCCAATTTTACATTTTAATATTTAAAAAGCAATGCAGTGACTAGGTTAATAAATAGTTCAATAGAAAAATCTTAGTCCAGGTTACAACATCAGATATTTCTCCTCTTTTTCCCCTTAACATTTACTGTCTCGTATTCGAGTTAGCACATTTCTAATTATATCAACTCAATTAAAAACATCATTAGTACATTTATTGACATTTTTAGCTTATCTTAATTACATTCAATCGTCATAAGCAATCCCTATCCTGTTATTAATTTTTACTCAATTTTTAATTTCTCATCGATATTCCAATTTAATGTTAATAAGTCGAGGACTTTTTGTTATGTCGCCTTAGCAGATCCGGTTATGTTTTCTCTCTCACCTACCTGGGAATGCTAATAAGAGGAAACCTCGAACAATCCTCAGAGAAGGAACAACGTGTCCAGCAGATCTTTCCTCATTTTACCTGCCTCTCATTTCTGGATGCCATGGGAGAAACACGGACTTACCCACAGTGAAGATCGGCTTCCGGTATGGAATCAACCCAAAGGTGTACTGGAAGATCCCTCTGGCGTGGAAGAGAGGCAGGGAGATTCCCATGATCTTCTGCAAACGGTCTTGTGTCCACCTCAGCCAGGATCCTTTGGGGTTTTTGACCTGATCATACAGCTCGTTCTCTCCAAAAGAGAAGACGGGGACAAGCGGAGTGCTGGGAACGGAGCGGAAGCAGAAGGAGAGACGGAACCAAACCGGTTGAGATAACTGAGGAAGGCTGTGTGGCTGCAAATAATGGATCCCAGCCCTCTTTCTCATCCTTTGCACGTTTAAGGGAAACACGGTAATACTTTGTGTGATCGGTGGTGGGATTCAAATCTGTGAACCACCGGTTCTCTGTGCAGATGCCACTTCCGGAAGTTCATTCTGGGCCTGGGCAACAAAATATTAGCTACCGGTTCTGCTGAAGTGGTGCGAACCGGCTGAACCCCACCGCTGCATGTGATGTACATTGTACAAGAAGGTCAGGACCCCCCAGAAGCTGCTCCTACTCACCCATTCTCTATGGCCAGCCGAACGAAGCCCTTGCGGTTCTCTAACACGAGGGTGTAAGCTCCAGGACGGGCGTCTAGGGCTTCTTGGGCCCCTCCCACAACTACCACTACAATATTCCCACCTTCCTTCTTCCTCAAGACATAGGAAGCAGATTCCCTATCCGAGGGAATGCAACCTGGGTGAAGCAAAGAAGGAAAAGGAAGAATATTAAAGCCCTGTACAACACACACACGGACACACAAACAAACACTCACATACACACTAAATAGCCTTAACAGAGAATAACAGAACTGGAAGGGACCTTGGAGGTCTTCTAGTGCAGCCCCCTGCTCAAGCGGGAGACCCTACTATTTCAGTCTCAAGATTTTGAGACTTTGGAAAAAGTGCAGAGAAGAGCAACTAAGACGATTGAAGGCCTGGAGGCTAAAGCGTATGAAGAACAGTTGCAGAATTTAGGTTTGGCTAGTCTAAAGAAAAGAAATAAGAGAGACATGATAGCAGAGTTGCAGTATCAGAGGGGCTGCCACAAAGAAGAGGATGTCATTGCATTTTTGTGTTTGTCAGCTAAGCACGTTGCAGTTTGCTCTTTGCCAGCTGTGTTATTATCTTATCATTGTAACTATGGTGTTTGTCACATATTCAATTTTAGTTTAATCTCTGTCTCTACTATTGCATGCACATGTCTCCGGTTTAATCTCTGTCTCTACTACTGCGTGTGCATGAAAGAAAAAACAATTGTTTGTTTTCCTTCCTTCCTTCCTTCCTTCCTTCCTTCCTTCCTTCCTTCCTTCCTTCCTTCCTTCCTTCCTTCTCTTTGTGCTGTTCGGTAAGCCAGAACATGTAGTCAGTTAAGAGTTTTTTGATTAAAGTGTTGTTATAGTAAATATGTTTCGGGTTTTCTTTATCTTACTTGCTTTGTACCATGTTTCGGATGAACCACGGTTCATCGACCTCTGATAAACAAAGATACGGAGTTTTTGATTTACACTTCCGACATGGTAGCAGAGGATGGTTTGTTTTCACATTTAAGAGATAATTTTTTGATGCTGATAAGCATATAGGCTATTAGTCGGTTAGTTAGTTCAGCGACTGAGGAACGCTGTGATTAATTACCGGAATATGCCAAGAAAAAAGAGCAGGAAGAAAGGCAGAAAGGAGGCTAGTTATTAGTCTGATGAAGAGGATGAGGCCACTTCAAAGAGGCATCTCCCTTCAAGTTTACAGACTCCACTTGCTTCTGCAACGCGTCTTGGAGAAGAAACTGCAGCCCCTGTCAATGATTTAAGGTCAGTTACACCGTCTTTGGATTTTACAAACTCAAGCAGTTGCCCCTGAAAGAGTTCACACTCAAGAGGCCCATGCAGATTATGAGAGGTTCGGTGCTAGACCTAAAGTTTCACTAGGAAAAGATGAAATTTATTATTCACCTCTTAGCCTGCATGGGAAGGCTGTGCAAAGTTATTTTGACCAAATAGAGGCATTTGAATAGGGGCTGCTTCAGGCAAAGGTATATGCATCATTGATTAAGCAGAATAAGAGGGATTCTAATGTGATTCAAATCCCAGAATCCACCATATTGCCTTCTTCTTCCAAGCCAAAGTCACTCTCACAAGTGGGTGTTGTGTCAGACGAATGGGAACAGAAAGCATCTACATCGCAGTCCCATGATGCTGTGCAGGATCAAATGATACACAACATCGTCAAGGCTACAGTGATGCCTGAATCTAATGTTATAACACCATCTGCTGGTGAATCCGTTCTACAAAATAGAAATGAATTACTATATGTACTACAGGAGCAAATACAGAGATTGCAGCACATTTTTTCACAGATGTCTATTAATCATTGCTCCAAGCTGCAACACCTCCTCGAAACGTTGTATCTGTACAAAACCCAATCCATTCATCGGGAGCCTCAGCCCCTGGTGGTGCTAGAATTCCTATTAATATTGCTACTATCCAAGTTCCTGTTCCAGATGGAGCACAGCAGTGTTCAGCCCAGGTGCAGCTACCACTGGGCTCTCAAATACAAAGACCAGTGCCATCTGTAGGCCAATTTAATGTTTCAGCTCAAGCGCCAGCACTTCCTGCTGGCCAGGGTGAAATTGCAGCTCAAGTACAGCTACAGCCAGCACCGGTACCTGCGACAGCTCCAATTCAACTGCTGCAAGTCCTGGCACAGGTGCCACTGGCGCCTCCTGCAGGTCAAGTTCACATTGCGCAACCTGCACAGCCAGTACCTCAAATGCATGTTTCTCAAGAGGCATCTTCTATTGTACCACTGGTTGGTGATTCGAAATTGAAGCGGTCAGGACAAAACTATAAGGCATGGGTCAGTGAAGTTGGACTTTTGCTCCACAGATAAGGTACCCATTGCATGGTTTTTAATCCTCCTGACCAGCCGTGGACTCCTGACATATGGGACTTAAATACTAGAGCATGCACAACATTATTGATGTCAATGGACACTGAATTACGGCTCACTTTTTCACAAGATACAACTGCCCAACAAATTTGGACTCAATTAGAAGCATGCTATCGACCTACTTCAATTGAGTCTACATGTGTACTTTTGTCTGAGTTCCATGGTTCAAGATTAAAACCTGGTGAACAGATTGGAGAACATTTAACTAAAATGAAAGGAATAAGAAAAGAACTGGGTGAAAAAGGCTATCCTATTGATGATTTTCAAATGATCAGCATTATTATTAACTCATTGAATTATGAATGGAAAGATGCTATTACAAAAATTAATCAAGTGCCCATTACTCAATGCACAGTGGATCATGTATGCAGAATTTTAACCGAAGAAGTGGCACTTATGCAAGCCGCGCCACATTTAAGAGGACCACCTACATCAAGAGCTCCAGTGAGGCGTCCTTTCCGTGGAAGAGCCTATGGAAGAGCCTACGTTCCAAGGATGCCAAAATGCTACGTCTGCAATCGTGTGGGATATATTATCCGGGATTGTCCCCAATGATTTCAAGCGCCCCCCACGTACCATCCTAGAGGACCAGAGTCCAGAGGGGGCATAGGTAGAGGCGGACAACAAGGTCGTCGTGGTCCCAGGCATGATCCGCAAACTCCACTTGCCACATTAGCTTTAACTAACGATCCACAATCTCAACCAGAGTACGACAGACGACTACTTTGGACTTTAGACAGTGGAGCAGCATTACATGTTACTTATAGAAAGGAGCTTTATACAGAAATGCACGAGCCTGAACCTGAACTTCGTGAACTTTACTCTCTTTCAAATCTTCCTGTTCAGGTTATGGAAAAAGGAACTGTTTATATTGAAGAGCTCGATGCATTTATTCCTGATGTTTATTATGTACCATCAGCAAATAGTAGTTTGCTTAGTCAGAGCCACTTGTCTAGAGTATTAAAATTTCAGGTCCACCATCTTGAAAAAGCAAGCTATTTAGTTAAAGACGGAGATATTATTGCTGAAACCATGTTGATTGGTGGTCTTTATTACATAAAGCCAAAGTTTAAGCCGCAAGAGCAGGCAAATATACAAGATCCAAAAGAGGAGAGTGCAGGCTCAGTGAGAGATGTCCCAGAGAGAGATTCTGTTGCTACTCCAAAAGCTCCTAAAACCAACAACAACAACAAAAAAGACACAGATTGCTCACAGCAAGCCTGAGGTTTTTAATAAAAATGTTAACGTTGAGAATTCACTAATAGGTAAAACTTTGCATTACAGATGTATCCATAAATGGCATAGACAATTAGGTCATGCCAGTTTCTGTGTTCTTAAGAAGATGCCAGAATTTGTAAGAGGTTTAGATCTAAAGAGGTGTAAGGTGTTTTTGGATTGTGCTGTCTGCAAAAAATCCAAATCCAAAGCAGCAGCCATTCCAAAGCGCGCTACACGCCTGTCAACATGCATTTTTGATTTGGTACACACTGACATAATGGGTCCTTTTGCACCAACAATTGGTCGTAAAAAATATTTCTTGACAATTGTTGATAATTATTCTAGATATGGATATGTATTTCCTATGAAAGAAAAATCTGAGACCTTTCAGATCTTTAAAGACTTTGCCGCTCTTGTCTATACCCAACACGATGTTAGCATAGCTAGAATTCAGAGTGATCGCGGTGCTGAATTCATGTCTCAGCGTTTTCAGGACTGGATGCGTAAGAATGGTATACTACACCAGACCTCAGCTCCTTACACTCCAGCTGAAAATGGAGTGGCAGAACGCAGAAATGGGGTTCTGCAAACAATGATGCGTTTGTTGTGATTCAGGGTCAGCCTGTGGGTTCGGCAGTTGGGTCGGATGACTCAGAGGAGGAGGAGGGGGGTGTTGAAGAGCTTGCTGAGGGGATTGGACAGCTTGATGAGAGCCCCCAGCAAGGCCCCTCTCATCTGGTCACGATGCAGACCCAGCTGTGTGAGCCTGACAGCGTGGATGAAGATGACCCACAGCTGGCCCTGTTCAAGGACGCCCGACGCAGGAGGCAGTCAGTCAGGAGTAAACAGAGGGAGGCAATGGGGCACCTCGGAAGGAGGCTCAGAGAGGCCACGCCCTGAACTGTATTTAAGGGGAATGTGTGGGAGGGCTGGTTTGCTGAAGGCAACCGCTTGGATTGTTCCTGCTTCTTAGCTCGTGTTTTATGGTTGGTGTCTTGTCTTGCTCTGTTTTATGTGAATAAATTTGGCAGGCGTAATTCCAGCCTCTTGCCGTTTGTAGAGGGGTTGTCCCTGCCTTTTCTGCAGGGCCGGTAGCAGGCTGGTACAGAACAGCGTTGCCTCCTTGAAGATGCCAACCTCAGTCTCCCAGACTGGGGTGAGGCTATTAAATATGCCAATCATATTATCAACCGTACTTGGAGTAGTGTAATAAGTCAGACCCCTTACTTCATGTTATATGGATACAAGCCTGATCTCTCGCATCTCCATATTTTTGGTTCATACGCTATGGTGAACATTCCTTTAGCTCAAAGAAAGAAAGGAGGTCCTGCGGCAAAAAGAATGAAATTTATGGGTATTGATGATAATTCAAAATGGAGCAAATACATCGACTCTTCTCATGTAATAGTGATTTCCCAATCCGCTACTTTTGAGGAAGATGCTGACTGGTCCAGGATTCATTCTAACGATCCTGGAGTTTATTTTCCTAGAGATGATGCTGTTGATGCCACGCAGCCTGATGATCAAGATTCACAGGCAAATGTTCCTTCCACGAGTTCTTATCAACCTACTGTTCCGTCTTCGCAAGCCGCCGATGCTAATGCTAGCGACGATGATGAAGACGAGGACGAAATGGAAGAAGAATAGACGGTTGTTCCAAGACGTTCCAAGAGGACCACAACGGGGATCCCTCCAAAACGGTATTCATGGCAAGTAACGAAAGCACCTTAACCTTTGATTTGTAATGTTACACTTCCTCCTGAGAAGTTCACACAAATCAAACATCTTCCTGAACCAGAGCAAGATAAATGGTATAAGGCAATGCAGGCTGAAATGGACAGTCCAAAGAAACTTCAGGTGTTTACGCCTGCAAGCCCTCCAGCAAACAAGAAAGTTATTGGCACTCGGTGGATCTACAGAATTAATAAGAAGCCGAATGGTGAGTCATTGTATAAAGCCAGACTTGTAGCTCAGGGTTTCACTCAACGTTATCCTGAGGATTATACAAATACTTATTCACTTTCGGAATGAAAGTGTGAAAGTGTCACTGCAACTATTCTTGATTTAGAAGTTTTCCAGTTCGATGTTGAAACGGCTTATCTACATGCTGACCTAGATGAAGAAATCTACGTGAAAGGTCCTCCAGGATTCCGACAGCAAGAAGGAGATACGTGGATTTTACACAAAAGTTTTTATGGTCTGAAAAAAGTCTGGTTTAATGTGGTACTTATGTCTTTCGGACAAACTAAATTTAACGGGCTTTATTAAGTCCGAATCTGATGAATGCGTGTTTACTAAAAGATCTGACAATAGGTATGAGATAGTTCTTGTTTATGTCGATATTGTTTATATTGGTCCAAATAAGCAGATGAGTGAGAACTTTGCTAAAGCTTTACAAAAGTATTTCACATTGAAGTCTTTAGGATATATTAATAATTATTTGGGTGTTCAGGTTGTCAAAACGCAGAAGGGTTAGGGTTAGGTTTAGGTTTGAACAACTTTTGCATCACTGTAACATGAAGGATGCTAAGACAGTGAGTGCGCCTGCCCTCTGGAACCAGCTGCCTGCGGAGCTTAGGACAGCCCCCGACCTCCGTTCGTTCCGCCGGGACCTGAAGACCTGGCTCTTCGAGCTCTCTGGCCCAGGTTGAGAATTTTAATTTTAATTTTAATTTTAACTGGGGTTTTATTTGTTCAGGGATGGATATAATTTTTTAATCTGTTTTTAACTTTTGTATTTTTTGTTTTAACCACCCTGTAAACCGCCCTGAGTCCTTCGGGAAAGGGCGGTATATAAATATTATATAATAAAATAAATAAAAATAAATAAATACCCATGCAAACTGATTTTCACAACTTGGCATATGAACCAAGTCCTGAGTTCGAAGAGCAAACACTTTATCACTCAGTAATTGGGTCGCTGCTGTATATTAGTAGTTGGACTAGACCTGACATTGCACTTAGTGTTAATCTCTTATCATGACATGTAGGCAAGGCAAAACAGTTTCATTGGACATGTGTTAAGAGATTATTGAGATACCTAAAACACACTAAAAACATAAATTTATTATTAGAACCCACACATAATGATTATGTAGAGTTATGTTGTTATGCAGATTCTGATTGGGCAAGTGATAGGAAATCACGTAAAAGTACTTCAGGTTGTATGATGTTTTTAAATGGATGTCCTGTTTACTGGCATGTACGTAAACAGAATTTTGTTTCCTGTTCATCTACTGAAGCTGAATATGCTTGTGTTTCAGATGCATGTAATTCTTTAACGTGGTTTGATGCTTTAGTCACAGATATCTGGACACACCCAATTTGACCAATCACTGTGATGGAAGACAACGAATCTGTGGTTTATATATCTGAAACACGATTTTCAGGTTCTAGGTCTAGACACATTGACATCCGTTATAAAAATATAAAACAAGTAGTTAAACAGGGCTTTGTGAAATTGCAGTATGTGCCTACACACGATCAGATTGCTGATATGCTTAATAAGCCACTTCCTACAGCTCAGCATAAGTATCTGGGTAAGAAAATGTGCCTTACCTGAGTTCTGCTTTACTGACAAAGAAGGGGTTGTCACTGCATTTTTGTGTTTGTCAGCTAAGCACGTTGCAGTTTGCTCTTTGCCAGCTGTGTTGTTATCCTATCATTGTAACTATGGTGTTTGTCACATATTCAACTATGTTTTAGTTTAATCTCTGTCTCTACTACTGCGTGCGCATAAAAGAAAAAACAATTGTTTGTTTTACTTCCTTCTTTCCTTCTCTTTGTGCTGTTCGGTAAGCCAGAACATGTAGTCAGTTAAGAGTTTTTTGATTAAAGTGTTGTTATAGTAAATATGTTTCAGGTTTTCTTTATCTTACTTGTTTTGTACCATGTTTCAGATGAACCACGGTTCATCGACCTCTGATAAACAAAGATACGGAGTTTTTGATTTACACAGGAGGGGGTCAATTTATTTTCCAAAACGGCAGAAGGCAAGACAAAAAGCAACGGATGGAAACTAATCAAGGAGAGAAGCAACCTGGAATTAAGGAGAAACTTCCTAACAGTGAGAACAATCAACCAGTGGAACAACCTGCCTCCAGAAATTGTAGGTGCTCCATCACTGGAGGTTTTTAAGAATGGACTGGACAGCCATTTGTCTGAAATGGCATAGGGTCTCCTGCTTGAGCAAGGGGTTGGACTAGAAAACCTCCAAGGTCCCTTCCAGCTCTATTCTGATTGATTGATTGATTGATTGATTTTGCTCTTCCAAAAGTTTCCCAATGAATCAGAAACCCCTTTAAAGTCGGCTTACCTATACTCATCAAGTAATCCCGGAAAAAGGGGACTCGGAATAAAGTATTCAACGTCAGCCCGTGAGGCTTCAGGCCTGGGAACTGCTTGGGAAAACCGGTAGCTTCACTGCAGAAGTTAAAGACGCCCATCCCCAAGACGCCGTGAGGGTGAACGCCGAAGATGTAGTTCTTGGATGGATCCAAATCTGCCGTCTTCACCAGCTGGAAGACCAAAGACATTTAGGATACTTGTTTCATTTCTTATTTATTTATTTTATTTATATCCAGCCTTAATTACTTCCCCTCCTCCTTTTATTGGTGTGATGATGATGATGATGATGATAAGGATTCTGTTGCTTTGCATGTGTTTCCTCACCAGAGACAAATTCCTTGTGTGTCTAATCAGACTTGGCCAAATAAAGAATTCAGTTCAATCCGATCCAATCCAATTCCATTATTTTCGGCAAAAAAATATCCACATATCCAACCCACTTTCCTCCTTCTATTTTCCCCACAACAACAACCCTGTAAGGTAGGTTGGGCTGAGAGAGAGAGAGAGAAAGAGAAAGAGAGAGGGAGGGAGAAAGGGAGAGAAAGGAGAAAGAGAAAGAGGGAGAGAAAGAGAAAGAGAGAGAGAGAGAAAGAGAGAGAGAGAGAGAGAGACATCTGAATTTCAATCAGATCACCTCGGGGATGCTGCAGCATCTGTGTGAAACGCTCACAGGTCACTTTTTTCAGGCCCGTTGTAACCTCAAGCGGTCACTAAATGAACGGTTGCAAGTCAAGGACTCCTTGTATCAATCTCCCGTCATCTCCTTGACAGCCTCTTTCTCCACCCCATTATGCAGCTAGAGGCTGTGCTGCATCTTCTCTGCTTGTCCCCTAGGCAGCATCTCTTTGTCCCCGTCTCCCGAGGTCTTTCTCCCGTGCCATTATACTCCTTCCCTCTAGGGGGACACGTACCGTGATCGGGAAATATTCTTTCACGTATCGGCAGGCGACCCAGTTCCGTATCCAGTGGATGCGCCGCCCCACTTTGCTCGGGGTGTCCCAGTCAAAAGCCCACCAGGCAGCATAGAGGGCGCTGATCAGCCAGAAGCGCGTGAAGAGGAGAAGGATGAAGATGGCAACAGAGCACGGACCTGGGGGAAAAGAAGGGAGAACTGCTAGGGGTTTTTCACATTAACATGTTTGGTTCCCTAATCGGGAATAACAGAATAACAGAGCTGGAAGGGACCTTGAAGGTCTTCTAGTCCAGCCCCCTGCTCCAGCAGGAAACCCTACTCCATCTAAGACAAGCAACTGTCCAGTCTCTTCTTAAAAGCCTCCAGTGATGGATGTCCTGCAACTTCTGGAGGGAAGCTGTTCCACTGGTTAATTGTTCTCACTATCAGGAAATTTCTCCTTAGTTCGAGCTTGCTTCTCTCTTTGTGCAATTTCCATCCGTTGCTTCTTGTCCTGCCTTCTGGTGCTTTGGAGAACAGCTTGACTCCCTCTTCTTTGGGGCAGCCCCTGAGATATTGGAACATCGGCTATCCTGTCCCCCCTCGCCCTTCTCTTCATTAAACTAGACATCCCCAATTCCAGCAACCGTTCCTGATATGTTTTAGCCTCCAGTCCTCTGATCATCTTTGTTGCTCTTCTCTGCCCTCTTTCTAGAGTCTCAACATCTTTTTTACATCGTGGTGACCAAAACTGGATGCCGTATTCCAAGAGTGGCCTTACCAAGGCATTAAAAAGTGGTTTTTAACGCTTCATGTGATCTTGATTTGATCCCTCTGTTAGTGTACTGTAGGAAAGTGTTGGCCTTTTTTGCAGCTGCAACACATGGCTGGCTCATATTTAAGGGATGGTCCACTAAGACTCTGAGATCCCTCTTACAGCTACTGCTGTTAAGCCAAGTTTCACCTAGTCTGTAACTGAAGCGTGGAAAGGTGGTTTTTTAAGATATTGGACAGTTATGCAATCCTGTGTTGGTCTCTCCCAAATGTAGATCAAATGTTAGTGAACTACAAAGATTGTTTGGAGGTGGGTGAAACTTTGAATGTAGTGGCTCAGGAATTCTGGGAGTTGAAGTCCACGAGTCATAAAAGAGCCAAGGTTGCCTACCCCTGGGTTAGATGAAGACACCCAGACTCATTGGAAGTCTCACACTGCAGTGAACAAGGACATGCATTCAATTTCACATCTATTAAGATTGTCAGCCAAGCAGGGACAAAAATAGCCTGAGAAATTATTGAAGCCTGAGAAACGGGACCTTTGTCAGCCAATAGGCATGCTGATTTAATACTGCCTACCAGGTACTTAGGAGCCAAGGGCATCGCAGTTAACAACTTAATAGCTGGCCACCAACACCCTACTTAACAACTAAAAGCCACAACCAGGCACCATATAAATACAACCTGAACAACAGATCAGTGTGCACACCTTCTGGATAGAATAGAATACAGCTGGAAGGGACCTTGGAGGTCTTCTAGTCCAGCCCCCTGCTCGAGCAGGAGAACCATGGATGGGATTCTATCTCTCTCCAGTCTACAGCACAGTCCTTTCAGCAGTTCCAAGGAGGCTCCACACCCATTTGCACCACTCAGGTGACCCTGAGGACACAGATAAACCTCCAAGTGGCCTCAACGAATCTCCAAAAGGAGGCAAATGACCAGTTTTTTTCTGCAAGAAATATAAATCCTTCCATTACCCACCATCCGGTCAGAACCTGAACAAGCTTCTCGGATGAGGAGAGAAACATCTTGAAAGGAAAAACAAGAAAGTCCAGTTGCCTCTTGAAAAATCACCTTTGGGACAGTTATGACCATTGAGGATGGAGATGTGCCCTTGACAACACATGCTGGATATTTGGGGACAAGAACCACCCCCTTGATCTACATTTCCAACTGACCCCTGTTCATTTTTTCGATGGAAAAACATTTCAGTGCTCTATTTCATAATAAAAGCAGCGTGGTAAGTTGAAGTCCACAAGTCATGGGCCAAAGTTTCCCCATGCTGGCTGAGGAATTCTGAGAGTTGAAGTCCACAAGTCATGAAGGGGCCATAGTTCCCCCATGCTGGCTGAGGAATTCTGGGAGTTGAAGTCCACAAGTCATAAAAGGGCCAAGGTTACCTACCTCTGTTGTGCCCCCTGAAAAACTATTTGGCACGGAATTTCTCTTGGTAAATCAAATAAGTGCTGGTGGTGAGTAGAAATGCAGATTTTTCCCCCCCTGCCTCCTATGATGCAATTTAGAATACAGAATAACAGAGAGTTGGAAGGGACCTTGGAGGTCTTCTAGTCCAACCCCTACTCAAGGAGGAGACCTTATGCCATTCCAGATAAACACTGTCTAATCTCTCCTTTAAAACGTTTTGGGATGGACCCCCCCCCCCCTACAATTTCCGAAGAAAAGTCACTCTGCTGATTCATTGTTCTCACTGTCAGGAAATTTCTCCTTCGTTCCAGATTGCTTCTCTCCTTGATTAGCTTCATCCAGGATATGTTATAAAGGTAGTCCTCGACCTACGACCCCTATTGAACTCAAAATGAAGCGATAGAGCTGTGAGGTGAATTTTGCCCTGTATTACTCCTTTCTTGCCACCAATGAACCTCTGTGGTTACGTTAGACACACGGTTGTTAAGTGGATCCGGCTTCCCCCATTGACTTTGTCAGAAGGTCACAAAAGAGGATCACCTGACACACACACCCCGGGGACACTGCGACCGTCATAAATATGAGTCGGTTGCCAAGTGTTTGAAATTTTGATCACCTGACCATGGGACTGCTGTGACAGTTGTCAGCTTGAAAAAAACAGTCATAAGACACTTTTTCTCCAGCGCCATTGCGATATCGGTCACTAAATGAATTATTGTACGTCGAGATCAACAGGAAAGAAAAGTAGATCCCTGCCTGAAGGAGCTTACAAAACTGATCCCTGTCCATTTCAAGAGTCTTATTTCTGCAAAATCCACCCCTCAGTTTTGTTGCGCAATGCAGCCACCGGTGGAGATTTTTCTGGCAACCCCTTAATACAGGGGTCCCCAACCCCGGGTGTGTGGACCGGTACCGGGCCGCGGCATGCCAGCAACCAGTCTGGACAAACAAGCAAAGCCCCATCCGCAAGATGTGGGCAGCACACAAAACCACACACCCTCTGGTCCGCGGAAAAACCTCTCTCCACGGAACTGGTCCCTGGTGCCCAAAAGGTTGGGGAACTCTGCCTAAAAAGATAGCCCGCTCCCTTCCTCCTGCCCACCCCCCTCGGCAACCTCCATATCCTTAAAAAGGTCTCCTTAATTAGGAGTAACCATCTCTTTTTTTACCCAAGCATAATAAACAGAAGACCCATTGAAGCACGGCAGCCGTCTGAAGCCGTCTCTCCCACGGGATGTGGCGAGGAGCGAATTGAATCTTCATCCTAGCAGCCGAACCCGTTCCACTGTCTTCGGACTGAAGACGCTGACCCAGTGTTGTGGCGCTGGTCGCAGGAGGAAGGGGCAAAGTCTGTGGCCTCTGCCCGTCCAGGAAGAACAGGGTGCTGGGTGCAATTACAGTAATTAATGTGGAAATATGGAGGAAACCCGGCCCCTTTTTTGGCACACTGGACCCGTTTAGTGTGTAGGGCTGGGTCATAAATTCTTGCTTCTCTGTTGTGTCTCACCCAAAAGCAGCAGAAAGTTCATGAGAACTTTTGGAAGGGACCCATCTTCATTCTGGTGCGCCTTCTCCTCTTCACAAAGACGCCAACGACGCATTGGAAAGCACGCTACACCCCTCTTCATGGATTTATTAGATTCTTTTTAACCCGGATTTATTACTTTATAAGTAATACAAAGGGGTAAACATGCCTAATATTCCTTCTTCCCTGCCAACCCCAGAACCACAACCCTGTGAGGTGGGATAGGCTGGGAGACAGGGACTAGCTCAAAGTCTCCCAATTGGCTTTCATATCTCCTAAGGCAGAACTAGAACTTACCGTCTCCTGGTGATTGGCCCAAAGTCAAGGATTGCCGGTGGGTGATCCCCAGGGGGAGGGTGTTCTCTGTGGGACTAGAACTCACCATCTCCTGGTGACTGGCCCAAAGTCACCCAGCCGGCTTCCATGCCTAAGGCAGGACTAGAACTCACAGTTTCTAGGCCAGCACCTTAACCACTAGACCAGACTCCTATGCCCAAAGCACCTTGAAGGAGCCACTCCTGGGTCGGAGTCTTCTGCTGAACCAGCTCTCCCGTTTTTCCAATGCCTCTTCCCACGATCAGAATTCTCAAATATTTGAAATATTGGAATGCTGGTTTTAGAGCCTGCTTTGTTATGGAGACGGCAGAAACGTTGAAGCTGATTTTCTTTCTATCCAGCGTGTCCTTCTGTCCCGAGGGAACGTTCCAGGTTGCCTGGTGTCCCAGTCCGAAGACGTCCAGCAGTAGTGAGTGAATGGCCATGCTTTGCACTCTGCAGAGGGCTATAGAGAGAATTGTGCAAGGAGAGGCGGGACATTTACACACCCAGACACCACTTTGTGCTAACTAAAAAAAAAAAAACCCACAACCCACACGAAACCTTTGCCACGTTTATTTCCTTCTTTACCTTGCAAAAGAACGTTCTTCTGCTCGACAGAGATCCAGAAGATTAGAAAAATTAATGTCCTGGACTTACAACCGTTCGTTTACTGACCGTCCAAAGTTACAACGGCACCCAAGCGATTGATGATATAAAAATTTAATAAATAAATAAATAAATGACCATTTTCCACACATGACAATAGATGCAGCATCCCCCGTGGTCACGTGATCAAAATTCGGACACTTGGCCACTGACTCATATTTATGACGGTTTCAGTGTCCCCATTTTGCGACCTTCTGACAAGCAAAGTCAAGGGGGAAACCAATGAAGAACCGTGTTATTACGTTAACTGCAAAGGTTCACAACAGATCTGGCAAGAAAGGTGATAAAATGGGGCAAAATTCACTCAACGACTTGACTCGTTTAGCAAGAGGAATTTTGAGCCCAATTGTGGTCTTATGTCGTGGACTGCATGTACTGCCAAGCAAGAGAAGAATGGGGTGGGGGTGGGGTCGCCCAACCTGTCCCTCGCACACCTTGGAAAAAACAACAAAAAAGCAAGTCTTATATTTTATATTTATATTTTATTACGTTTATATACCGCCCTTTCCCGAAGGACTCAGGGCTTCCTTCCAGTGTGGCTGTGACTGACATGTCGCCATCCTTAGGATGTTTCTGCTTGACGGTCTGTCTTAGGAAGCAAAAACCTGGTCAGGGTTAAATA
Source organism: Vipera berus (assembly GCF_964194415.1). Lineage (NCBI taxonomy): Eukaryota > Metazoa > Chordata > Lepidosauria > Squamata > Viperidae > Vipera > Vipera berus. Next base: position 5,013,518 of record NC_138206.1, read on the forward strand.
TCACAATTGTGCAAAAAGGGAAACAGACAGTGCAGGCAGTCCTCGACCTACGACCTCAGCTGAACCCCAGTTTTCCAGATGTTGTGAGTTTGGCCCCATTTTACAACCTTCCTTGCCACTGCTGTTAAGTGAATCACGGCAGCTGTTAAATTATTAAGACGGTCGTTCAGTGAAACTGGCTTCCCCCATTGACTTTGCTTGTCCGAGGGTCGCAAAAAGGGATCACGTGACCCCGGGACGCTGCAACCGTCCTAAGTACATGCCAGCTGCCAAGCAGGAAAACCAACTGGGTTGACTTTGGACCAATCGCCAAGAGATTATGAGTTCTAGTCCCGCCTTAGGCAGGAAAGACAACTAGGTGACTTTGGGCTGGTTCCTCTCTCCCAGCCCAGCCCACTTCACAGGGATGTTGTTGTGGGGAAAAAGGAGGAAGAGGTATTATGTATACCAAGTGCCTTGAGTTATTTACAAAGTAATAAAAATGGATTAAAAGTCTAAAGGAAAAAACCAAAAAAATCAAAATTTACTGCCCAAAAAGGGGGCAAAAAGATTCCCAACAATGTAGAATTAATGTGGTGCCTCTCTAGGAACACAATGAATATTTTGGCACCCATTGCCAAAGCCACATATGGAGCCATGTGTAAAAACAGAGCAAGGTGGCATAACGCAGGCCGTCAAGAGGAAGCCACAAAAATCACGTCGCAAACGCAAGACGAATGAATTTGGGGTAGGTAGGGGAGCAAATCTAGGTTAGGATTCCTGGTTAGAGGCGACACTTTCTGGAGCGTTGTCCTTCTGCCAGCTCTCTGCTTTGCTCACCCCCAGAATTGAACAGATTCTCGGGTGCCTCTTTTGGAGAACAAGGTCTCAAGAGAAGAGAATAATTGTGGCTCCGGGTTGAACTGTGGGGTCCTTGGTGCTCTCTTGAGCTTGGTTGATTTCTGGTAGATGTTTCATGTCCCAACACTCAACAGTGCACTGATGACGTGACCTAGTGGGGTCATGAAACGTCTGCCAGAAGACACCCAAGCTCAGAGAGCACCAGGGACCCCACAGATCTTCTCTATCACTCCTCCTCCTCCTCCTCCTCCTCATTCTTCTTCTTCCTCCTCCTCCTCCAGCCCCACTACATATTACCACTGATGATGTGACCTAGTTGGATCATGAAACATCTGTCAGAAGACAACCAAGCTCAGAGAGCACCAAGAAGCCCAGAACAAACAAGGTCTCTCCTGTGTAGCTTTTGTAAAGCAGCTTGAAGAACAAAATGTCAAAGGTTCCACGTTTACAGAAAATCTGGAGCTTCGCTGATTAATTATTCTTATTCTCAGGAAATTCCTCCTTAGTTATAGAACATAGAATAAAAAACATAGTCCTTTTTTTTATTAAACTAGACCTAACCAATTCCTGCAACAGTTCTTCATATGTTTTAGCCTCCAGGCCTTTAATCATCTTAGTTGCTCTTCTTTGGACTTTCCCCCCCCCCCATAGTTTCAACATCTTTTTTGAATTAGAACGTGTGTTCCATTTTTATCACCGAACGGTGTACATCAAATGGTATAGAAATAATAATAATAATAATAATTTAATTTCTATACCGCCCTTCTCCCGAAGGACTCAGGGTGGTGTACAGGGCAAATACAATAAAAATACAATGTACAAAAGTTAAAGAATTAAATAATGTAGCCCAATTACAATAAAAATTAATACAATTAATATTAAAATACCCCAGACCCATCAGACCATGCCGGATTGTAAGGTGGGAAGGGGAGATCGGGAGGTGAAGGATCCGGACCTCTGAAACCGCCCCCTGCCCCCCAGATTCCTAGGATCAGGCTATTATTTCGCCTGACTTTCCTCTTTATGAAGATCTTGAGCGTTAAAGAGCCCTGGATGGGAGGGGGCTGCTCGTTGGGACGCCTCGAAAGAGGAATAATAATAATAATGATGATAATAATAATAATAATAATAATATAAGGATGATCATGATGACAACACATATAGGATCTCATAGGATTTAATATGATATATACAAGATGCACAGTATAAGTTATATAAGAAATAGATATAAGAGGAAGGTATCAGATAAAGGTATAAGATGAGAGATAAGCTAATATGATATAATGTGAAATACAATATAAGATATACATTCTTCCTTTTCTTCCAATTCTTGTCCAGTTCAGGCACTAAATGCTCTCGTGAACTCAAAAACCTATTTTTAATCCCCATCCCTATAAAAAAAGGAAACAGTCTGACAGCCACTGGGATAGGAAGAATTGTTTCCTGTTTGATCTGTCACTTGCAGATTCTTTTTCTTAAACAACTTGATTAGAACTAACGAGCAAGATAAAAATTAACAGGAACCAATAATTAAGATAGAAAAGGGGGAGAGGGGAAGCAAAGAGTGAAAGAGGTTACAAAGTCAAAAGTGCAGAATTAAGCAGAAATATACCCAAAAAAATTCCAACTTTTTTCCCACAAGACGTAAGTATCAGCTTCCAGGAACCTCTTAATCTAAATTGACAACATAGGTTTCATTTTTGTTTTCTATCCTATCTAATCATTGAATGCATATTTCGTAATTTCATTTTTTTTTCCTGTTTCACGCAGAAAGTCCCAAAGGGGATTCCAATCGGCATTAAAATGAATCTTTTCTCTAATCCAGGGGTGGCTCATCTATATAGCCCCTTTACCAACGGTGGACTTCAACTCCCAGAATGCCTGAGCCAGAATTTCCTTGGCTGGCTCAGGAATTCTGGGAGTTGAAGTCCACAGGTCCAAAGAGGCCATATTGATCACCCTGAATAAAACCAAAGCTGACAATTTTTGCCATCTCTGCCAGTTCCATTGACTCCACCATCCTTTCTTCCATTGTGGGCCGTGTGAAATCTTTTCACTGTTATGCCCACAAAAGTCTCACGACTGTTATCCTAAATAAAAGCAAATCTGCGTGAGGTTTTATTTTTTCCCAACGATTTGTCCGTTGGCCCAAAAGGAATATATCTCTGGGTTTCCATGGAAGATTCGCTTGTCTCTTGCGGCTTCGATGTTTTCAGATCCTTGTCGCCGGTGCCAAAGTTTGTGGGTTTTGTTGTCTCATATGAAAGAGAGATGCTTGTCTTCTGGCACGTTGTACTTCAATTTGTGCTCCTCAAAGAGCTTGCAAAGCTCCTCCAAGTATCTCTTATGCAGCTCATCAACTTCGTCTTGGCTGGGATTGTGCTTCTTCCCCACCTGAATGGGTTTTCCCACTGGAGGGACCAAACAGGATTTAATTTAATGTAATTTAATTTAATTTATTCTATTCTGTTCTGTTCTGGTTTGACCTGTTCTGTTCTGTTCTATTCTATTATTTCTATTCTATTCTTTATTTTACTTGATTTTATTTTATTATTCTATTCTATTCTACTCTATTCTTTATTTTATTTGACGACCTTTTTATTTTATTTTATTACTTCATTTTGTTATTTTATTTTATTTAAACTTGTGTGCCACCCGTTTCACCAAAAGCAACTATAGGCAATGTACAGACATTGTTTAAAATGCACTACAGCTAGTCCTTGACTTACAACAGTTCGTTTAGTGACCATTCAAAGTTACAACGGCACTGAAAAAAGTGACTTATGACCACTTTTCACTCTTACGACCGTTGCAGCCTCCCCAGGGTCACCTGGTCAAACATCAGAGGCTTGGCAACTGGCGTGTACTTATGACGGTTGCAGCGTCCTGGGGTCACACGTGATCCCCTTTTGCGACCTTGTGACACGCAAAGTCAAGAGGGAAGCCAGATCCACTTAACAACCGTTTGATTTAACTTAGCAATTGCAGCGATCCACTTAAAGAGCGTGATAAGAAATGTTATAAAATGGGACATCGCTCACTTCACAAATGTCCCAGCCACAGAAACGTCGGGCACAACTGTCATAAGTTGAGGACTTTCTTTTCTTCTTTTTTTCTTTTTCTTTAAATATTTTATTAATTTTCCAATTTTACATTTGAATATTTAAAAAGCAATGCAGTGACGGTTAATAAATAGTTCAATAGGTTACAACATCAAGATATTTCTCCTCTTTTTCCCCTTAACATTTACTGTCTTGTATTCGTGTTAGCACATTTCTAATTATATCAACTGAATCAAAAACATCATTAGTACATTTATCAACATTTTTAGCTTATCTTAATTACATTCAATCGTCATAAACAATCCCTATCCTGTTATTAATTTTTACTCAATTTTTAATTTCTCATCGATATTCCAATTTAACCTTTAATGTTTATAAGTCGAGGACTTCGTGTAATGTCGCCTTAGCAGATCTGGTTGTGTTTCCTCTCTTGCCCACCTGGGAAGGCTAATAAGAGGAAACCTTGAAAAATCCTCAAAGAAGGAAGAACGCGTCCAGCAGATCTTTCCTCGTTTTACCTGCCTCTCATTTCTGGATCCCACGGGAGAAACACGGACTTACCCACAGTGAAGATCGGCTTCCGGTATGGAATCAACCCAAAGGTGTACTGGAAGATCCCTCTGGCGTGGAAGAGAGGCAGGGAGATTCCCACGATCTTCTGCAAACAATCTTGTGTCCACCTCAGCCAGGATCCTTTGGGGTTTTCAACCTGATCATACAGCTCGTTCTCTCCGAAAGAGAAGACGGGGACAAGCGGTGTGCTGGGAACGGAGCGGAAGCAGAAGGAGAGACGGAACCAAACCGGTTGAGATAACTGAGGAAGGCTGGGTGGCTGCAAATAATGGATCCCAGCCCTCTTTCTCAACCTTTGCACGTTTAAGGGAAACACGCTAATACTTTGTGTGATCGGTGGTGGGATTCAAATCTGTGACCAACCGGTTCTCTGCGTAGATGCCGCTTCCGGACGTCCATTCTGGGCCTTGGCAACAATGAATTAGCTACCGGTGCTGCTGAAGTGGTGCGGACCCCCCAGAAGCTGCTCCTACTCACCCATTCTCTATAGCCAGCCGAACGAAGCCCTTGCGGTTCTCTAACAAGAGGGCGTAAGCTCCAGGACGGGCGTCTAGGGCTTCTTGGGTCCCTCCCACAGCTATGATTACAACATTCCCACCTTCCTTCTTCCTCAAGACATAGGAAACAGATTCCCTGTCCGAGGCAATACAACCTGGGTGAAGCAAAGCAGGAAAAAGAAGAACATTAAAGCCCTGTACAACACACACACACACACACACAAACACACTTAATAGCCTTAACAGAGAATAACAGAGCTGGAAGGGATGAAGTATTGTGTAGTGGGTTTTAGACCGCATGGAATGACGCCAGACCGATGAGTACAGCATAGCAGCTCTTTATTGATGGTAGAACTATACTGAGGATTTGGGGTTACCTGAGTCCTTATATATACCTGGCCAGGTATCCACCTGGCCAATCCATTTGAACCTGGTATTCCCGCCGAGAAATAGCCCAATTCGCATCAGTCCCGGTACAGCGCCACCTGGTGGTATAAGTAGCACTGTTGCTATGTTGTCCCCCAAAACCATACACAACATGAAGAACGGTTGCAGAATTTAGGTTTGGCTAGTTTAAGGAAAAGAAGAAATAAGAGAGACAAAATAGCAGAGATGGAGTATCTGAGGGGCTGCCACAATGAAGAGGAGCAGAGCAACTAAGACGATTAAAGGCCTAGAGGCTAAAGCGTATGGAGAACGGTCGCAGAATTTAGGTTTGGCTAGTCTAAAGAAAAGAAGAAATAAGGGAGACATGATAGCAGAGCTCCAGCATCAGAGGGGCTGCCACAAAGAAGAGGGAGTCAAGCTATTCTCCAAAGCGCCTAAAGGCAGGACAAACTAATCAAGGAGAGAAGCAACCTGGAATTAAGGAGAAACGTCCTAACAGTGAGAACAATCAACCAGTGGAACAACCTGCCTCCAGAAATTGTGGGTGCTCCATCACTGGAGGTTTTTAAGAAAAGACTGGACAGCCATTTGTCTGAAATGATACAGAGTCTCCTGCTTGAGCAGGGGGGTGGACTAGAAGACCTCCAAGGTCCCTTCCAGCTCTATTCTGATTGATCTATTGATTTTGCTCTTCCAAAAGTTTCCCAATGAATCAGAAACCCCTTTAAAGTCGGTTTACCTATACTCATCAAGTAATCCCGGAAAACGGGGACGCGGAAAAAAGTATTCAACGTCATCGGGTGAGACTTCAGGCCTGGGAACTGCTTGGAAAAACCGGTGGCTTCGGTGCAGAAATTAAAGACGCCAATCGCCACGATGCCGTGAGGGTGAAGGCCGAAGATGTAGTTCTTGGATGGATCCAAATCTGCCGTCTTCACTAGCTGGAAGACCAAAGACATTTAGGATACTTGTTCCATTTCTTATTTATTTATTTTATTTATATCCAGCCTTAATTACTTCCCCTCCTCCTTTTATTGGTATGATGATGATGATGATGATGATGATGATGATGATGATGATGATGATGATGATGATGATGATGATGATGATGATAAGGATTCTGTTGCTTTGCATGTACTCTGAGTGTTTCCTCACCGGTGTCAGAATCCATTTATATCATATTCATAAATGGAATGTTTCAAACATTATTCCATGGATTCTGCCATTTCCCAAAGAGAAGAGGATAGATGTGTATAGAACCGGTATTAGGCATTTCAAAGGAAAGGAGAAGCCTTTTGAACTGGGGAAACAAAAGGGGGGGCTAGCATCTGGCTTTTGTCACGGAAGACAGCAATAAACATGAAGGGTCCTAAGTTCCTTTTTCCCACGAGATGGATGATACGAGAGAAAGGATGGGGGACTGACCAAATGGGGTTAAGGGGGGTTAAGCCAGGAACTCTTTATAAGGGTTTACTTCATGGGAATATTAAGTCCTGTCTCTTTTCCTACAACCAAGCATGTCATAGTAAAGATTCTTTTTGGAATAGATTTGACTCCAAGAATTTTGTCTTCCTAAGACGTGGTTTGGGGTGGGTCCTGACAACCGGAGACAAATTCCTTGTGTGTCTAATCAGACTTGACCAAATAAAGGATTCAGTTCAATCCGATCCAATCCAATTCCATTATTTTGGGCAAAAAAATATCCACATATCCAGCCCACTTTCCTCCTTCTATTTTCCCCACAACAACAACCCTGTAAGGTAGGATGGGCTGAGAGAGAGAGAGAGAGAGAAAGATAAAGAGCGAGTGAGGGAGAAAGGGAGAGAAAGGAGAAAGAGGGAGAGAAAGAGAGAAAGAGAGAGAGAGAGGCCCAATGTCACCCAGCCAGCTTTCTCCCCAGAGAAAGAAATATTTTGGGGAATATTAAAAAGGCAGAATATTATATTTCCCCAAAGGAATAATGGAGAAAATCATAGGCAGAAACAACTCCCCCACAAGTCTCTCTGCCCCAAGCAGAAACCAGCTCTGTAGAAATGCAGGTTTGATAATCCTTTCAGAAAGACTGGAGCCAGGAAGCTTGGAGCTGATGGGATTAGAAAAAGACCCCTTAGAACTAGCAACCCCTCACCCCAAAATCCAACACAGGACATAGCCATCAGCCACAACCCCAGGGAAGCAGGATATGACCTTTAGGACATAATAAGATTAACCCGCCACCGTCAGGATATCAAAAGGGCACACTGGACCTCAGGTCAAAGTTCATGCCACAGGAACAAGAACGAGTCCAAACACAAAAGCCCAAGAAGGTATAAAAACCCACCACTCCCAGCAACATGTGGTCAGCTGCTCCAGAGCCACATTCAATAAACAAGAACCTTCTGTCAGCCTCCATTTTATTTTTCCCTGGCTTGGACTGGACCCGGATGAAGATTTTTCTTTCAACAATGCCTAAGGCAGGACTAGAACTCAGCATTTTTATTAACGACTTCAATTTTAAATTTGTATTATCTCTGGGCATTGTTTAATTATGTTTTAATAATCTAATTTTAACTTTTGTATCTAATTTTTATGTATTGCCCTGTTCACCGCCCTGAGTCTCTTGAGAGAAGGGCGGTATATAAATTAAATTAATAAATAAATTAATAAATAAATCTCTTGGTGATTGGCTCAAAGTACCCGCCAGCTTTCATGCCCAAGGCGGGACTAGAACTCCTGATCTCCTGCTTTCTAGCCTGATGCCTTAACCACTAGAGTCCAGACCAAACTAGCTCTTTTATGCTGTCTCAGCTCTGCTTTGTAAGAAAGAGGTTGAAAGGATGGGTTATACTGGGTTGGATTGTATGGCCTCTAAGGTCCCTTCTGACTCTTTCATTCTATGAGGCTAAGATGACCCTTTGCCTTGTTTCTCAAAGCACAGCTGCCTTTTTCCCCCCTGCCACACTCATTGATCTGAGCACATTATTTATTTTATAAATAACCTAAAGTTTTTTTCCCCTCCTGAACTTCCAAGCTCCTTCTGCTCACTGCATTTAATTGATCATCAGGCGCATCAAGCAGATCCCAGCTGTTTACTAGCCACAGCGCAATGAGCACTGTGTAAAGTGCTCACTTTTTTTCAGGCCCGTTGTAACCTCAAGCGGTCACTAAATGAACGGTTGTAAGTCAAGGACTCCTTGTATCAATCTCCCGTCATCTCCTTGACAGCCTCTTTCTCCACCCCATTATGCAGCTGGAGGCTGTGCTGCCTCTTCTCCGCTTGTCCCCTACGCAGCATCTCTTGTCCCAGTCTCCCAAGGTCTTTCTCCCGTACCATTATACTCCTTCCCTCTAGGGGGACACGTACCGTGATCGGGAAATAGTCTTTCATGTATCGCCAGACGACGCTGTTCCGCATCCAGTGGGAGCGCAGCCCCCCTTTCCTTGCGGTGTCCCAGTCGAACGCCCACCAGGCAGCATAGAGGGCGCTGATCAGCCAGAAGCGCGTGAAGAGGAGGAGGATGAAGACGGCAACGGAGCACGGACCTGGAGAAAAAGAAGGGAGAACTGTTAGGGGTCTTTCACATTAACATGTTTGGTTCCCTAATCGGGAATAACAGAATAACAGAGCTGGAAGGGACCTTGAAGGTCTTCTAGTCCAGCCCCCTGCTCCAGCAGGAAACCCTACTCCATCTAAGACAAGCAACTGTCCAGTCTCTTCTTAAAAGCCTCCAGTGATGGATGTCCTGCAACTTCTGGAGGGAAGCTGTTCCACTGGTTAATTGTTCTCACTATCAGGAAATTTCTCCTTAGTTCGAGCTTGCTTCTCTCTTTGTGCAATTTCCATCCGTTGCTTCTTGTCCTGTCTTCTGGTGCTTTGGAGAACAGCTTGACTCCCTCTTCTTTGGGGCAGCCCCTGAGATATTGGAACATCGGCTATCCTGTCCCCCCTCGCCCTTCTCTTCATTAAACTAGACATCCCCAATTCCAGCAACCGCTCCCTATATGTTTTAGCCTCCAGTCCCCCAATCATCTTTGTTGCTCTTCTCTGTACTCTTTCTAGAGTCTCAACATCTTTTTTACATCATGGTGACCAAAACTGGATGCCATATTCCAAGAGTGGCCTTACCAAGGCATTAAAAAGTGGTATTAACACTTCACGTAATTTTGATTCTATCCCTGTGTTAATGTACTGTAGGAAAGTGTTGGCCTTTTTGGCAGCTGCAACACATGGCTGGCTCATATTTAAGGGATGGTCCACTAAAACTCTGAGATCATTCTCGCAGTTACTGCTGTTAAGCCAAGATTCACCTAGTCTGTAACTGAAGCGTGGAAAGGTGGTTTTTTAAGATATTGGACAGTTATGCAATCCTGTGTTGGTCTCTCCCAAACCTAGATCAAATGTTAGTGAACTACAAAGATTATTTGGAGGTGGGTGAAAATTTGAATGTAGTTGCTCAGGAATTCTGGGTGTTGAAGTCCCCGAGTCATAAAAGAGCCAAGGTTGCCTACCCGTGGGTTAAATGAAGAGACCCAGACTCATTGGAAGTCTCACACTGCAGTGAACAAGGATATGCATTCAATTTCACATCTATTAAGATTGTTGACCAAGCAGGGGAAAAAACAGCCAGAGAAATTGAAGCCTGAAAAACGGGACCTTTGTCAGCCAATAGGCATGCTGATTTATTACCTGCCTACCAGGTACTTAGGAGCCAAGGGCGTGGCAATTAACAACTTAATAGCTGGCCACCAACACCCTAATTAGCAACTAAAAGCAACACACAACCAAGCACCAAATAAATACAACCTGAAGAACAGACCAGTGTGCACACCTTCTGGATAGAATAGAATAGAGCTGGAAGGGACCTTGGAGGTCTTCTAGTCCATCCCCCTGCTCGAGCAGGAGAACCAGGGGTGGGATTGTATCTCCAGTCTACAACACAGTCCTTTCAGCAGTTCCAAGAAGGCTCCACCCCCATTTGCAGCACTCAGGTGACCCTGAGGACACAGTTAAACCTCCAAGTGGCCTCAGCAATTCTCTAAAAGGATGCAAATGACCAGTGTTTACTGCAAGGGGTATAAATCCTTCCATTCCCCAACATCCAGTCAGAACCTGAGGAAGCTTCTCGGATGAGAAGTGAAACATCTTCAAAGGAAAAACAAGAAAGTCTAGTAGTTGCCTCTTGAAAAATCAACTTTGGGACAGTTATGACCTTTGAGGACAGACACGCAGATGCCTGATATTTGGGGACAAGAACCGCCCCCTTGATCTACGCTTCCCAACTGACTCCTGTTCGTTTTTTCAATGGAAAAACATTTCAGTGCTCTATTTCAAAATAAAAGCAGCATGGTAAGTTGACGTCCACAAGTCATGAAGGGGCCATAGTTCCCCCATGCTGGCTCAGGAATTCTGGGAGTTGAAGTCCACAAGTCATGAAGGGGCCATAGTTCCCCCATGCTGGCTCAGGAATTCTGGGAGTTGAAGTCCATGAGTCATGAAGGGGCCAAAGTTTCTCTCAGACTGCCTCAGGAATTCTGGGAGTTGAAGTCCACAAGTCATGAAGGGGCCATAGTTCCCCCATGCTGGCTCAGGAATTCTGGGAGTTGAAGTCCACGAGTCATGAAGGGGCCATAGTTCCCCCATGCTGGCTCAGGAATTCTGGGAGTTGAAGTCCATGAGTCATGAAGGGGCCATAGTTCCCCCATGCTGGCTCAGGAATTCTGGGAGTTGAAGTGCACGAGTAAAAGAGCCAAGGTTGCCTACCTCTGTCCTACCCCATGAAAACCTTTTTTGCACGGAATTTCTCTTTTGGTCAATCAAATAAGTGCTGGTGGTGAGTAGAAATGCAGATTTTTCCCCCCTGCCTCCCATGATGCAATTTAGAATACAGAATAACAGAGAGGTGGAAGGGACCTTGGAGGTCTTCTAGTCCAACCCCCTACTCAAGCAGGAGATGTTATACCATTCCAGATAAACACTGTCCAATCTCTCCTTAAAAACGTCCACGGAAGGACCCCCCACAATTTCCGGAGAAAAGTCACTCTGCTGATTCATTGTTCTCACTGTCAGGAAATTTCTCCTTCATTCGAGATTGCTTCTCTCCTTGATTAGCTTCATCCAGGATATGTTATCAAGGTAGTCCTCGACTTACGACCCTTATTGAACTCAAAATGAAGCGAGAGAGCTGTGAAGTGAATTTTGCCCTGCTTTACTCCTTTCTTGCCACAAATGAAACACTGTAGTTTATTTATTTTATTTTTTATTTAGTTATATTTATATACCGCCCTATTCCCTGAGGACTCAGGGCGGTTTACAGGGAATTAAAAATCCAAAATACAAAAATTAAGAACCAAATTAAAAAATATTAAATTAACCCTGTAGTCAGTTAAAAAGAACCCCAAATTAAAAATTTCTCCTCAGCCTGGGCCCGAGAGCTCAAAGAGCCAGGTCTTCAGGCCCCGGCGGAATGATCGAAGGTCGGGGGCAGTTCTCAGCTCCACCGGCAGCTGGTTCCAGAGGGCAGGCGCTCCCACCGAGAAGGCCCTATCCCTGGGTGTCACCCGCCGGCAGTCTCTTACCGGCGGGACCCTGAGCAGACCCTCCCTGTGGGAGCGCACTGGGCGAAGGGCATTTGATGCCGGCAGCAGGTGTTCCCTCAGATATCCCGGACCCAAGCCATGTAGGGCTTTATAGGTGATAACCAGCACCTTGAATTTCACCCGGAGGGCAACCGGAAGCCAATGCAGCTCACGGAGTAGAGGTGTTACATGGGAGTATCGGGAAACCCCCATTACAACTCGCGCGGCCGCATTCTGCACACAGTTGTTAAGTGGATCTGGCTTTCCCCGTTGACTTTGTAGGAAGGTCACAAAAGGGGATCACCTGACACACACCCCGGGGACACTGTGACCGTCATAAATATGAGTCGGTTGCCAAGTGTTTGCAATTTTGATCACCTGACCGAGGGACTGCTGCGATGGTTTTCAGCCTGAAAAATACTGTTATAAGACACTTTTTTCCAGTGCCATTGCGACATTGGTCACTAAATGAATTATTGTATGTCGAGGCCAACAGGAAAGAAAACCAGATCCCTGCCTGAGGGAGCTTGCAAAACTGATCCCTCTCCATCTCAAGAGTCTTATTTCTGAAAAATGTACCCCTCGCTTTTGATGCGCAATGCAGCCACTGGTGGAGATTTTTCTGGCAACCCCTTAAAACAGGGGTCCCCAACCCCTGGTCTGTGGACCGGTACCGGGCCGCAGCATGCCAGCAACCGGTCCGGACAAACAAGCCAAGCCCCATCCACGGGATGCTGGCAGCACACAAAACCACACACCCTCCGGTACGTGGAAAAACCTCTCTCCACGGAACCGGTCCCTGGTGCTCAAAAGATTGGGGACCTCTGCCTTAAAAGATATCCCCCTCCCTTCCTTCTGCTCACCCCCCTCGGCAACCTCCATATCCTTAAAAACATCCCCTTAATTAGGAATAACCATCTCTTTTTTTACCCATGCAGAAAGCACAGGAAACCCATTGAAACACGGCAGCCGTCTGAAGCCGTCTCTCCCACGGGATGTGGCGAGGAGCAAATTCAATCTTCATCCTAGCAGCCGAACCCGTTCCACTGTCTTCGGACTGAAGACGCTGACCCAGTGTTGTGGCGCTGGTCGCAGGAGGAAGGGGCAAAGTCTGTGGCTTCTGCCTGTCCAGGAGGAACAGGGTGCTGGGTGCAATTACAGTAATTAATGTGGAAATCTGGAGGAAACCCGGCCCCTTTTTTGGCACACTGGACCGGTTAAGTGTGTAGGGCTGGGTCATAAATTCTTGTTTCTCTGTTGTGTCTCAGCCACCTCACCCAAAAGCAGCAGAAAAGTTCACGAGAACTTTTGGAAGGGACCCATCTTCATTCTGGTGCGCCTTCTCCTCTTCGCAAAGACGCCAACGGCACATTGGAAAGCACGCTGCACCCCTCTTCATGGATTTATTAGATTCTTTTTAACCCGGCTTTATTAGTTTATAAGTAATACAAAGGGGCAAACATGCATAATATTCCTTCTTCCTTACCCTCTCCGTGACCAACAACCCTGTGAGGTGGGATAGGCTGGGAGACAGAGAGACTAGCTCAAAATCTTCCAGTTGGCTTTCATATCTCCTAAGGCAGGACTAGAACTCACCTTTTCCTGGTGACTGGCCCAAAGTCACCCAGCCGGCTTCCATGTCTAAGGCGGGGCTAGAACTCACCATCTCCTGGTGATTGGCCCAAAGTCACCCAATCAGCTTCTATGCCTAAGGCAGGACTAGAACTCACCGTCTCCCAGTTTCTAGACCAGCACCTTAACCACTAGACCAGACTCCTATGCCCTGCTAGGATCCGTCACTCAAAGCACCTTGAAGGAGCCACTCCTGGGTCGGAGTCTTCTGCAGAGCCAGCTCTCCCGTTTTTACAATGCTTCTTCCCACGGTCAGAATCCTCAAATATTTGAAATATTGGAATGCTGGTTTTAGAGCCTGCCTTGTTATGGAGACGGCAGAAACGTTGAAGCTGATTTCTTTTTCCATCAGGCGTGTCCTTCTGTCCCGAGGGAACGTTCCAGGTTGCCTGGTGTCCCAATCCGAAGACGTCCAGCGGTGGTGGGTGAAAGGCCATGCTTTGCACTCTGCAGAGGGCTATAGAGAGAATTGTGCAAGGAGAGGCAGGACATTTACACACCCAGACACCACTTAGTCCTAACTAAAAAAAACAACCCACAACCCACACGAAACCTTTGCCACATTTATTTCCTTCTTTACCTTGCTGAAGAATGTTCTTCTGCCCGACAGAGATCCAGAAGATAGAAAAATTAATGTCCTGGACTTACAACCGTTTGTTTTACTGACCATCCAAAGTTACAACGGCACCCAAGCGATTGATGACCATTTTCCACACATGACAATAGATGCAGCATCCCCCGTGGTCACGTGATCAAAATTCGGACACTTGGCCACCGACTCATATTTATGACGGTTTCAGTGTCCCCATTTTGCGACCTTCTGACAAGCAAAGTCAAGGAGGAAACCAATGAAGAACCATGTTAGTAATGTAATAACTGCAAAGGTTCACAACAGTTCTGGCAAGAAAGGTCGTAAAATGGGGCAAAATTCAATCAACAACTTGACTCGTTTAGCAAGAGGAATTTTGAGCCCAATTGTGGTCTTATGTCGTGGGCTGCATGTACTGCCAAACAAGAGAAGAATGAGGCTGGGGTGGGGCCGCCCAACCTGTCCCTCGCACACCTTGGGAAAAACAACAAAAAAGCAAGTCTTCCAGTGTGGCTGTGACTGACACAAATCTCTAGGAAGTTTCTGCTTGACGGTCTCTCTTAGGAAGCAAAAACCTGGTCAGGGTTAAATATCACAATTGTGCAAAAAGGGAAACAGACAGTACAGGCAATCCTCGACTTACGACCTCAGCTGAACCCCAGTTTTCCAGATGTTGTGAGTTTGGCCCCATTTTACAACCTTCCTTGCCACTGCTGTTAAGTGAATCACGGCAGCTGTTAAATTATTAAGACGGTCGTTCAGTGAAACTGGCTTCCCCCATTGACTTTGCTTGTCCGAGGGTCGCAAAAAGGGATCACGTGACCCCGGGACGCTGCAACCGTCCTAAGTACATGCCAGCTGCCAAGCAGGAAAACCAACTGGGTTGACTTTGGACCAATCGCCAAGAGATTATGAGTTCTAGTCCCGCCTTAGGCAGGAAAGCCAACTAGGTGACTTTGGGCTGGTTCCTCTCTCCCAGCCCAGCCCACTTCGCAGGGAGGTTGTTGTGGGGAAAAAGGAGGAAGAAGTATTATGTATACCCAGTGCCTTGAGTTATTTACAAAGTAATAAAAATGGATTAAAAGTCTAAAGGGAAAAAACAAAAAAAAAACAGAATTTACTGTCCAAAAAGGGGGCAAAAAGATTCCCAACAATGTAGAATTAATGTGGTGCCTCTCTAGGAACACAATGAATATTTTGGCACCCATTGCCAAAGCCACATATGGAGCCATGTGTAAAAACAGAGCAAGCTGGCATAACGCAGGCCGTCAAGAGGAAGCCACAAAAATCACGTCACAAACGCAAGAGGAATGAATTTGGAGTAGGGCAGGGGAGCAAATCTAGGTTTGGATTCCTGGTTAGAGGCGACACTTTCTGGAGCGTTGTCCTTCTGCCAGCTCTCTGCTTTGCCCACCCCCGGAATTGAACAGATTCTCGGGTGCCTCTTTTGGAGAACAAGGTCTCAAGAGAAGAGAATAATTGTGGCTCCGGGTTGAACTGTGGAGTCCTTGGTGCTCTCTTGAGCTTGGTTGTTTTCTGGTAGATGTTTCATGTCCCAACACTCAACAGTGCACTGATGATGTGACCTAGCGGGGTCATGAAACGTCTGCCAGAAGACAACCAAGCTCAGAGAGCACCAGGGACCCCAGAACAAACAAGGTCTCTCCTGTGTAGCTTTTGTAAAGCAGCTTGAAGAACAAAATGTCAAAGGTCCCACGTTTGCAGAAAATCTGGAGCTTCGCTGATTAATTATTCTCAGGAAATTCCTCCTTATAGAACATAGAATATAAAACAGTCGTTTTTTCATTAAATTAGACATAATCAATTCCTGCAACCGTTCTTCATAGATTTTAGCCTCCAGGGCTAGCCCTATGGTGGCAGCCAATAGGATTGAACCCGCCCTTGCCGCTTGGGGCTGACCAAAATACAGGACCAGAGCCCAATACATAACATCCTTGTACCTGGGTCTCCCCACTTTTCTGGGTGACCCCTCCCCTGTGTACCCCCTCATTCTGTCTTTCTCTGGTCCTGGGTCCCCCCCTCTTTTAAGTGACCCCCTCCCCTGTGTATCCCCCCCTTTCTGCCTGTCCCTGGTCCTGTGTACCCCCTCATTCTGTCTTTGTCTGGTCCTGGGTCCCCCCCCTCTTTTAAGTGACCCTGGTCCTGTGAATGCCCCTCTTTCTGCCTGCCCCTGCCCCTGGTCCTGGGTCCCCCCCTCTTCTGGGCGCCCCCTCCCCTCCCTGCGCGCCCCCTCCCCACCGGCAGCCTCACAATGCCCGGGCGGCGCGCCCCGGCCCCGGCTCCTCCCGCCCGCCCGCCCAGCTCCGCCCCGGGCAGCTGCTCTAAAGGGCGGCGCGGCGGGCGCTGCGCTGGGCTGGCCGAGCCGAGCCGGGCGGCGGAGATTCCCCCTCGGGCTGCCTGGCCTCCTCCTCCGCTGCCCGCCGCGGCTCGGATGGGCGCCGAAGCCATGAAGACGCTGCTCGCCGCCTACGCGGGGGTCCTGCGAGGTAGGGCGGGGGGCTTCCCGTGGCGGGACCGGCGCCGGTGGAAGGGGGGAAGGGGAGATCGGGAGGCGGAGGATCCGGACCTCTCAAGCCGCCCCCTCCCCAGATTCCTAGGATCAGGCTATTATTTCGCCCGACTTTCCTCTTTATGGAGATCCTGAGCATCATAATTGATAATGATAATGATAATAATAATAATGATAATAATAATAATGATAATAATAATGATAATAATAATAATAATAATAATAATAATAATAATAATAATAATAATAATAATAATAATAATAATAATATCATGATAACAACACATATAGGATCTCATCGGATTTAATATGCTATATGCAAGATGCACAGTATAAGTTATATAAGAGGTTGATATAAGAGGAAGGTATCAGATAAAGGTATAAGATGAGAGATAAGCTAATATGATATAATGTGAAATACAATATAAGATATACATTCTTCCTTTTCTTCCAATTCTTGTCCAGTTCAGGCACTAAATGCTCTTGTGAACTCAAAAACCTATTTTTAATCCCCATCCCTATAACAAAAAAAGGACCGATACAGAACAGGGGTGAAGAAAGAAACAGTCTGACAGCCACTGGGATAAGAAGAATTTTTTCCTGTTTGATCTGTCACTTGCAGATTCTTTTTCTTAAACAGCTTGATTAGAACTTTTAAACCAGGGGTCTTCAAACTTGGCCCTTTTATGACTTCAACTCCCAGAATTCCACAGCCAGGCACGCTGGTTGAGGAATTCTGGGAGTTGGGCCAAGTTTGAACACTCTGTTTTAACCGAGCGAGATAAAAATTAACAGGAACCAATAATTAAGATAGAAAAGTAGGGGGGGAAAGCAAAGAATGAAAGAGGTTACTAAGCAGAAATATACCAAAAAAAATTCCAACTTTCCACACGTAAGTATCATTCTTCACTGTTATGCCCATAAAAGTCTCACGACTGTTATCCTAAATAAAAACAAATATGCGTGAGGTTTTAATTTTTACAACGATTTGTCCGTTGGCCCAAAAGGAATATATCTCTGGGTTTCCATGGAAGATTCGCTTGTCTCTTGCGGCTTCGATGTTTTCAGATCCTTGTCGCCGGTGCCAAAGTTTGTGGGTTTTGGTGCCTCATATGAAAGAGAGATGCTTGTCTTCTGGCACGTTGTACTTCAATTTGTGATCCTCAAAGAGCTTGCAAAGCTCCTCCAAGTATCTCTTATGCAGCTCATCAACTTCGTCTTGGCTGGGATTGTGCTTCTTCCCCACCTGGATGGGTTTTCCCACTGGAGGGACCAAACAGGAGAAATAATAGTTCAATTTAATTTAATTTAATTTAATTTGATTTAATAATTTAATTAATTTAATTTAATTTAATTTAATTTTTTAATTTAATTTAATTTAATTTTTTAATTTAATTTTTTAATTTAATTTAATTTAATTTTTCTATTCTATTCTTATTCGAATATTCTATTCTATTCATTCTGTTCTATTCTATCATTCTATTCTATTCTATTATTCTATTATATTATTATTCTATTCTATATTATTCTATTATTATTCTACATATTCTATTCTATTCTTTATTTTATTTTATTTTATTTTATTCTATTCTATTCTGCTCTATTCTTTATTTTATTTGATGACTTTTTTAATTTAGTTTTATTTCTTCATTTTATTATTTTATTTTATTTAAACTTGTGTGCCACCCATTTCACCAAAAGCGACTATAGGCAATGTACAGACATTGTTTAAAATGCACTACAGCTAGTCCTTGACTTACAACGGTTTGTTTAGTGACCGTTCAAAGTTACAACGGCACTGAAAAAAGTGACTTATGACCACTTTTCACTCTTACGACCGTTGCAGCCTCCCCAGGGTCACATGGTCAAACATCAGAGGCTTGGCAACTGGCGTGTACTTACGACGGTTGCAGCGTCCTGGGGTCACACATTTTTTGCGACCTTGTGACACGCAAAGTCAAGAGGGAAGCCAGATCCACTTAACAACCGTTTGATTTAACTTAGCAATTGCAGCGATCCACTTAAAGAGCTTGGTAGGAAATGTTGTAAAATGGGACATCGCTCACTTCACAAATTTCCCAGCCACAGAAAAGTCGGGCACAACTGTCATAAATTGAGGACTTTCTTTTCTTTTTTTTTATTTAAAAAGTTTTACAATACATTTTGACTTTAATCCCCCCCTCCCCCACCCCTATCCAACCCTCCCTATCCCTCTCCCCCACTCCCTCCTCCCCCCCCCCGACTTCCCAGAGCTAAATACAGGGCATAAAATCGAAAAACAAACATAAACACCCCTATGTTATCAACAATAAACTATAAATTCTATCTCTCTCTAGCTCATATAAAATGAGTACAAACAATATTAATATTACAAATAAAGTAGAAAAGAAAAAGAGGAAAACAGAAAAAGAGCTTTACTCAAAATAAATTTTCTTAATCCCAGTCCTTATTCATATTAATTTCAAAAAAAAAAGAAAAGAAAAAAAAACTTTCACCTGCTATTTGCATTCTCCCACCTTTCTCTAATTTCCAAACAAATTCTCAGTTACGCGCCAAAAGCGCCTATCTCTGTTAATCTTAATAATCTCCGACCAAACTAAACTATGATCAAAAATAGTTCTTGCATGTATCACGCCAAATGTCTCGCAGTTCCAAATCATCCTTAAGTTCAAATAAAAGTTCAAATATAAAAAGTATATGTAAAAAAAAGATTTAGGCAATCTCTAAGACAACTTGTTGTTAATTAGGAGCTTACATACCCATTCTTAGTTCAACACATACTTTAAGTCCATAACCCTAATATACTTTTCTAGCAAACAAATAACATCAATCTTAAATTGTGTGAAATATTAAAAAAAAAAATTTCTTTCTCCTCTATAATAGTTTTACTCCATTGACATTCTAATCTAAAAATTTAATCAGCAATCTTAACGCCCCAAAACCTTTGGAGCACCTCTGTCATCACCCCCAAAACTTCTTTAGACCGTTCTCCTCCCACATCTTCACTGTAAGCACACTTTGAAGATTCCATAACTTTCTGCTGGTCTTGCTCTTGCTCTCGTCTCGCTCTTCTTAGGGCGGCGCGCGTCATCTTCTGGCCTCCTGCAGCAACCGATGAGACTGTGACTTGATCCCCTCCAACACCATTGTCCTCTGTCTGTCTATCTGCAACATCTTGAAGCTTTCCCACACCGTATCCTTTTGCAGCTTCCAAAGATGATAGGGGGGTTGCTTTTAACACATTACTATAAAAATCACGTGCCTGAGCCACAGTAACCAAACGATGTCTTTTACCTTCGTGCGTCGCCACCAATCCAACTGGAATCTCCCATCTAAACTTAATATAACGTTTCTTAAGTTCCTGTACTAGAAATGCAAAATCTTTCCTTCTCCTTAGGATCTTCGGAGGAATCTCTTTTAAAACCAAAACTTCTTGCTCAGCCACTACCAAATTAGTATCATAAGCAGCTTGAATGACTTCATCTCTAATTACTCTCTTTGTAAAATAGACCACCACATCTCTGGGTAACTTCCTCTGTCTTGCAATCCATGAATTTACACGAAAAACTTTGTCCATATTTCCCTCAATTTCAGATGCTGACTGGCCCAGTACCCCTTCCAGAGCCTCAGAAATCAGCTGCTTTAAATCTTCTTTACCATTCTCCTTTAAACCCCTAATTCTAATAGCATACTGCATCTGATTATACTGAACAAGGCTCAATTCATCGTCCATTTTATCCCTTATATTTTCATTTTCTAATACCTTTGCTTCTAATATAGAGTTCTTTTGACTGAGATCCTCCACTTTTATATCCAGCTGTAGCACACATTCAGCTACGGATTCAACCATAGACAAGATGTCCACCCTCATTGCTCTCAGCTTCTCTTCCATCGTCTTCTCCAATTTCTCCATTTTCTCCTCCATTTTCTCCTCCAGCTTTTTCAACTTTTCATCCATCATATCAGACATCAATTGTGCATGCTTTCCAAGAGCGTCTTGTAAATCCTTAAGCGTCAATACCGGGGGAGATGCAGGAGGAAGCAAAGCTTGCAATGAGGTCTCTTGCACCAGGGAAGACCCCGCATTCCGAAGAGCTTTAGAAGTTTTAGCCGCCATCTTCCCCCACTTTCACTTATTACGCACTTTCACTTTAAAGCTATAAAATCTATTGAGCTAGAGAGTAAAAATAAAGAGTCCACTTCACCTTGACCTCCTGTACCGCTCTGCCTGCATCTTGATAATCAAAAGTATTTCCTTTTGGCAGGGGTGGTTGCTAACGCCTGGCTCTGCTCCAAAAATCCCAGAGCAGAGGCGCTGCGCAGCTCGGAGCAACCCAGGCTTCGGGGGGGCTCATCCTTCAGCCGCCCAAGCTCTCATCTCAGGCGGCCCCGGAGAGCTCAACCCCTACCTGGGGCCTCACCCCCTCCTCTTCTCCCGAGGAGGGGGCTTCAAATCCATCTAAACAGCTGATCGGCGCTGTTTACGATGGAAAAACACAGCTGCGGAGCGGGCAGCCCGAAAACGGCTGTCTTTCAGCGTCGCGTCGCCACCGGAAGTCGAGGACTTTCTTTTCTTCTTCTTTTTTTCTTTTTCTTTAAATATTTTACTAATTTTCCAATTTTACGTTTGAATATTTAAAAAGCAACGTGGTGACTGGGCTAATAAATAGTTCAATAGCAAAATCTTAGTGCAAATCTCAGGTTACAACATCAGATAGATATTTCCTCTCTTTTTCCCCTTAACATTTACTGTCTCGTATTCGAGTTAGCACATTACTAATTATATCAACTCAATTAAAAACATCATTAGTACATTTATCAACATTTTTACCTTATCTTAATTACATTCAATCGTCATAAACAATCCCTATCCTGTTATTAATTTTTACTCAATTTTTAATTTCTCATCAATATTCCAATTTAACCTTTAATGTTTATAAGTCGAGGACTTCGTGTAATGTCGCCTTAGCAGATCCGGTTGTGCTTCCTCTCTCACCTACCTGGGAAGGCTAATAAGAGGAAACCTCGAACAATCCTCAAAGAAGGACGAACGCGTCCAGCAGATCCCTCCTCGTTTTACTTGCCTCTCATTTCTGGATGCCATGGGAGAAACACGGACTTACCCACAGTGAAGATCGGCTTCCGGTATGGAATCAACCCAAAGGTGTACTGGAAGATCCCTCTGGCATGGAAGAGAGGCAGCGAGATTCCCATGATCTTCTGCAAATGTTCTTGTGTCCACCTCAGCCAGGATCCTTTGGGGTTTTCGACCTGATCATACAGCTCGTTCTCTCCGAAAGAGAAGACGGGAACAAGTGGCGTGCTGGGAACGGAGCGGAAGCAGAAGGAGAGACGGAACCAAACCGGTTGAGATAACTGAGGAGGGCTGGGTGGCTGCAAATAATGGATCCCAGCACTCTTTCTCAACCTTTGCACGTTTAAGGGAAACAGGCTAATACTTCGTGTGATCTGTGGTGGGATTCAAATCTGTGACCAACCGGTTCTCTGCGTGGATGCTGCTTCCGGACGTCCATTCTGGGCCTGGGCAACAAAGAATTAGCTACCGGTTCTGCCGAAGTGGTGCGAACCGGCTGAATCCCACCACTCTTATCTGTCTATCTTCTGTTTGTCTGTCTGTCTATCTATCTGTGTGTCTATCATCTGTCTGTCTATCTATCACATCTATCTACCTATCATATCTATCTATCTATCTATCTATCTATCTATCTATCTATCTATCTATCTATCTATCTATCTATCTATCTATCTATGTATCCACCCAGTGGTGGGATTCAAATCTGTCAAGAACCGGTTCAAAATAATATGAAATTGGATGCCAAAATGACGGATGCTGAAATGGTGATGGAAAAGATAGACGACGATTTATTATTGGTCCAGCATAGAGAGATGGAGTTTGCTGTGAGAATTAGAGGGTTGAAGGAAGATTCTAAGGAAAATTTGAAAAAAGTAGTCTCAGAAGCCCTTGAACAGGTTTTGGGGCGCTCAACAAAAGAGATCATGGTGGATATAGACAAAATATTTCGTGTTAATTCCTGGATTGCAAGACAAAGGAAGCTACCTAGAGATGTGGTGGTGTACTTTACAAAGAGAGCAATCAGAAATGAGGTTATTCAAGCCTTTTATAATAATAAATTTCCAGTTGCAGAGCAAGAAGTTTTAATTTTAAAAGAGATCGCTCCAAGAATTTTGAGGAGAAGGAAAGAATTTTTCTAGCAATTAAACAATTAAAAGTGGGTAAAGCACCGGGAACAGACGGTTTGACTGCCGTTTATTATAAAAATTTCCAGTTAGAAATGGTGGAACCTCTTAAGAGAATTGTTTAAGACAATTCAATTGGGAGGAGGAGTGCCCCCATCGTGGAAAACGGCCTTTATTTCGTTGATCCCGAAGGAAGATCAGGATGCTACTCAAGCCAAGAATTATAGACCAATATCGCTTTTAAATACTGACTATAAGATATTTGCAAAAATTTTAGCCATTAGATTAATGAAGGTAATGCAACAAGTGATTCATAGTGATCAAACTGGATTTATAAGTGGTAGACAGATGAAGAATAATGTGAGGCATATTGTGGACCTATTGGAATTTTTGGAAAGAAATAACCAGATCCCAGCAGCGCTGATCTTTTTGGACGCTGAAAAAGCTTTTGACCAATTGGACTGGCAATTTTTAATGAAGGTATTAGAGAAAATGGAATTTGGGGAGAAATTTCTACAACCTATTAGGGCAATATATCAGAAACAAACAGCTCGTATAATAGTAAATAACAGTTTGACAGAATCTTGCAATATTGAAAAGGGTACAAGACAGGGGTGTCCGCTGTCACCTTTGCTGTTTGTTTTAACATTGGAAATATTACTGATTAAAATACGAGAGTCAGATAAAATTAAGGGAATTCAAATAAGGGACCAGGATTACAGATTGAGGGCGTTTGCGGACGATCTGGTTATTACAGTAACTCAGCCGGATTACTCAGTTGTAGAATTGATGGAGATAATAATGTCATATGGGAAAGTCTCTGGATTTAAGATAAACATACAAAAAACTAAAATATTGTCTAAGAATATGACTGTATTATAAAAGGTTGCTTTAGAAGAGCTAACGGGATTTGAAATAGTTAAGAGGATTAAATATTTGGGGATTTATCTGTCAGCCTCTAATGTAAAGTTATATAAAAATAATTATGAACTTTTATGGGGGAAAATACAAAAAGAATTAGACAGTTGGAAAAAATTACAATTGTCTTTACTGGGAAGAATTGCAGCAGTGAAGATGAATGTTCTGCCAAAATTTTTGTTTTTGTTTCAAATGATACCTTAAAAAGGACTTAAATTTGGAGGAATGGCAAAAAGGGATTAACAAATTTGTCTGGGCAGGGAAAAAGCCATGAGTTACACTTAAAATAATGCAAGATACGCGTGAAAGAGGTGGTCTTAGAATGCCTAATTTTAAATTATATTATGAGGCTGCTGCTTTGTCATCGATAAGTGATTGGTTTAATTTAACTCAAGGGAGATTATTAAATCTTGAGGGTCATGATTTGTTATTTGGATAGCATGCATATTTATTGTATGATAAGAAGGTGGACAATGTATTTAAAATACATATTTTAAGGTATGCTCTGTTGCGAGTTTGGAAAAAGTATAGACATAAGTTAAATTATAAGATACCCACTTGGGCAATACCTAAACACGCAATAGAAAATATAAATGTGGGATTTAAACATGATGAGATTACATATAAGGAAAATTTAAGTTTAGAAAGAAATGTATGGCAAATAAAGCCATATAATATCTTAAAAGAAGAAAAGATTGTACAAACCTGGTTTCAGTATGGGCAATTACAGGCAAGATGGAAAGAGGATCAGAAAGTTGGTTTTTCGATGACTGATGAAAATTTGGTAAAACAAATTAGAGATCAAGGTCAAGCACATATTAAAAGGATATATAATGCATTGATAGAAATTGACTCAGAAACGGAACTTGTTAAAGATTGTATGATAAAGTGGGCCCAGAATTTTCAAGAAGTTATAACAATGGATAATTGGGAAAAGATCTGGGTTAGAAATGTGAAATTTACACAGGCCCAAAACTTAAGAGAGAATTTTTATAAAATGTTTTATAGGTGGCATCTAGACCCTAAAAAATTAGCAAGTATGTATCCGAACTGCCAGCCTAAATGTTGGAGGTGTGGTTGTGAGGATGCAACGTATTTTCATATATGGTGGACTTGTAAAAAGGTTAAAGTTCTTTGGATTAAAATTTGGTGGAATATGCAAAAGATATTTAAGAAAAGGATAAAGTTTTCTCCGCAATTGTTTTTATTGGGTATTATTACAGATACTACTGTTATAGATACAAAGTTGATGTTGAATTTAATTACGGCAGCGAGACTTTTAGTAGCTCAATATTGGAAGAAGGAAGAACTGCTGACTATAGAAGAGTGGACTTTGAAAGTTTCTGACTTGGCGGAAATGGCAAAGATCTCAGCATATTTGAAAGATCAGTCGCAACAGAGATATATTGTGGAATGGAGAAGATGGATTGAATATATTCAGAATAAATATGGGACTAAAAAGTATCATTTAGCATTTGAATAAGTAGCGGATTTTTATGACGCATAATTAGTTAGCAGTTATTTTATTAATATTTTGACTATGGAGAGTTAAAGTGTGATAGAATTTGATGTATTATTATTGTTGTTAGCATATTTTAGATTATATTTGTTTGTATTATTATACCCTGTATTCAGCTCTGGGAAGTCAGGGAGGGGGGAGGGGAGGGTTGGGGAGGATGGGGGAGAGGGGAGGGGGAGGAGGGGTTTTTTTGTATTTAAAAATGTACTGCAAAACTTTTCAATAAAAAAAAAGAACCGGTTCTCTGTGTGGATGCTGCTTCCGGAAGTCCATTCTGGGCCTGGGCAACAATGAATTAGCTACCGGTTCTGCCGAAGTGGTGCGAACTGCCTGAATCCCACTGCTGCATGTGATGTACATTGTACAAGAAGGTCAGGACCCCCCAGAAGCTGCTCCTACTCACCCATTCTCTATGGCCAGCCGAACGAAGCCCTTGCGGTTCTCTAACAAGAGGGTGTAAGCTCCAGGACGGGAGTCTAGGGCTTCTTGGGCCCCTCCCACGGCTATGATTACGACATTCCCACCTTCCTTCTTCCTCAAGACGTAGGAAGCAGATTCCCTATCCGAAGGAATTAAACCTGGGTGAAGCAAAGCAGGAAAAAGAAGAAGATTAAAGCCCACACGCACAACACACACAAACACAGAGCTGGAAAGGGACCTTGGAGGTCTTCTAGTCCAGCCCCCTGCTCAAGCGGGAGACCCTACTATTTCAGTCTGAAGATGTTGAGACTTTGGACAAAGTGCAGAGAAGAGCAACTAAGACGATTGAAGGCCTGGAGGCTAAACCGTATGAAGAACGGTTGCAGAATTTAGGTTTGGCTAGTCTAAAGAAAAGAAGAAATAAGGGAGACATGATAGCAGAGTTGCAGTATCTGAGGGGCTGCCACAAAGAAGAGGAGGGGGTCAATTTATTTTCCAAAGAAGCAGGAGACAAGACAACAAGCAACGGATAGAAAGTAATCAAGGGGAGAAGCAACCTAGAACTAAGGAGAAACTTCATGACAGTTGGAACAATTAACCAGTGGAACCACCTGCCTCCAGAAGCTGTGAATGCTCCAACACTGGAAGTTTTTAAGAAGAGACTAGACAGCCATTTGTCCGATATGGTATAGGGTTTCCTGCCTGAGCAAGGGGCTGGACTAGATGACCTCCAAGGTCCCTTCCAGCTCTATTCTGATTGATTGATTGATTAATAATAATAATAATAATAATAATTTTATTTATATACCGCCCTTCTCCCGGAGGACTCAGGGCGGTGAACAGGGCAACCATATAAAAATACAAAAAATACAAAAGTTAAAAAAGAATTAAACATATGCCCAAGCTAAAAAGCAGTGAATACATATATTCAAATGACAATAAAAACCCAACCCATTCCCCCATCAGGCCAAGCCGGCTTGTTCAAATAAATGCGTCTTCAGATCGCGCCGGAAGGAGCGAAGGTCGGGCGCCATCCGGAGCTCCACCGGCAACCGATTCCATAAATCTGGGGCGCCCACAGAGAAGGACCTCCCCCTGGGGGCCACCAAACGACATTCTCTGATCGGTGGCACCCTGAGGAGGCCCTCTCTGTGGGAACGCACAGGGCGGAGGGAAGTTGATTGATTGATTTTGCTCTTCCAAAAGTTTCCCGATGAATCAGAAACCCCTTCCAAGTCAGCTTACCTCCACTCATCAAGTAATCCCGGAAAAAGGGGGCTCGGAACCATAGATTCAACATCATCAGGTGAGGCTTCAGGCCTGGGAACTGCTTGGAAAAACCAGTGGCTTCGGTGCAGAAATTAATGGAGGCACCAGCCACCAAGACGCCATGAGGGTGAAAGCCGAAGATGTAGTTCTTGGATGGATCCAAATCTGCCGTCTTCACCAGCTGGAAGACCAAAGAATTCTGGGAGTTGAAGTCCACAAGTCTTAAAAGTAGCCAAGTTTGAAGACCCCCAATTTACTGTAACCAACAGCAAAACTTTTCATGAGCATAAACTTTCCCGTTTATTGATTTGTCACTGCAGGTCAGTCTCGGCTCTTCACAATTGCCTGAATTGGTCCTTGCCGCTGTTGTTTGTTTTGTTGATTTGTACAATTTCCTAGTCTGCAAAAAACTACATCTAGACTCCGGGGGTTTTTCCCCAATAGCATGCCACCAGGGGGCAGCACCTGGCTGCTTTGCCTGTACTGAAAAGCTAATTTATTTTATTTATTTTATTTTATTTTATTTTATAATTGAGGTCAGGGCTGGTATCACCAGCTTTGTTTATGGCAGGGGTCTTCCAACCTGGCCCCTTCCTAATGTGCAGACTTCAACTCCCAGAATTCCTCAGCCAGCATGGGGGAACTATGGCTCATAAAATTATCATCTGTCCAAAAGATTCTTTTCTTTTTTTTCTCACAAGGCAATTAATTGGACTTCCTAGTTTTCCTTTGAAGACGTTTCGCTTCTCACCCAAGAAGCTTCTTCAGCTCTGTCTTCAAAGAAAAACAAGAAAGTCCAGTTGCCTCTTGGAAAAAAAAACACCATATTTGGGATAACTGTGACCTGGATGACTGAGAATCTCCATAGATATCATATTGTGGGCAGTTCCCTGACACCACTGGATGACCTCGCCAGGGCTCGTTGCCTTGGAAGAGTGAGGAAGATTCTCAGGGATGACTCACACCCTGGACGGTATCTCTTTACTCTCCTACCATCCGGTAGGAGATATAGGAATATAGCCAGCCGTACCAACAGGCTGAAAAATAGCTTTTATCCGTGGGCTGTTAGGCTTTTGAATGGGATATAATCTTATGCAGAATTGACTTGGGAGGCCGGTGTGTGGTGTAGTTGGTTCACATGGTGTGGTAGGATGGAGGGTTTGTTGTCACTGTGTGTTGGGGGGAGAGAGCACGGGGGGAGGCTAAGCTAATCTCAATGTACACATGTTGTACTTTGACAATAAAGGTTTATTTATTTAATATGATCCAGTTTGGTACAGCAATCAAACAGGGCAGGCACGGACTCCATCAGATAGTTAGGACTGCAGAAAAAATACCCGTTGCAGCCAGCCTTCCTTCCATCAGAGCCTGTATATTGTGGGGGTCAGAAGGAGGGCTGAGAAAATATCTACAGGCCCCTCGCATCCTGGACGTAAACAGTTTCAGCTCCTCCCTTCTGGCTGCCGCTATAGGGCATTGCATGCCAAAACAATTAGACCCAAAGACAGTTTTTCCCCCATGCTATCACTCCGCTGAATTCCCACAGTACTGTCCTACATCCAAGTACCAAGTATATTTACCCATGTTGTAAGGCTGGCGTATCCTTATCATCGTCTCTATTACCCGCTTTTATTGGTATCATTATTATGTACTCTGTTGCTTTGCATGTACACTGAGAACTTCTGCACCGGAGACAAAATTCCTTGTCCCCAAATATCTGGCATCTGTTGTCCAGGGACTTTCTGCATCTTCCGGGTCATAACTGTCCCAAAGGTGCTTTTTCAAGAGGCAACTGGACTTTCCCACCACTGAATAGAAATAGAATGGAATAGAAGAGAACTAAATAGAATAATTGAGCTGGAAGGGACCTTGGAGGTCTTCTAGTCCAACCCCTTGCTCACGCAGGAAACCCTATACTATTTCAGACAAATGGTTGTCGCATCTCTTCTTAAAAGCTTCCAGTGTTGGAACAGAACAGAACAGAATAGAATACAGAATAATGGGGAAAGGATGGAATGGAATAGAATGGGAGGGAATGGGATTGGATGGGAGGGAAGGGGAGAAGAGAAGAGAAGAGAAGAGAAGAGAAGAGAAGAGAAGAGAAGAGAAGAGAAGAGAAGAGAAGAGAAGAGAAGAGAAGAGAAGAGAATTTTTTTATTGGCCAAGTGTGATTGGACACACAAAGAATTTGTCTCCACTGCAGAATCTCTCAGTGTACATGCAAGCAACAAGCGATAAATCATGATTGTAATCATAAAATACAACCATCATTTATCAGTTAAAGGACAGTAATTAAATGAGTTTTACCCCATTTTGTGACCTTTCTTGCCACAGTGGTTAGGTGAAACACTGCAGTGGTTAAGTTAGTAACACCGTTGTTAAGTGAATCTGGCTTCCCCCATGGACATTCCTTGTCAGAAGGTGGCATACGGAAACACTGCAACCGTCCTAAATACATGCCAGTTGCAAAGCATCTGAATTTCAAAGTTCACCCCGGGGATGTTGCAGCATCTGTGAAAAGCGCTCATAGGTCACTTTTTTCAGGCCTGTTGTAACCTCAAACGGTCACTGAATGAACGGTTGCAAGTCAAGGACTACTTGCATCAATCTCCCGTCATCTCCTTGACAGCCTCCTTCTCCATCCTATTATGCAGCTGGAGGCTGTGCTGCCTCTTCTCCGCTTGTCCCCTAGGCAGCATCTCTTCATCCCAGTCTCCCAAGGTCTTTCTCCCACGCCATTATACTCCTTCCCTGTAGGGGGACACGTACCGAGATCGGGAAATAGTCTTTCATGTATCGCCAGACGATGCTGTTCCGCATCCAGTGGGCGCGCCGCCCCCCTTTGCTCGGGGTGTCCCAGTCGAGCGCCCACCAGGCAGCATAGAGGGCGCTGATCAGCCAGAAGCGCGTGAAGAGGAGGAGGACGAAGACGGCAATGCAGCACTGCGCTGGAGGAAGAGAAGGGAGAACTGTTAGGGGTCTTTCACATTAACACGTTTGGTTCCCTAATTGGGAATAACAGAATAACAGAGCTGGAAGGGACCTTGGAGGTCTTCTAGTCCAGCCCCCTGCTCCAGCAGGAAACCCTATGCCATTTCAGACAAATGGTTGTCCAGTCTCTTCTTAAAAACTTCCAGTGTTGGAGCATCCACAACTTCTGGAGGCAACTAGTTCCACTGGTTAATTGTTCTTACTGTCAGGAAGTTTCTCCTTAATTCGAGGTTGCTTCTCCCTTTGTTCAGTTTCCATCCGTTGCTTCTTGTCGTGCCTTCTGGTGCTTTGGAGAACAGCTTGACTCCCTCTTCTTTGGGGCAGCCCCTGAGATACTGGAAGACTGTTATCATGTCCTCCCTCATCCTTCTCTTCTTTAAACTAGACATGCCCAATACCAGCAACCGTTCCTTATACGTTTTAGCCTCCAGTCCCCTGATCGTCTTTTTTGCTCATCTCCGCACTCTTTCTAGAGTCTCAACATCTTTTTTTACACTGTGGTGACCAAAACTGGATGCCGTATTCCAAGAGTGGCCTTACCAAGGCCTTGTAAAGTGGTATTAACACCTCACGTGATCTTGATTTTATCCCTCTGTTAACGTACTGTAGGAAAGTGGTGGCCTTTTTGGCATCTGCAACACATCGCTGGCTCATATTTAAGGGATGGTCCACTAAGACTCTGAGATCCCTTTCGCAGTTACTACTGTTAAACCAAGTTTCACCTAGTCTGTAACTGAAACTTGGAAAGGTGGCTTTTTAAAATATTGGACAGTTATGCAAACCTAGATCAGATGTTAGTGAGCTTTCAGCAGTTCCAAGAAGGCTCCACACCCATTTGCACCACTCAGGTGACCCTGAAGACACAGATAAACCTCCAAGTGGCCTCAACGACTCTAAAAGGAGGCAAATGACCAGTTTTTTCTGCAAGGAGTATAAATCCTTCCATTCCCCACCATCCAGTCAGAGCTGAAGAAGCTTCTTGGATGAGAAGTGAAACATCTTCAAAGGAAAAACAAGAAAGTCCCGTTGAAAAAGCACCAGTTATGACCTGGAAGATGGAGAAGCTCCCTGGACAACAGATGCCAGATATTTGGGAACAAGAAGCGCCCCCTTGATCTACGCTTCCAAACTGACCCCTGTTCATTTTTTCATAATAGTAGTAATAGTAAAGTTGGAAGGGACCTTGGAGGTCATCTAGTCCAACCCCCTGCACAGGCAAGGGTTACCTGAGAGGTGCAAATGGGTGGTGTATCCGCTCCCATAGAAAATTTAAGGCGATTTTGGAACCCATCACCCTAGCCTAACAGGGTTGTTAGTAATGTGGGAAAATGAATTTTATCTGTGTTCAGTTCTTGGAGAAAAAGCAGGATGTCCATCTAACCAATACAGGTAGTCCTCGACTTACGATCACAATTGATCACAAATTTTCTGTTGCTAAGTGAAACACTGGTTAAGTGAATTTTGCCCCATTTTACGACGTTTCTTCTCATGGTTGTTAAAGTGAATCAGCGCAGTTATTAAGTTAGTAACACGGTTGTTAAGTGAATCTGGCTTCTCCCATTGACTTTGCTTCTCAGAAGGTCGCAAAAGGGGATCATGTAACCCCAGGACATGGCAACCGTCATAAATATGAGTCACTTGCCAAGTGTCCGAATTTGATCACGTGACCCTGGAGATGCTGCAATAGTTGTGCGAAAAACAGTCATAAGTCACTTTTTTCAGCGCCGTTGCAACTTAATAGTCACTAAACGAACTGTTGTTAAGTCGAGGACTATAAAAGCAAAGGGCGCGAGCACACACACACACAGACACACAAACACACAAACGTTGGCAATGCATCACATTCCGGCTGTGGAAACTTCACCAACTTTGTCCTAGCCCAGGGGGGGGGGGGTAAGCAACCTTGGCTCTTTTACGACTTGTGGACTTCAACTCCCAGAATTCCTGAGTCAGCCATGCTGAGGGGAAAGGGAGAGTTTCCAAGCTGAGCCGTGCTGGCTCAGGAATTCTGGGAGTTGAAGTCAGCAAGTCATGAAAGGGCCATAGTTCCCCCATGCTGGCTCAGGAATTGTGGGAGTTGAAGTCAGCAAGTCATGAAAGGGCCATAGTTCCCCCATGCTGGCTCAGGAATTCTGGGAGTTGAAGTCCACGACTCATGAAGGGGCCAAGGTTGCCTACCTCTGTCCTACCCCCTGAAAAACTCTTTTTGCACGGAATTTCTCTTTTGGTAAATCAAATAAGTGCTGGTAGTGAGTAGAAATGCTGTTTTTTTTCCTGCCTCCCATGATGCAATTTAGAATACAGAATAACAGAGAGTTGGAAGGGACCTTGGAGGTCATCTAGTCCAACCCCCTACTCAAGCAGGAGACCTTATACCAGTGGTGGCGAACCTATGGCACGGGTGCCAGAGGCGGCACTCAGAGCCCTTCCTGTGGGCACCCACGCCATGCCTCGGAGGTGGCAACTTCCCCCCACAGGTGTCCCTCCCCACGAGCGACATTGAGGTGACCACACCCACCTTGACCACACCCAATCTACCATGACCACCACAGCCACACCCACCCAGTAGGCCACTCCCACCTGGTACCCAACAATACATAAGTGGGCTTTCGGTTGCAGTTTGGGCACTCGGTGTCTAAAAGGTTCGCTATCACTGCCTTATACCATTCCTTAAAAACTTTTTGGGATGGACCCCCCCACAATTTCCGGAGAAAAGTCACTCTGCTGATTCATTGTTCTCACTGTCAGGAAATTTCTCCTTCGTTCCAGATTGCTTCTCTCCTTGATTAGTTTCATCCAGGATGTGTTATAAAGGTAGTCCTCGACTTACGACCCCCTATTGAACTCAAAATGAAGCGAGAGAGCTGTGAAGCAAATTTTGCCCTGTTTTAACTCCTTTCTTGCCACCAATGAACCTCTGTGGTTACGTTAGACACACGGTTGTTAAGTGAATCCGGCTTTCCCCATTGACTTTGCTTGTCAGAAGGTCGCAAAAGGGGATCACCTGACCCCCTCGGGGACACTGCGACCGTCATAATTATGAGCCGGTTGTCAAGCGTTTGAATTTTGATCACCTGACCATGGGACTGCTGCAACGGTTGTCAGCTTGAAAAAAACAGTCATAAGACACTTATTTTCCAGCCCTGCTGCGACGTCAGTCACTAAATGAATTATTGCAAGTCGAGGCCAACAGGAAAGAAAAGCAGATCTCTGCCTGAAGGAGCTTGCAAAACTGATCCCTGTCCATCTCGAGTCTTATTTCTGCAAAATCTACCCCTCGGTTTTGATGCGCAATGCAGCCACCTGTGCAGATTTTTCTGGCAACCCCTTAAAACAGGTCCCCAACCCCCAGTCTCTGGACAGATACCGGGCCGCGGCATACCAGCAACCAGTCCGCACAAGCAAAGCCCCATCCCCGGGATTCAGGCAGCACACAAAACCACACATCCCCTCCGGTCCACGGAAAAACCCCTCTCCACGGAAGACAGCCCCCTCCCTTCCTCCTGCCCCCCCCCGCAACCTCCATATCCTTAAAAACATCCCCTTAATTAAGAATAACCTTCTTTTTTTTTTACCCATGCACAAAAAACAGAAGACCCATTGAAGCACGGCAGCCGTCTGAAGCCGTCTCTCCCACGGGATGTGGCGAGGAGCGAATTCAATCTTCATCCTAGCAGCCGAGCCCGTTCCACTGTCTTCGGACTAAAGACGCTGACCCAGTGTTGTGGCGTTGGTCACGGGAGGAAGGGGCAAAGTCTGTGGCCTCTGCCTGTCCAGGAGGAACAGGGTGCTGGGTGCAATTACAGTAATTAATGTGGAAATCTGGAGGAAACCCGGCCCCTTTTGGCACACTGACTGGTTAAGTGTGTAGGGCTGAGTCATAAATTCTTGCTTCTCTGTTGTGTCTCAACCACCTCACCCAAAAGCAGCAGAAAAGTTCATGAGAACGTTTGGAAGGGACCCATCTTCATTCTGGTGCACCTTCTCTTCGCAAAGATGCCAACGGCGCATTGAAAAGCACGCTGCACCCCTCTTCATGGATTTATTAGATTCTTTTTAACCCGGATTTATTACTTTATAAATAATACAAAGGGGCAAACATGCATAATATTCCTTCTTCCTCCCCCCCCCTCCATGACCAACAACCCTGTGAGGTGGGATAGGCTGGGAGACAGAGGGACTAGCTCAAAGTCTCCCAATTGGCTTTCCTATCTCCTAAGGCAAGACTAGAACTCACCATCTCCTGGTGACTGGCCCAAAGTCACCCAGCCGGCTTCCATGACTAAGGCGGGACTAGAACTCACAGACTCCCAATTGATAGATGAGCACCTTAACCACTAGACCAGACTCCTATACCCAAAGCACCTTTAAGGAGCCACTCCTGGGTCGGAGTCTTCTGCGGAGCCAGCTCTCCCGTTTTTCCAATGCTTCTTCCCACGGTCAGAATCCTCGAATATTTGAAATATTGGAATGCTGGTTTTAGAGCCTGCCTTGTTATGGAGACGGCAGAAACATTGAAGCTGATTTTTTTTGCATCCGGCGTGTCTCTGTCCCGAGGGAACGTTCCAGGTTGCCTGGTGTCCCAATCTGAAGACGTCCAGCGGTGGTGGTCAAATGGCCATGCCTTGCACTCTGCAGAGGACTACAGAGAGAATTGTGCAAGGAGAGGCGGGGCATTTACACACCCAGACACCACTTAGTCCTAACTAAAAAAAAATCCACAACCCACACGAAACCTTTGCCACATTTATTTCCTTCTTTACCTTGCAGAAGAACGTTCTTCTGCCCGACAGAGATCCAGAAGATGAGAAAAATTAATGTCCTGGACTTACAACCGTTCGTTTACTGACCGTCCAAAGTTACAACGGCACCCAAGCAACTGATGACCTTTTTCCACACCTGACAATAGATGCAGCATCCCCCGTGGTCACGTGATCAAATTCGGACGCTTGGCCACTGACTCATATTTATGAGGGTATCGGTGTCCCCACTTTGCGACCTTCTGATAAGCAAAGTCAAGGGGGAAACCAATGAAGAACCGTGTTACTAACGTAACAACTGCAAAGGTTCACAACAGTTCTGGCAAGAAAGGTCGTAAAATGGGGCAAAATTTACTCAACTCGTTTAGCAAGAGGAATTTTGAGCTCAATTGTGTTCTTATGTCGTGGACTGCATGTACTTCCAAGCAAGAGAAGAATGGGGTGGGCGTGGGGTCCCCCGGCCTGTCCCTCGCACACCTTGGAAAAAGGACACCGGAGGGATGAAGTAACAGCAAGTCTTCCATCCAGTGTGGCTGTGATTGACATGTCGCCATCCCTAGGAGGTTTCTGCTTGACGTTCTGTCTTAGGAAGCAAAAACCTGGTCAGGGTTAAATATCACAATTGTGCAAAAAGGGAAACAGACAGTGAAGGCAGTCCTCGACTTACGACCTCAGCTGAACCCCAGATTTCCAGATGTTAACTGAGTTTGGCCCCATTTTGCAACCTTCCTTGCCACTGTGGTTAAATTATTAACACAGTCGTTCTGTGAACCTGGCTTCCCCCTTTGACTTTTCTTCTCTGAAGGTCGCAAAAGGGGATCATGTGGCTGAGGAATTCTGGGAGTTGAAGTCCACAAGTCACGAAGGGGCCGTAGTTGCCCCCATGCTGGCTCGGAAATTCTGGGAGTTGAAGTCCACGAGTTATGAAAGGGCCATAGTTCCACCATGCTGGCTGAGGAATTCTGGGAGTTGAAGTCCACAAGTCATGAAGGGGCCATAGTTCCCCCCATGCTGGCTGAGGAATTCTAGGAGTTGAAGTCCACAAGTCATGAAGGGGCCATAGTTCCCCCATGCTTGCTGAGGAATTCTGGGAGTTGAAGTCTGCAAGTCATGAAGGGCCCTAGTTCAGGAATTCTGGGAATTGAAGTCCACAAGTCACAAAGGGGCCATAGTTCCCCCATGCTTGCTGAGGACTTCTGGGAGTTGAAGTCCACAAGTCATAAAAGGGCCAAGTTTGAAGACCCCTGCTGTATGATGAACAGAACAGCTGAGGGAACTAGCTATGTCTAGCCTAACTTGGAGGCTGGTCTTTAGCTTTCTAGTCTCAAAATGTCATTTGCAATTGCGTTTAAAAATTAAAAATGACGTTCCGAACTAAAAAACAGGGTGCTCAAGTGGGAATCAGCTGATAATCCCAGAGCCCATAAGGGCCCTGTTGGAGATGATGTGATGATTGTGCCAACAGCATGTGGCTGGAGTAGAGCAGGGCTTTTCAACCAGTGGTACGCGTACCACCTGTGGCACATTGGCACCTGGCAGGTGGTATGCAACCATCCTAGAAAAGTGGTAGCGGGGGAGGAGAATGAGCTGGAACGGTGGCAGCACCGCACAAGCCAGAGCAAGAGCTGCAGGGCTGTCCAGGCTCAGCAGAAGCGCCAGGATCAGCGCCAGGATCCAGCTGAAGCTCGGCACTGATCCTGGCGCTTCTGAGCCCAGAAGAAGCTCCGATCAGCTGGAATGTTGCAACTTTTCCAGGGTCTTGTGATTTACATTCAGATGCTTAGCAACTGATTCATATTTATTTATTTATTTTAATACTTTATTAAATTTATTATTTAAAAACATTGGACACGGTGCAAACGGACTGACATACCTTCTTGTCTACAATATTCATATATATATATATGTACACAACTGATTCATATTTATGATGGTCACAGTGTCCCAAGGTCATGTGAAGTGACCAAAACCTGCTGCAACCACCCAGCAGAGGGGGGGGGGGAATAAAAACCAAACACCCCACCCCACCCCTGCTTCCAATCCTCAACAGAAATGCTCACAACAATGAAACCCTCGGACAGGAGGAAGAGCGCCGCCAGGTGGGCAGGTGGATGTCTTGCTCAGATGTGGCTTGGGGGGCACTTTTTTCAGTGCCATTGTAACTTTGAACAGTCACAAAGCGAAGTGTTGTAAGTCGAGGAGTACCTGGACTTCATCACTTTTTTCTTCTTTTTTTTTTGGTCATTAAGTTTTTGACACCTCGCTAGGTGACTGGTGGTACTCGGATGTTGCCATATCCTAAAAGTGGTACAGTGGGTAAAAAGTTTGAAAAGCCCTGGAGTAGAGTCACCACAATACAAAACAGATGTTGAGACTCTGGAAAGTGCAGAGAAGAGCAACAAAGATGATCAGGGGACTGGAGGCTCAAACATATAAGGAACGGTTGCTAGAATTGGGTATGTCCAGTATGAGCCTTGGTGGAGCAGTGGGCTAATGCCTCCTTAAGTAACACCAGCTGCCTGCAATTAGTGCAGGTTCGCATCCCACCAGGCTCAAGGTTGACTCAGCCTTCCATCCTTCCGAGGTAGGTAAAATGAGGACCCAGATTGTTGGGGGCAATTAAGCTGACTTTGTAATAATGCTGCTTGGGGTGTGTGTGAAAGCCCTCATAAGCAGGATATACATAGAATGAAGGCTACTGCTAAGCTTGTAAGCCGCCCTGAGTCTTCGGAGAAGGGCGGGATATAAATGGAATTAAAATTAAAATTAAAAATTAAATGAGGAAGAAAAGGACAAGGGGGGACGAGATAGCAGTCTTCCAGTATCTCAGGGGCTGCCCCAAAGAAGAGAGAGTCAAGCCATTCTCCAAAGCGCCCGAAGGCAGGAGAAGAAGCAACGGATGGAAACTCATCAAGCAACCTGGAACTAAGAAGGAATTTCCTGACAGTGAGAAGAATTACTCAACCTTCCCTTCTCCACACATTCCGCCCCCCCCCCCTCAGTAGCACAGCTTCCCACCACAAGGACAACACCAGATAAGGAAATAACACCCTTATCCATCCAGGCAAGTGTGCAAGTTGCACCAACGGACAGATTAGCTGGTTTATAGCCGTTTTCTTTGATGGCAAGCGGTCA
This sequence comes from Vipera berus, assembly GCF_964194415.1. NCBI lineage: Eukaryota > Metazoa > Chordata > Lepidosauria > Squamata > Viperidae > Vipera > Vipera berus. The sequence continues at coordinate 5,051,414 of NC_138206.1, forward strand.
AGTTCTGACTCTTGCCTTATCGGATAAGAAAAGCAGATTGCACCCAGAAGAACACAAAGTCTGAAGGTTGACTAATGTGACGTTTTTTACAGATTGGAAGAAGGAGCTGAACATGGAAAGGCTGGGAGGGGGAGGCAATGGAGCCAAAGGCACAACGGCGGGAAATCCAGAGAACCAAACTTTTTTTTTTTTTTTTGCAGAGCATTTCGTGACCGTTCAAAGTTACAGTGGCACGGAAAAAAGTGACTTACGACCGTTTTTTACACATACGACGGTTGCAGGGTCCCCATAGTCACGTGATCGAAATTCAGACACTTGGCGAATGACTCGTATTTATGACGGTTTCAGTGACCTTTTGTGACCTTCTGACAAGCAAAGTCAATGGGGAAGCCACAGTCACTTCACAACTGTGTTGCTAATTGAACAAATGCTGCCTGCAATTAGTGCAGGTTCGAGTCCCACCAGGCTCAAGGTTGACTCAGCCTTCCATCCTTCCCAGGTAGGTAAAATGAGGACCCAGATTGTTGGGGGCAATTAAGCTGACTTTGTAATAATGCCGCTTGGGGTGTGTGTGAAAGCCCTAATAAGCAGGCATATACATAGAATGAAGGCTACTGCTAAGCTTGTAAGCCGCCCTGAGTCTTCGGAGAAGGGCGGGATATAAATGGAATTAAAATAATAAATAAAAAAATAATAAAATGCAGTGATTCCCTGAAGTGTGGCAAGAAAGGTCGTAAAATAGGGCAAAACTCACTTAACAACTGTCTCACTCAGCAGTACATCGTGGCGACCAAAACTGGATGCCGTATTCCAAGTGTGGCCTGACCGAGGCCTTGTAAAGTGGTATCAACACTTCACCTGATCTTGATTCTGTCCCTCTGTTAATGCAGCCTAGGATTGTGTTGGCTTTTGTGGCAGCTGCAGCACACAGCTGGCTCATATTTAAGTGATTGTCCACTAGGTAAGGTAAAGGTAATGGTTCCCCCCGCACATGCGTGCTAGTCGTTTCCGACTCTAGGGGCCGGTGCTCATCTCCGTTTCAAAGCCGAAGAGCCAGCGCTTGTCCGAGGACGTCTCCGTGGTCATGTGGCCGGCATGACTAGACGCCAAAGGTGCACGGAACGCTGTTACCTTCCCACCGGAGTGGTCCCTGTTTTTCTACTTGCATTTTTACGTGCTTTCGAACTGCTAGGTTGGCAGAAGCTGGGACGAGTAACAGGCGCTCACTCTGCTACGCGGCACACTAGGTACCACCTAATAATCTGTTTAAATGTAGGACTTTCTTTTTCTCACGCCTGAATGCCCAGTGTTGTTATGAAGTCAGGCAGGTTTGGAAGCCAGTAAATAAAATAAATCCTCCCTGAAATGTCTTTAAATGAACAAGGACTGAAAGCTCACACAAATGTGTGCTTCAGCAGCTGCTTTAAATTTCTCTTATTTGAAGTACAATTAACTTTTAGTTGCTGAAACACAGCATTCCTTCTGTTTCAGGCACTCCTCTGCTAATATCATGTTTCTGAAAAGATTGCTTATCTGCATTTTAACTAGCCGGGGCTACAGAATTTGGGTCAGTTAGAAATATTTGTGGGGGGGGGGGCTTTTGAGGGTGAAGAAACACTCATTGACTTTCCTCTCTAGAAGTCCTTGTTTATTCAGGGTCTATGACAATTCGCTGTGACCAACTCACCGCAGACATGTTGCCGTGGGAAAACTCACTGCAGGACGAGAGTTACGTTAAATATTGAAGAAATGGTGGGATAGAATCATTGAAGAAAGGATGCAAAAGGAGCGACAGGACAGGACAGAACAGAACAGAACAGAATAGAATAGAAAATATGGAACGGAATGCAATAGAATAGAATAGAATAGAATAGAATAGAATAGAATAGAATAGAATAGAATAGAATAGAATAGAATAGAATAGAATAGAATAGAATAGAATAGAATAGAATAGAATAGAATAGAATAGAATAGAATAGAATATATGGAATAGAATAGAATAGAAAATATGGAATGGAGTGGAATGCAATAGAATAGAATAGAATAGGTAATAGGATATAGAATAGAATAATAGAGTTGGAAGGGACCTTGGAGGTCATCTAGTCCAACCCCCTGCTCTGGCAGGAAACCCTAGACCATTTCAGACAAATGGCTGTCCAGTCTCTTCTTAAAAACTTCCAGTGTTGGAGCATCCGCCACTTCTGGAGGCAGGTTGTTCCACTGGTTGATTGTTCTAACTGTCAGGAAGTTTCTCCTTAGTTCCAGGTTGCTTCTCTCCTTGATTGGTTTCCATCAGTTCCTTCTTTTCCTGCCTTCGGGCCCTTTGGAGAACAGCTTGACTCCCTCTTCTTTGGGGCAGCCCCTGTTCTATTCACATCTACGTTCTATTCTAGAATGTGTTGTTCCTTGTGCTTAAGGCAAAAAGAGGGTCCTGGATATCCATCTTCAAGACCTCAAAGACCTGGGAACGCCTTGTCTCTCTTTGCGGCTGTCCTCACAGGACTGTCCTACTAACCCCTGGCCATCTTTGCAAGTTTTCATCAGCTCTGTCACTCCACCCGCGCTTACCTTTATCCATTGGCTTCAATTAGTTGCCTTGCGTGCTCCTCTGTGGTGCTTCTCCTGAAACCCAGCTGGTTTCTTTGTAATTTGAGATTCATGGGGTGGGTTAAATCAACCTTTTAATCCTTGGCTTCCTCGCGTGATCAAAGAATAGTTTAGGGGGCAAACTTGCAAGTCTGAACTTGGGCCTTAACCAATCTGAATCAGTTTGTTAAGATCCCGGTCCCTTACTTGAACTTGAGATACCATACCGATCTAATCGGATAACCCAAGCGGAGACTTTTCGATCAAGCAGCGCTTTATTATTTGATCAAATTAATCAGCTGGGTGGCCAACAATCTGGAACGCTGGCAGAGTTACATCCAGAAGTGCCACACCTTAGAAAGATGGTAGCGTTGCTTTTATAAACTTTTGTTAGCCAATGAAAATCAGACACTAGAGCCGTTACATCATAAGGAAGACATCAATCATTCCTGTACGTTCCCATATTCCCTCCTTCAGCACATCCCATCCATGTACATGTTTCCCACGCTTGTATGAGATTTCTCTGGTGCAAAAGCCGGTTACAAAAAGCAAGAAAGCAACAGGGGTGTCAAACTGCCGGCCCGCGGGTTGGATGTGTCACGCGGAAGCCGCACCCACCCCATTGCCAGCAATGGCAAAACAGTCCCGATACATCGCGTGACGTCATGTGACATCGCGAGTTTGACACGTCTGAATTAGACTAAACATAAACTGGAGAATAGCCTAATGCTGGGAAAGGTTGAGGGCAAGAGAAGAAAGGGACGACAGAGAATGAGGTGGCTGGATGGAGTCACTGAAGCAGGAGGCGTGAGCCTAAATGGACTCCAGAAGATGGTAGAGGACAGGAAGGCCTGGAGGAAAGTTGTCCATGGGGTCGCGATGGGTCGGACACTTCACAACTAACAACAGAGGAACAGAAAGGAAGTGAAAAGCATGAATGGAAAAGATGTGTATCTGGAAGAGGGAGGGAAAGAGGGAGGGAGGAGGAGGAGAAGGAGAAGAGGAGGAGGAGGAGGAGGAGGAGGAGGAGAAGGGGACGACAGAGAATGAGCTGGATGGATGGAGTCACTGAAACAGGAGGCGTGAGCTTAAATGGACTCCAGAAGATGGTAGAGGACAGGAAGGCCTGGAGGAACGTTGTCCATGGGGTCGCGATGGGTCGGACATGACTTTGCACCGAAGAAGGAGGAGGAGGAGGAGGAGGAGGAGGAAGAGGAAGAAGAAGAGGAAGAAGAAGAAGAAGAAGAAGAAGAAGAAGAAGAAGAAGAAGAAGAAGAAGAAGAAGAAGAAGAAGAAGAAGAAGAAGAAGAAGATGGTAGAGGACAGGAAGGCCTGGAGGAACGTTGTCCATAGGGTCGCGATGGGTCGGACACGACTTTGCAGCTAACAACCACAACAACAAAAATTTCCTTTTGTTCCAGCACCTTTCCAGTTAAAATCTAGAGCCATTACAGGTAAGTCCTTGACTTATAACCCATTCGTTTTGCGATGGTTCCAAGTTACGGCAGCACTGAAAAAAGTGTCTTATGATCACTTTCACACTTATGACCATTGCGGCATCCCCGTGGTCACGGGATCAAAATTCAGATGCTTGGCCACTGGCCTGCATTTATGACAGTGTCCCGGGGTCACGTGATCCCGACGAGCAAAGTCACCTGAAGGCAGGACAAGAACCAAGGGATGGGAATTAACTAAACAGAGAAGCAACCTAGAACTAAGGAGAAACTTCCTGACAGTTAGAACAATTAACCAGTGGAACAACCTGCCTCCAGAGGTGGTGAATGCTCCAACACTGGACATTTTAAAGAAGAGACTGGATAGCCATTTATCTGAAATGGTATAGGGCTTCCTGCCTGAGCAGGGGTTGGACTAGATGACCTCCAAGATCCCTTCCAACTTTATTGTTGTTGTTGTTGTTGTTATTTCCATGGGGAAGCCAGATTCACTTAACAACCATGTGACCGACTTAACAACTGCAGTGATTCTCTTACCAACCGTGGCAAGAAAGGTTGTGAAATAGGGCAAAACTCACTTGAGAACTGTCTCGCTTAGCAACAGAAATGTTGGGCCCCATTGTGGTCGTAAGCCGAGGACTTAACAGGTGAGTTGTCCAAGACTCCCTGTAATAGCTTCAGATTTTACTGAACCAATTTTAGGTTTTCATCCCAGTATTGGTGGAGCAGTGGGCTAATGCCTCCTTAAGTAACACCAGCTGCCTGCCATTAGTGCAGGTTCGCGTCCCACCAGGCTCAAGGTTGACTCAGCCTTCCATCCTTCCCAGGTAGGTAAAATGAGGACCCAGATTGTTGGGGGCAATTAAGCTGACTTTGTAATAATGCCGCTTGGTGTGTGTGTGAAAGCCCTAATAAGCAGGCATATACATAGAATGAAGGCTACTGCTAAGCTTGTAAGCCGCCCTGAGTCTTCGGAGAAGGGCGGGATATAAATGGAATTAAAATAAAAATAAAAAATAAATGAAAGAACTACATTGCATTTCCTGGACGTAGAAAAAGGAACAACCCTTTTTTCCTTTATTTACTAGCTTTTTACATTTTTCCCCCCCACCCAGGATTCTCGCTCAAAAAGGCAACAAGGTTTTCAACTTCCAGAGGCGTAATTCGGGGACATGATGTCCGATCCCTACCCAACAAATTCACAAATGTCAGCGGTCAGTTCTCAGGCACCACGAATTTACCAGGGCGGGCAACAGGTTTGAAAATCCCAGGCCAACGATTAAAGCCACCAGCATCCAGGCCCCTCCGGATAAGACAGAAAACAGACTATTTCCCATCAGTGGTCCCAGTTGCTCCTCCAGAAAAAGGATCTCGTTGTCCAGAGCCTTGGAGATCCCTTCCAGTTCAACCATCATGCGTTCCAGCTTGGCGGACTGCTGCTTCTCCTCCTCGTACCTCTGCTTGGCCGTCTCCATTTTCGCCTCCAGCTGTTTAACGTCCGCCACAGTGTTCTCCACCTCCTGCTTCATGCGCAAAATATCCTGGTCCCGACTAGCCTTGGAGGCCTGAAACCTGACAAGGTTGTTGGAGACCTTCCTGATTTGGGAATGGAGCACCTTGTTGGTCTGTGTCAAGGTCTGGTTTTGCACCTCCAGAGTTGCCCTTGCGTCCTCCAGTTCTCGGAAAATCTCCTGAAGTTTGTTCTCTTCTTTTTCCAGACAAATGGTTTGGCTTTCCAGGCTCCTGTTCTGCTCTTTCCTGACCGTAATCTTGACAATTTCCGGGTTTTCCGCTTCATGGTTGGCCACCTTGACTCTTAGGTCCCTGATCTCCTTCGTCAAGCTTTCTCGGGTGTCCATCAGAAGGGACGCTGCCGATTTCATCGTGGTTTCGGGGGACGAAAGGGATCGGTTTTGGCACCGTTCTCTGCTGAGGGACAAGCAGAGTTAGAATATGTAAGAAGACTCTTTAATTTCACAATGGGTGGACAGATTTAACCATGGTTTCAAGTGACAAATTGTGACCATCCTAGACCAAGCCAAACTTGAACAATGGGCCCTATCCAACAAAATGAGGTTCAGTGTGGAGAAAAGCCAAGTCTTACACTTAGGCAGGAAAAAACAAAGGCACAAATACAGATTGGGCGAGACCTCTCTCAACGGTGAGAGAGACCTTGGAGTCCTAGTAGTGGACGTTCACTTGACCGTGAGCCAGCCGTGTGCAGCAGCAGCCAAAAAAGCTAATACAATCCTGGGTTGTATAAACAGAGGCATAGAATCAAGATCACGCTAAGTATTAGCTTTATAAAACCCTAGTAAGACCACATCTGGAATACTGCAGATAATTTTGGTCACCTTATCACAAAAAAGACTTTGAGAGTTTGGAAAAAATTCAGAGAAGAGCAACTGAGACGATCCAAGGCCTGGAGGCTAAAACATACGAAGAACGGCTGCGGGACTTGGGTTTGGCTAGTCTAAAGAAAAGAAGAAATAGGGGAGACATGATAGCAGTGCTCCAGTATTTGAGGGGCTGCCCCAAATAAGAGGGGGTCATGTTATTCTCCAAAGCACCAGAGGGAAGGACGAGAAACAATGGTTGGAAACTGATCAAAGAGAGAAGCAACCTGGAATTAAGGAGAAACTTCCTGGCAGTGAGGACAATCAACCAGTGGAACAGCTTGCCACCAGAAATCGTGGGCGCTCCATCATTGGAGATTTTTAAGAAGAGACTGGACATTCACCTGTCTGAGATGGTATAGGTTCCCCTGCTTAAGCAGAGGGCTGGACTAGAATATCTCCAAGGTCCTTCTATTCTGTTCTGTTCTGTTCTGTTCTATTCTATTCTATTCTATTCTATTCTATTCTATTCTATTCTATTCTATTCTATTCTATTCTATTCTATTCTATTCTATTCTATTCTATTCTATTCTATTCTATTCTATTCTATTCTATTCTATTCTATTCTTTCCTGTTCTATTCTATTCTATTCTATTCTGTTCTGTTCTGTTCTGTTCTGTTCTATTCTATGTCCAGAAATGATAAAGATTTACTGGAAGCCTGGCACACTGCCTAATTGGCCATCAACAGCCACATAGACATAAACAACACCTACATACTATGCAAAAGAGAATTGACAAACCGAACAGAAAGATCGAAAAACCTCCCCACCAGCAGTCAACATCCAGATGAGCAGTGATTAATATCAAAATGCCAATTAAAGGAAATTAAATCGACACATTCTTCAGAACTGGGTCAGCGCATTAGCCGAGGTTCCCGGTGAGATATGCTTGTTTATTGTGGGGGTTAGAGGAACCATCATTTTGCCTACTCACTGAAGGATACTCAGTTCCAACCAGAGAAATGGCCTCTCCCAAACAGCCCAGCATCAACCAGAGCTCAGTCCAAACACAACAGTCAGACATTGCCTTGCAGCTGATGTCACAAACCACAATCTTCAGCCAATCAGGACCTTTTATGGATCGCATCCCTCCCAAATAGCTTGACATTTCGAGAACATCTTTTGAAGGATGGCTTACAATTAAAAATATAAGGGGAGATTCCAGACCTTTGAGCCCACCCTCCCAAAAGAATCATGCCCCAGAAAAGATACAGTATTTATTTGTGTTTTTGTTTGTATCCCACCTTTATTACTTTACAAGTAACTTAGAGTGGAAAGCATGCTTAATATTCCTTCCTCCTCCTATTTTCCCCGCAACAACCAGAAGAACAGAGTTGGAAGGGACCTTGGAGATCTTCTAGTCCAACCCCCTGCTCAGTCAGGAAGCCATATATAGCATTTCAGACAAATGGTCCTCTTAAAAACTTTCAGTGTTGGAGCATCCACAACTTCTGGAGGCATGTTGTTCCACTGGTTACTTGTTCTGTCAGGACGTTCCTCCTTAATTCCAGGTTGCTTCTCTCCTTGGTTAATTGCTTCTTGTCCTGCCTTCGGGTGTTTTGGAGAAGAGCTTGACTCCCTCTTCTTTGGGGCAGCCCCTGAGAGATTGGAAGACTGCTATCATGTCACATTAGTAGTCCTTCATTAAACTAGACATGCCCAATTCCTGCAACCGTTCTTCGTATGTTTCAGCCTCCAGGCCCCTGATCATCCTTGTTGCTCTTCTCTGCACTCTTTCCAGAGTATCAACATCTTTTTTATATTGTGGTGACCAAAACTGGATGCCGTGTTCCAAGTGTGGCCTGACCAAGGCCTTGTAAAGTGGTATTAACATTTTATGTAATCTTGATTCTATCCCTCTGTTAATGCAGCCTAGAACTGTTTTTGGCTTTTTTTGGCAGCTGCAGCACAATGTTGACTCAACTAACATAACCAATTTATCTATCACACCAATTATCCCATGGTGCACCCTTCCTTAAAGGTTCTTGCAAAATGATTAAATGTATGTATTGCAGCATCTATTGTGTGTCTTGGACAAAGTGATCATGGTTTATGAAAGTGTAAGGATGAATCTATAGAATGTACACTGAGAGATTATGCAACGGAGACAAATTCCTTGTGTGTCCAATCACACTTGGCCTATTCTATTCTATTCTATTCTATTCTATTCTATTCTATTCTATTCTATTCTATTCTATTCTATTCTATTCTATTCTATTCTATTCTATTCTATTCTATTCTATTCTATTCTTTCCTTATTCTATTCTTTCCTTATTCTATTCTATTTTATTCTATTCTTTCCTTGTTCTATCCTTATTCTGTTCTATTCTATTCTTTCCTTATTCTATTCTATTTCCTTATTCTATTCTATTCTATTCTATTCTGTTCTGTTCTGTTCTGTTCTGTTCTGTTCTGTTCTGTTCTGTTCTATTCTAACCATAGATGTAGCTGGACCATTTCCAAGAGTTTACCATCCAGATGACCCAGGCCTGCGACTCCTTGCGTGTTCCAAGTTGTGTCCAAAAGAAATTCCCGGTCTCGTGGAGTAGAGCACAACTGGGGTGTCTTGTTCCCCCCCCCCAATTCTCTCCACAGCAAGACCACTGCAGAACTTGGATTCAAGCACAGCATAACACAAGTACAGGTAGTCCTCGACGTACGACCACAACTGAGCCCAAAATTTCTGTTGCTGAGTGAGACATCTGTCAAGTGAATTTTGCCCCATTTTACAACCTTGCTTGCCACCGTCGTGAATTCACTGCAGTTGATGAGTTAGTAACTCAGTTGTTAAGTGAATCTGGCTTCCCCCATTGACTTTTGTTTTTCTGAAGGTCCCAAAAGGGGATCACGTGACCTTGGGGCACAGCAACGGTCATAAAACCACCCCAGTGATGCCCTCGACGTGATGTCCCGGTGCCTGGAGGCGGTCCGGGTCTGGATGGGGAGGAATAGGCTTCGTCTCAACCCTGACAAGACGGAGTGGCTGTGCGTACCGGCATCTCGGGATATTCAGGATATCCCACCCCTCATTATGGGGGGTGAGTCTTTATCTCCTGTATATAGGGCTCGCAACTTGGGAGTCCTCCTAGACTCACAACTCTCCTTAGAAGATCATATTGTAGCTGTGACTAGGGGGGCGTTCGCCCAGGTTCGCCTGGTGCGCCAGTTGCGGCCCTATCTAGACCGGGATGCCTTGCGCACGGTCACTCATGCGCTCGTGACCTCTCGTCTTGATTACTGCAACGCTCTCTACATGGGGCTACCCTTGAAGACCACTCGGAGGCTCCAACTGGTACAGAATGCAGCCGCGAGAGTTGTATTGGGAGTCTCCCGATACTCCCGTGTTACACCTCTGCTCCGCGAGCTGCATTGGTTACCAGTTGTCTTCCGGGTGAGGTTCAAGGTGTTGGTAATGACTTACAAAGCCCTCCATGGCATGGGTCCAGAATACCTTGGGGAGCACCTGCAGCCGGCGTCAACTTCCCTCCGCCCAGTACGCTCCCACAGAGAGGGCCTCCTCAGGGTGCCGCCGGTCAAAGAATGCCGACTGGTGGCCCCCAGGGGGAGAGCGTTCTCTGTGGGTGCACCGGATTTATGGAACCATCTTCCGGTTGAGCTCCGGATGGCGCCCGATCTCCGCTCCTTCCGGTGCGATCTTAAAACCCATCTCTTTAAACAAGCTGGCCTGGCCTGATGGGACGGGGTGGGATTTTTATTAACGACTTCAATTTTAAATTTGTATTATCTCTGGGCATTGTTTAATTATGTTTTAATAATCTAATTTTAACTTTTGTATCTAATTTTTATGTATTGCCCTGTTCACCGCCCTGAGTCTCTTGAGAGAAGGGCGGTATATAAATTAAATTAATAAATAATAAATAAATAAATAATAAATATGAACCAGTTGCCAAGCATCTGAATTTTGATCACATGTTCATGGGGATGATGCTGGAAAGGTCGTAACTGTGAAAAACAGCCGTAAGTCGCATTTTTCAGTGCTGTTTGAACGGTCACTATATGAATTGTTTTACTTCGGTCACTATATGAACTGTTGTAAGTCGAGGACTACCTGTAATCTATCTTCCTCCAATCCTCTTTAGCACCTTCTTTCTCTTCCCTGCCACCCCTGGTTTCACCTCTGTCCCCATGATTCCCACCCCAGAACAGGTGCCTGAAACGTACTTTTTTGGCTTGTGCCTGCATCTAACCCAGGTTACACATTCAGATGAAATATGTATTTGGGCAGGTTCACGGACCACTCAAAATTGCTGGGGAATGCACAGCACATTTGGCGTACCCCTAAGAGGAGTGGGATGGCTCAGCGGTTAAAGACACCAAGCTTGTTAGCCGGAGATCTGACAGCCCGAGTTCAAGAGCTGAGCGTTGCACGAGGGGGTAAGCTCCCGTCCCTTGCTCCAGCTCCTGCCCACCTTGCAGTTCGAAAGCATGCAAATGCGAGTAGATAAACAGGCACCGCTTCGGTGGGAAGGTAATGGCGTTCTGTACAGCCGCGCTGGCCACATGACCACAGAAATGGTTTTCAGACGACGCTGGCTCATCTTGGCTTTGAGATGATGCTGTTGGACTTTTTCATTTTTCCCTTCCCTACTTTCCCACGAAACTAGGCAAGTTTCACGAAGGGGCACGATGGCTCAGCGGTTAAAAGCCACTGAGCTTGTCAGATGAAGAGCTGACATCCCGGGTTCGACACCGGAGCACCACGTGACGGGTTGAGCTCCCATTACTTGCCTCAGCTCCTGCCCACCTAGCAGTTTGAAAACTTGCAAATGCGAGTAGATAAACAGGTACCAGTTCGGTGGGAAGGTAACAGCGTTCTATGTGCTTTTGGCGTAGTAGAGCCATGCTGGCCACATGACCACGGAAATTGTCTTCAGACAACCATCTCTCTTGGCTAAGAAACTGAGATGAGCATTGCACCCTGGACACAACTGGACAAGAAAACTTTTTAGATGTTCTTATCTGTTTTGTTGCCATGTTAATTTATAAGAATATTTTCCGAGCTTCGTTGTCTTCTTGGAGAAGGGAGCCCCAAGGACCCCCTCATTCATCTCTGAGCTACAAATATTCACCCTTATTGTTAATTAATTATAGTTTTATGGAGGTAGTCCTCATTTTATGGTTGCCTATTGGCTTAGTGACGATTTCAAATTCCAATGGACCCACCAGAGGGATACGTACAACCCATATTGTGTTTCCCTGAAAATAAGACCGGGTATTATTATTATTATTATTATTATTAGCTTCCAAAAGAAGCACCAGGTCTTATTTTTGGGGTCGGCCTTCCCTCACCTCTGGCACCCACTCAGCCGGTCCACTTCTTCTGGGGCCGAAGTTCTGCAGCTGCATTCGGGTCTGCATTTTACAGTCAGGCCTTACCAGAAGGCCTAAGCAGCTGAATACCGAGCTATGGATTCAATCCATAGTTTGGTGCTCAGCTGCAGAGATCTTGCAGAACTGAGCTATGGACTGAACCCATAGCTCAGTGCTCGGCTGCAGAGGCCTTCTGGAAAGGCCTGTGACTGAGAAATGCAGGCCTGGCTGCAGAAGAGGCCTCAGAAGAAGTGGGCCAGCGAAGAGAGGCCTAGCTGCAAGGGAAGTGGGTGCAGGGTGTTTGGGGGAGCTCCACACCTTCACACCCTGCCCTACCTTGATTTTTAGGGCTTATGTTTGGGGTAGGGCTTATATTAGGCCCACTCCCCAAAATCAAGCTAGGGCTTATTGTTGGTGTAGGCCTTATTTTCGGGAAAACACAGTAGTTGAAGTTCCAATGCCCGCTCCCCCCCAGGTCACATGATCAATTTTGGGGTGCTTAGCAGCCGGCATTTATGGCCATTTGCTGCGTCCTGAGGTCATGTGAATGCACTTTTATAAGGGTTTTGCCGAAAACTGGCATTTACGTCTGATTTTTGACAAAACCACACCCATACCAAACAATTGGTTCAGTTAAGGACTGTGGTGTTCACTTAACAACTGTGGCATTCTGTATTTAATGAGAGCCGCAAAAAAGACTATTAAAATTGGATCAGTCATGCACTGGCCCGCTTTGTGTCCGTGATGGGCAGGCTCCATTACGGTCATAACTTGAGGACTACCTGCATTTTGCTTTGGTTTTTGAATGATGTGAACCACCTTGAGGGCTCATCGTGACACAAAGCAGGAAATGTAAATAAACACCTCCTGGCAAGGTATATCGGTAGTCCTCAATTTACAACAATTGAGCTCAACCTTTCTATTGTTAAGTGAGTTTTGCCCTATTTTGTGCCCTTTCTTGCTGCAAATGTTAAGTGAATCACTGCCGTGAAGTTAGTAAGAGGGTTTGTGAAATGAATCTGGCTTCCCCCTTGACTTTGCTTGTCAGGGGGTCGCAAAAGGGGACACAGCGACCGTCATAAATATGAGTCAGTTGTCAAGCATCTGAATCGTGATCACGTGATCGTGGGGATGCTGCAACAGTCGTTAAGAGTGAAAAACAGTCATTTTTTTCCAGTGCCGTTGTAACTTCAGTCACTAAATGAACTGCTGTTAAGTGGAGGACTATCACAGACTATCACTATTAAGTGGAGGACTATCCTTGCACATGTTTGGAATACTCTTTCCTGTCTCAACTGCACACAGAGGGCTAGTCTATTTTCAGCACATGGAGAAAGGGGTTCCCTAAAATCCAGACTGCAATTCAAAGCTTGGGCTTCTGGATGCTTTTTAATATTTGTTGTGTCAAAACCTGTGCCAGCGTTCTTTTCCATGCATTTATATTCTTTCGCCTCATGATGTTCTCGCTTTTTACAAACCGAATCAGTGTGAAACATCCACAATCTAGTTTATTCAAAACTTGATTTGGCATCCATCGCTTTCGTATAACACAAATTACAAGGTTGTTCTACACAAAAGTTCCCGGTATGCCGATGCTCACCCGTACCTGGATCTGTAAAGACTGAATTCTCAGTAGCTCAAAGGCCCAGATAAACGAGTCCTGACATACAGTTGTTGTGTTGGGTTTTTTTGCAAATTTTGAAATGGGAAACCCTGGTATTCTTTACCAGAGCTAGAAGGCAGCAAAGAAATAACCCCTCAAAATCAACCCTTTTCTTCACTGCAAACCTTGGCTCTTTTATGACTCGTGGACTTCAACTCCCAGAATTCCTGAGCCAGCATGGCTCAGCATGGCAACCTCTCCATTTCTCCTCAGCTTGGCTGGCTCAGGAATTCTGGGAGTTGAAGTCCACGAGTCATGAAAAGGCCATAGTTCCCCCATGCTGGCTGAGGAATTCTGGGAGTTGAAGTCCACAAGTCATGAAGGGGCCAAAGTTTTCCCCATGCTGGCTCAGGAATTCTGGGAGTTGAAGTCCACAAGTCATGAAGAGGCCATAGTTCCACCATTCTGGTTGAGGAATTCTGGGAGTTGAAGTCCACAAGTCATGAAGGGGCCAAAGTTTTCCCCATGCTGGCTCAGGAATTCTGGGAGTTGAAGTCCACAAGTCATGAAGGGGCCAAAGTTTTCCCCATGCTGGCTCAGGAATTCTGGGAGTTGAAGTCCACGAGTCATGAAAGGGCCATAGTTCCACCATGCTGGCTGAGGAATTCTGGGAGTTGAAGTCCACGAGTCACGAAAGAGCCAAGGCTGCCTACCCCTGGCCTAGCCCTATTTTTAAAGCAAGGGTCAAAGGAGCAAATTTCTGTATTATTTAATCTGAGATCATAAAAAATCCAAGACCACTTACAGCAGCTTTTCCCCCATCTGTGGTACCTTCCAGCTGTCCGGGACTTCAACTCCCATCATTCTTTTGCTCAAGAGGGATTCTGGGAACTGAAGCTCCAATCCATCCGGAAAGTCCTGTTCTAATCTATTAACTAAACGGGCAGATTAGGCAGAACTAAACTGCAGGTTAGGATGGGGGAAAAGCCGTCGGGATTTAATCAGAGGACAATTTCTTTCTCATACGCCTACTCACACACATAGGGCTATAAACACACATACAACTCACACAAAACCCCAAACACATTGCATGATCATCACCGATTAATTAATCTTCCAAAAAGGGGTGGGGCGGGGCGGGGTGGTAGTATTCATCCTAACTAACTTCAATCTTTGACGCATGCAAACTTCGTCCAAACATCCAGCGGAGTCAGAGGGAATATGTCAACCTCTTTCCCTTGAGATTATAAAAACAGTCCACGTTTCTCTTTGCCTAGCCTAGTTTTCAAGTAATTTAAACAAACTTTTCAGTAGTTTTAAGAACCGAGCTCTTCGAGAGGTAATAAAAGGAGGCCTAAAGAACTGTTATCTTGCTTAGGAAAAAAAGAAAAGTCATTTAAAAAGTTTCTGCGGAATATTCTTCTTTTTCGTTTCCGAAATCCGTACATTAAAAGATCCGGAAGCTTGCAAGAGTTCGTTTTGGCAAGAACACAGCTTTTCAGATCAGAACAGCCTTTTTCACGGGTGTGTGTGTGTGTGTGTGTGTGTGTCTGTCTGTCTTGCAATACCCAAGACCAGAGTTAACTCCGTGCCGTACGTCCGTTTTCTGAATTCTCCATCCAAATTTCGCGATTCCAGTTACCCACCCACACCCCCACACACCCCAAAAAAAATTAAAAAATAAAAAAGATTAAAAGGCTTCTGCACAGGGCAGAAATCCTGAAAGAGGAACTTTTTTAAAAAAACGGTCTCTTAAAAAAAGAAAGAAAGAAAAACCCGAAGGATAAAACAGAAACCGTTAAGCGGAACGATTCGGAAACAGCTGGTTGTGTGGTTGTGTGTGTGTGTGTTGTTTTTTTCTCAGTGGTTGTTCTTCGTGGCCTCTTTCGCCGCAACGATCAGAGGGGTGAGGCTGGACAGGGGCTTGGCAATTTTCAGGAACTGGTGCTAGGAAAAAAAAAAGAGAGAGAGAGAGAGAGAAAAGCAACATGGGAAAACATTCACAACTTTTGTGGGCCTTTTAATCTGTCAATAGAAAAGAAACGTGTGTTGTATTTATAAAGTTGCTGCCTTGTTGTGTGGAAAAGCTTCAAGGGTGAAATGCCGTCCATGCTCTTTTGTAGGTCGCCCTCGACTTACAACCACAGCTGAGGCCGAAATTTCTGTCATTAAGCGAGACAGTGGTTAAGTGAGTTTTGCTCTGTTTTACGACCTTTCTTGCCACGCTTGTTAAGCAAATCACCGCAGTTATTCAGTTAGCAACACGGTTGTGAAGTGAATATGGCTTCCCACCACCACCACCACCACGGACTTTGCTTCTCAGAAGGTCGCCAAAAGGGGAATCACGTGACCCCGGGGATGCTGCGACCGTCATAAATACGAGTCAGTTCGCCGAGCGTCTGAAATTTGGATCACGTGATTGTGGGGATGCTGCAACGGTCGTAAGTGCGAAAGCCGGTCACAAGTCACTTTTCCCTGGGTTGTCGTAACTTTGAACGGTCACTTAAACGAATGCAAGTCAAAGGTTAGCTTTAAGCAATGGCAAGGGGATTCTGGGAGTTGAAGTCCACTCATCTTAAAGAGGCCGTGCTTGAAAAGCACTGGGTCAGTTAACATTTCTGTTATTCAGCAAAGCTAACGAGGCAGTCAAACCACAGACTCTTAATATAGATCGATGGAATTAAGTTGGTTAGTTTCTTTGTCTATGGAGATTCACTGACCCAGGTCATGGTTTTTTCAGGAGGCAACTGGACTTTCTTGCTTTTCTTTGAAGACGTTTCCCTTCTCCTCCAAGAAGCTTCTTCGGCTCTGACCTGGGCAACACCACAGGGTCATGTGCACCACTCAGATGACCCTGAGGACACAGCCTAACCTCCCAGTGGCCTCAACGACTCTCTCAAAGGATGCAAATGACCAGCTCTCTGCAAGGAGTATAAATCCTTCCATTCCCCACCATTCAGTCAGAACCTGAAGAAGCTTCTTGGAGGAGAAGCGAAACGTCTTCAAAGAAAAACAAGGAAGTCCAGTTGCCTCTTTGAAAAAAAGCTCCTTTCATTTCTTTTATTTCCATCCTATGGAACCAGCTGCCCGTAGAGCTCAGGACTGCCCCTGACCTTCGCTCATTCCACCGGGACCTGAAGACCTGGCTCTTCGAGCTTTCTGGCCTAGACTGAGAGTATTAACTGGGGTTTTAATTGCATTTTTAATTGTAATTGGGTTATATTTCAAGGTTAGTGTAATTATTTTAATTGTTTTTAATTTTTGTAACTTGTCGCATTGTTTTAAAAAACCTTGTGAACCGCCCTGAGTCCTACGGGAGAAGGGCGGTATATAAGTTTAATAAAATAAATAAAACAATTAACCAGTGGAACAACCTGCCTCCAGAGGTGGTGAATGCTCCAACACTGGAGGTTTTTAAGAAGAGACTGGACAGCCATTTGTTTGGAATGGTATAAGGTTTCCTGCCTGAGCAGGGGGTTGGACTAGATGACCTCCAAGGTCCCTTCCAACTTATTATTATTATTATTATTATTATTATTATTATTATTATTATTATTATATAAAATAAATAAATTAATTAATTTTCCATTTAGGATTTCAAGGTGGCATCTACGTTGTCCCCCCCCCTCCTCTTTTTCCCCACAGGGGCTGCCTTGCAAAATAGGCAGGTTTAAAATGAAAGGGACAGCCATGAGTTGTCGCTTCGGGTGGCTAGGTAACAATCTGGTTTCCTCACTCCTAATCCCACCCTTTTGAGACTATATAGCTCTTTCAGCCAGCCTGGCTGGTTGGGGAATTCTGGGAGTTGGAAGTCCACACGCCTTAATGTGGCCCGGGTTGAGAAACGCTGACCTACTGCACAGCCGTTGTAGTGTAAAAATGGGCAGCTGTGTAAGTTGTAATGTAGAAAAAAAATATGTTCAATAACTCAAATTCCGGCTCTCTTCATCTGGATCCCCGTGTTACCTGGAGCAGCTCTTTAGCAGAACCTCGCTTCTCCACATCCATTTCCAGGCAGCGATTAAGGAAGTCTCTGAATATGGGAGAGAGCTTCTCTGGATTTTGTAGCTCTGGGGTCCCGTTGGTAGCAATGAGATACAAAGCCTGAAATAAAATGAAGAAATAAAGAAGTAGAGAATAAGAGAAAGCAGGGGGAGGGGGGGGAGGGAGGGAAGGAAGGAGGGAGGGAGGGAGGAGAAGGGGGGGAAAGATGGATGAGAAGGAAGGAAGGAGAAAGGCAGGGAGAGAGGGAGGGAGGGAGAAGGAAGGAGGGTGAGGAAGGAAGGAAGGAGAAAGGGAGGGAGATGGATGGAGAAGGACGGTGAAGGAAGGAAGGGGAGAAGGAGGAAGGAAGGAGAAAGACAGAGGGAGGGAGGAAGATGGGTGGAGGAAGGTGAGGAACGAAGGAAGGAGAAAGGGAGGGGGAGGAAGGAAGGAAGGAGGAAGGGAGGGAGGAAGTAAGGACAAAGGGAGGGAGAGAGATGGATGGAGAAGGAAGGTGAGGAAGGAAGGAGAAAGGGAGAGGGAGGGAGGAAGGAAAGAAGGAAGGGGAAAGGGAGAGAGAGGGAGGGAGGAAGATGGATGGAGAAGGGTAAGGAAGGAAGGAAGGAAGGAAGGAAAAGGGAGGGAGGGAGGGAGGAAGGAAGGAAGGAAGGAGGGAATAATTGAATTGTTGATCTAACAACTGGCAGCATATTTCTTTTGTTAGCAATGTCTTGGTTAGCAAAGCTGGAAATTGCAACCAGGGGACGATGCAACAAGCATTAAGAACCAGCTGGAACCCCAATTCTTGATCTCTGCTCGTCGGGCCGTTTAAGCATGCCTCCTTTATACCTCCATCCAAATCCTTGCTCGGTCTCCTTAGGCAGAGAATGTTTCCCATCCTCTTTTCGCTGGGAGGGCTCACCGAAGGCGGAAAGGTGAGACCTGCCCCCGAGGCACAGCTCCGTCTTGAAGCGCAGTGGGGAGGACTGACATCACCGATGCCCAAAGCTTACCCTCAGGGGATTCTCGTTGAGGTACGGGGGTTCCCCCTCAATCATCTCAATGGCCATAATGCCCAGAGACCAGATGTCCACCTTGGGGCCGTAGGCTTTCCTTGTGACCACTTCGGGAGCCATCCAATAGGGCGTCCCCACCATGGTGCTGCGCTTACTCTGCTCCGGAGTGATTTGGGCACAAAAGCCAAAATCAGCTGGAGGAGAAGGAACAAACAAACGAACAAACAAAGGAGCAAAACATTTATGGATGAAAAAGGTTCATGTACCCAATCTTCTAGACCAGACATGTCAAACACAAGGCCCGGGGGGCCGGATGCGGCCCGCGAAGTGGTTTCATGCGGCCCGCGAAGCCATCCTGTAAACAGTGAGGGAACGGCCCCCACTGCCTTGGCCCTGGCCCAGAGACCCTCCTCCTGCCAGAGACCCTCAGATCTGTCCCACTCCTGCCCAGGCCACCATAGGCACCCTCGATGCGAACGATGTAGAGCTGGCCATGCCCACCCAGTAGGCCACACACACTCTAGCCACACCCACCAAGTAGGCCACGCCCACCCTGCCCATGCCCACCCGGCCCCCTGAGAGCAACCGCAGTGCTGATGCGGCCCTCATTGAAATTGAGTTTGACACCCCTGTTCTAGACATTCCAATCTCTTCATGCAAAACTGCCAACGCTGCTAACATGGAATGTTATTGCTTGACAAGAGATGAAGAAGTAGCCATTTCAAATGTTAAACTTGTGTATTGCTTTAAGAGATTGGGTTTAAGGTTGGGAGGGGGAAGGAGGAGGATTGCACCTTCAAGGCCATCTCTCTAACTAAAGAAGCTAACGGAAGGGAAACTGGTTCTTTAAATTAATTGGAGAATATGATTCATGACAAAATTAGAAAGGTGGAGAATTGTGTTTTAATATATTGTGCAAGGGGCGGAGATGTCAGATTCCAGCTTCCTTCGAGCAAGCATGTGCCGGTGTATTAGGCTAATAAAGGACTTTTAAGGTAAACAATGCCTCAGAGTCACTTGAAAAGCCCATACGTCAGAAACTTGACAAAAACTTTCTTGAATATATTTTTCGGCACGTATGAAAGCCAAACCAGCTCTAGCAAGCCCCTATAGTAAAAGTATAGAATTCCCCCTCCTGCCCTTGAACAGTTCACACCGCCCAATGAAGTGTAAATGTATTGTTATGAGAAAAGGTCTCTGAGACGGGCCAGACACCTGGCGAATCGTCCTTGAATCTCAGGGTCCGCCTTCTTTATCTCGGCAGACCTGCCTTCCATTTCCCCATCCTCCCCCCAAGTTCGTTGGCAAGCTAAGAAGCAGTAATTGTTGCACCAGCAAAGCGAGCTTTGAAGATTGACAGGTGCTACCCAAGAAGGAACAGCAATTCCCAGAACTTCTAGCCACCGTGGGCAATTCCACTCTACCCTTGGAGAAGAGCAAAAATATATATACTTTTTCCTACACTCGGGGCCATACCAGGCCCTTCAGAAAGGTATTAGAGGGTTTGGTATAGTGGGGAAGGTGCTTGTCTAGAAACCAGGAGATGTGGAGTTCGAGTGCTGCCTTAGGCAGGAAAACTGACTGGGTTGACTTTGGACCAATCCCCAAGAGATTATGAGTTCTAGTCCCGCCTTAGGCAGGGAAATGGATTGGGTTGACTTTGGACCAATCAGCAAGAGATTATGAGTTCTAGTCCCGCCTTAGACTGGAAAGCCAACTGGCTGACTTTGGGCTGGTTCCTCTCTCCCAGCCCAGCCCACTTTGCAGGGATGTTTTTTGTGGGGAAAAAGGAGGAAGAAGTATTATGTATACCCCTTGCCTTTTTATTACAAAGTAATAAAAATGGAACAAAAGTCTAAAGGAAAAAAACAAAAAAATCAGAATTTACTGTCCAAAGAGGGGGCAAACAGATTCCCCACAAAGTAGAGTTAATGTGGTGCCTCTCTAGGAACACAATGAATATTTTTTTCACCTTTTGCCCACTGAAAATTAATATTAGATCCCAGCGTTGGGATCAAAGGCTTCTATTATTCCTTCATTAGGAGGGGGATCTCCCCACTGGCAAAGCATCCCCCAGACCCACAGTTGTCGCCAACCATCCAACCACATACTTAGCTTGACAGACCCGTCCATTCCAAGCAGGATGTTGTCACTTTTGATGTCCCGATGGATGACTTGGTTGCAGTGCAGGAATTCCAGCGCTTGAAGGCACTGTGGGGAAACATAGATGGAGGCCTGTGGGCATCTGTGGGGCGTCTGCGCATTTCCCAGTACTGACACACACCTAACGATGCTGGTGTCAGAAAGGCAGAGGTGGGGTAATGGTATGTGAGAATGACCTTGGGGGACAGAGCAAAGAGTCCGCCACCAGGAGAACAGCCAGGACAGGAAGGAAGGAAGGAAGGAAGGAAGGAAGGAAGGAAGGAAGGAAGGAAGGAAGGAAGGAAGGAAGGAAGGAAGGGCAGAATGGATGGATGGATGGATGGAAGGAGTAAGGAGAGTGGGAAGGAAGGAAGGAAAGGAGGGAGGGAGGGAGTAAAGAAGGAAGGGCAGAATGGATGGATGGATGGATGGATGGATGGAAGGAAGGAAGGAGTAAAGGAGAGGGAAGGAAGGAAGGAAGGAAGGAAGGAAGGAAGGAAGGAAGGAAGGAAGGAAGGAAGGAAGGAAGGAAGGAAAATTCTACAGGCTATACAGTTCAACCTGGGCTATTTTCAGGGCAGATGCATCTCTGAATATCTCCCCGAATTTTTAAACAACTTTTCCAGTACATTTGAAGCTCTGGTGCTGTTGGGGCCATCGGCCAATCTGGGAAGGAAATGTCTCTCACCCCCTGACCCAAAGGGACACAGGCTGTCTAGTCTTCATTAAAAGTCTTACCTCACGGCACACGGCCGCTATCTGTCCTTCATCCATGCAGGTCTCCGTTACAACGTCTGTCAACGAACCGCCAGCCAAATACTCCATGACCACCCACAGCTCGTCTCCCACCAGGTAACTGCAGCGAAGCCAAGAAAGAGGCGTTTGTCAGCCAAACACAAACACACCCATTGCCAAAGCCACATATGGAGCCATGTGTAAAAATAGAGCAAGCTGGCATAACGCAGGCCGTCAAGATGAAGCCACAAAAATCACATCGCAAACGCAAGACCAATGAAATTGGGGTAGGTTGGGGAGCAAATCTAGGTTTGGATTCCTGGTTAGAGGCGACACTTTCTGGAGCGTTGTCCTTCTGCCAGCTCTCTGCTTTGCCCACCCCCAGAACTGAACAGATTCTCGGGTGCCTCTTTTGGAGAACAAGGTCTCAAGAGAAGAGAATAATTGTGGCTCCGGGTTGAACTGTGGGGTCCTTGGTGCTCTCTTGAGCTTGGTTGTTTTCTGGTAGATGTTTCATGTCCCAACACTCAACAGTGCACTGATGATGTGACCTAGTTGGCTCATGAAATGTCTGCCAGAAGACACCCAAGCTCAGAGAGCACCAGGGACCCCACAGATCTTCTCTATCACTCCTCCTCCTCCTCCTCCAGCCCCACTACATATTAGCACTGATGATGTTAACTAGCTGGCTCATGAAACGTCTGCCAGAAGACAACCAAGCTCAGAGAGCACCAGGGACCCCAGAACAAACAAGGTCTCTCCTGTGTAGCTTTTGTAAAGCAGATTGAAGAACAAAATGTCAAAGGTCCCACTTTTGCAGAAAATCTAGCTTCGCCGATTAATTATTCTCAGGAAATTCCTCCTTAATTACAGAACATAGAATATAAAACATAGAATAAAAGGGTTGGAAGGGACCTTGGAGATCTTCTTGTCGAACTACTTTTCAAGCAGGAGATCCTATAAATGGTTGTCCAGTCTCTTCTTCAAAACTTCCAGTGTTGGAGCATTCACAACTTCTGGTGGCAAGCAGTTCCACTGGTTAATTGTTCTCACTGTCAGGAAATTAATCCTTAGTTCTAGGTTGCTTCTCTCCTTGATCAGTTTCCATCCGTTGCTTCTTGTCCTGCCTTCAGGCGCTTTGCAGAATAGCTTGACTCCCTCTTCTTTGGGGCAGCCCCTGAGATATTGGAACACTGCTATCATGTCCCTCCTCACCCTTCTCTTGGTTAGACATGACAATCAACAGGAGAGCATGTTCTACAGCCAAGCAGAGAAGTTTGAAGAGCCATATTATAAGAGCCTAGTTCTCAGTCCTCATCATAAATTGCCAGAGGTCTCACGTAACTGACTTCTGAGCATGAAATTATAATTGCGCCTCATAAAGAGGCTCGAAAATCACACTTTGTTCATTTCTGATCTCACCTCCCTCGTTTCCCATCAAGCGTTTTTCAGAGGTCCCAGTTTTGATTATTTCAGAAATCCCTCCTCGTTTAACTCTGGAAAAAACAGATTTGATGACCGTTTTTCAAACGTAAGACCATGGCACCCCATGGTCAGGTGCTGAAAGTTCAGATGGTTGGTAACTGACTCATATTTATGACAGTCGCGGTGTCCTGGGGGTGGGGGTGGTCATGTGATCCCCTTATGCAACTAAGAAGAGCAACGAAGATGATCCAAGGCCTGGAGATCAAAACATAGGAAGAACGGCTGCGGGACCTGGGTCTGGCTAGTCTGAAGAAAAGAAGAAATAGGAGAGACATGATAGCAGCATTCCAGTATCTGAGGGGCTGCCACAAAGATGAGGGGGGGTCACATTATTCACCAGACCACCAGAGAGCAGGACAAGAAACAATGGTTGGAAACTGATCAAAGAGAGAAGCAACCTGGAATTGAGGAGAAACTTCCTGACAGTGAGGACAATCAACCAGTGGAACAGCTGGCCTTCAGAGGTTGTGGGCGCTCTATCATTGGAGGTTTTTAAGAAGAGACTGGACAGTCACTTATCTGAGATGGTATAGGTTCTCCTGCTTGAGCAGGGGGCTGGACTAGAAGACCTCCAAGGTCCCTTCCAGCTCTATTCTATTCTATTCTATTCTATTCTATTCTATTCT